>NC_044996.1:33709717-34049168 GCF_008728515.1 Papio anubis
CTGGTTGGCTTCAGCCTTTCCACTGGAATTCAGGATCCAAAGAATATCTTAAGCAGTCTTTAAACAAAAGCCTTATGATTCCAATGTCAGAGATCCTATCTATAGGAACAATGGGAATGCAAATAGTCAATGTCTAGTACTACATGACTTTCAGCAAGAGGAAAGTGGGCCAAAGGGCAGCCTGATTAATTTTTAACTATATATTTCTGTTCAGAACCTGGCATGCAATTCATGTCACCCCACTGGGGACATTTTCAGAGGTATATTTATCGAGTGACTTGACCAACACCAATAAGCCCTTAATGGCTTAACTGTGGGTATAAGAGGTGTCTTCATAGAGGGTGCAAAGATATAGTCCCCCCGCCCCCAAGATCCAGAGCCACTCCCAGAGATAGCCAAAAGACAGAGAACCCCCTGAGAGCTGGCAACAGTTGGTAGGACCCTAGATACAAGTAGGGTACAACCCCCATTTCTGTCCGGCCATGTTATTGGGGGCTGCCAACCTTTCAGTTGGCTGCCTGCAAACACAGGCTTGATAACCTGTGTGCCCAGACAGGTAGAAAGCCAAGCTAAGCTTTCAGGACACAAGATGAGACCAACAGGAAAGCAAAAGCTGTCGGATCAAGCCAGAGTCATAATCCAAAAAAATCAATTCGTACAGATGTTTTCCTCCTGCTAATCAAAAGTTAGAAAGTAAGGAGCAAAGAAAAGTGTTTGCCCTCGTCTTCTCTACTAGGTGCTACAGACAGATCCAGGAGAGTTGCCTTTGGTAAGAATTCTTACCCTTAGCCACCTTCTGTCAGTTTCCCCAGGATCCCATTGGCAGGTTCCAGAGTGAGCAGGGTACCCCAGAGATCCTATCCTCATCACCAGAAACTCTACGGGAGGAAAGGTAATTTTCTCTCTACCCTTTATAGTTTTTAGTTGTGATGGACTCCTGTAACAAAAGATAGATTCACAAGAGAAAAACAGTTTAATAGCTTGTACAGCAGTCCCCCCTTATCTGATGAGAGTATGTTCCAAGACCCCTGGTAGATGCCTGAAACCATAGATAGTACCAGACCCTATATATACGTTTTTTCCTATAAATACATACCTATACTTCATTTATAAATTAGACACAGTAGGAGATTAGCAACAATAAAATAGGACAGTTGTAACAATTTGCTAGCATTACTACTCTTGTGCTTTGGGGCTATTAATTAAAACAAGGGTTACTTGAACAGAAGCACTGCAGTACTGCAACAGTTAATCTGATAACCAAGACGGCTATTAAGTGACTAAAGAGTGGTGTATACAGCATGGATGTACTGGACAAAGGAATGATTTGCATCTTGGGTGGGATGGAGCAGGACGGCATGAGATTCCATCATGCTATTCAGAATGGCATGCAATTTGAAACTTATGAATTGTTTATTTCTGGAATTTTCCATGTAATATTCTTGGACCATGGTTGACCACAGGTAACTGTACCCAGGGAAAACAAAACTGCTTATAAGGGGGGACTATTATATGCCTCATATATACATCCAACCAGGGAAGGATGAGTAAATCTCCCCTTATGTTGTATTTGATTTTTTTTTTTTGTAGTATATCGTTTTGATTCTCTTCTCATTTCCTTGTATGCGTTTTTTTTTTTTTTTTTTTTTTTTTTTTTTTTTTTTTTTTTTAATAGAAGCAAAGTATCACTATGTTACCCAGGCTGGACTAGAGCTCCTGGGTTCAAGTGATCCTCGCTCCTCAGCCTCCTGAGTAGCTGGAAGTATAGGTGCACGCCACCTCACCTGGCTTCTTTTCATATATATCTTTTTTTTTTCTTAGTGGTTACCCTGGGGATTATGATGGGCATCTTAAGTTTACAACAAACTAGTATGAATTAATACTAATTTAGCTTCAATAGTGTATATAAAAACTGCTTCTATACAGCTCTACCTCTCCTCCTTTATGTAGTTATTGTCCCAAAGTACATCTTTATACATTGTATGCCTATTTAGAGATGAAATCTTTCTCATATTTCTTAGTCTGAAATAGCCAATGAGACATTCTTAAGTTGAAAGCAATATAAATATCAGTGTGAGTTGCTTTTAGATATTCAATTGTTTTGTGTTAATTTAAAAATCCCTTCTGTGCATAAACGCATTTTCTTTTCATTAACTGTATGTCAGAAGTTTGGTTTTTTGTTTTTGTTTTTGTTTGAGACAGAGTTTCACTCTGTCGCCCAGGCTGGAGTGAAGTGGCATGATCTTGGCTCACTGCAACCTCCGTCTCCTGGATTCAAGCTATTCTCCTGTCTCATTCACCCGAGTAGCTGGGATTACAGGCATGCACCACCACACCTGGCTAATTTTTGCATTTTTAGTAGAGATGGGATTTCACCATGTTGGCCAGGCTAGTCTCGAACTCCAGACTTCAAGTGATCCGCCCACCTCGGCCTCCAAGACTGCTGGGATGACAGGCATGAGCCACTGCGCCTGGCCTAAAATGTGCTTTTTAGAAGAAAGGAGTGGGATGCAAGAAGCAATGATGACCAAAGTGATTGATAAAATATATTCATATACCTAAATAAGCATTGGCTAAAAATAAAAATTACTGATTTTGTTGGGGAAGATTATAATTAAGAGTAGCACTAAAATACTAGACAAGCTAACATGGAAGACGGAAGATAAAAGTTTGGAGTTAAAATGTATTAAGATCTTTGTTTTATTCAAAAGGGAAATAAAGATACTAACTTTGGACTGTATGCATATTAAAATTTAAGGGTACCCAGAAATCCCACCCCTAGGTATTTTCCAAGAGGAATGAAAACTAATTCTCACACAAAAGTCTGTATGTAAATGTTTATGGTGGTTTTATTTATAATTACCAAAAACCTGAAACAACCCAAATGTCCTTCAACTGGTGAATGGGTAAATAATGGTACATCTGTGTAATGGAATACTACTACTCAGCAATATACAGGAATGAACTGTTGATACATTCAACAACATGAACAAATCTGCAATTCATTATTCTAAGTGAAAGAAACCAAAGTCAAAAGGCTACATACGGTATAATTCCTACATTACATTACGCAAAAGGCAAAACTAAGAGTGGAAAACAGATCAGTAATTAGCATGGGTGAGGGTGAAAGGAGGGATATATAAAGGGGTATTAAGAGGGAATTTGAGGCATGATGAAACTCTTTGGCATCTTAATTGTAGTAGTGTTTACACAGCTCTGCATTTGTCAGAACTGTACAACAAAAATAAATTATACTGTATATAAATTTAAAAATATATTTTTAGGGTGACTCTAAAAGAATTAGAATGTGTAACATCCAAACCAGTAGAAGGGGGAAACATGATCATTGAAACAGGGAAAGAACGAAAGAAGCTTAGAAAAAGCAAAGTTAATACAAAGCACAAAAATAATATGGTAGATATAGTTCCAATATAACTAATCAAAAGGCCCCATACAAATCAGAAAGACAACTTACAGTCTGGGAGAAGATACTCATAGTGCATATAACAAACACAGGATTAATATTCAGAAAATATAAATAGGTTTCATAAGTCAATAAGAAAAACAGGTAAGTTCAAAAACGAGCAAATATGAATAGGGGATTCACAGAAAAGGAAACCCGAATGACCAATACATTCATAAGATCAATCTCATTATGATCAGAGGAATGCAGAATAAAACTGTAAGGTATCGTACTTCACATACATCAGATTACCAAAAATGGAAAAGCCTTACAGCATTAGATGATGGTGGTGATGGGCAATGTAATCTCATTTATGGTAGGAATATAAATTGGCACAACTACTTTGAAAAGCAATAGTAATATTTAGTAAGATCAAAGCTGCCCACATCTTATGACTGAGTAATTCTAATCTTAGGATATACAACTCACACTATGTTTGAAGAGAAATCTACAAGAAAGTTTATTTCTGTTTTGTCTGTAATGAGTAAAAAAAAAATGGAAACAAGCTATGTGTGTTCAACAGAATGGATGAGTTGTGTTACATTTATAAAATACAGTGTTATATAACAGTTGAATGAATTAGTACTATATGTATCAACACAGATAAATGTCTAAAACAATGGTGTGCAAAAAAGCACAGGAAAATACATCCACTGTGATACCATTTATTTAAATTTTTAAAAATTTAAAACTATTTAAATTACTTTTTTAAAATTTAAAAATGTTTATAATATTTGAGGACACATATATATATATATGAGACGATTTGCTTTACCTAATATCAACAAAGTGAAGAGACAACCCACAGAATGGGAGAAAACATTTGCAAACTGCCCATGTGACCAGGGATTAATAACCAGAGTATATAAGGAGCTCAAACAACTCTAAGAATAAATATAATCTATTTTTTAAAAATGGGCAAAAGATTTGAATAGACATTTCTCACAAGAAGACATAAATTGCAAACAGGCGTGTGAAAAGGTGCCCAACATCACTGGTCATCAGAGAAATGCAAATCAAAACGACAATGGGATATCATCTCACCGCAGTTAAAATAGCTTATATCCAAAAGACAGGCAATAACAAATGCTGGTTAAGATGTGGACAAAAGGGAACCCTTGTACACTGTTGGTGGGAATGTAAATTAGTACAATCACTATGGAGAACAGTTTGGAGATTTCTCAAATAGCTAAAAATTGAGCTACTATATGACCCAGCAATTCCACTGCTGGGTATATATACCCCAAAGAAAGGAAATGAGCATATTGAAGAGATAGCGGCACTCCTGTGTTTCTCACAGCAGTGTTTTCAGCAGCTAAGATTTGGAAGTAACCTAAGCGTCCATCAACAGATGACTGGATAAAGAAAATGTGGTACATATACACAATGGAATACTATTCAGCCATAAAAAGAATGAGATCCTATCATTTGCAATCACATGGATGGAACTGGAGGTCATTATGTTAAGTGAAATAACCCAGGCCCTGAAAAACTAACATCACATGTTCTCAGTTATTTTTGGGGTCTAAAAATCAAAACAATTGAACTCATGGACATAAAGAGTAGAAGGATGATCACCAGAGGCTGGAAAGTGAAGTGGGGGCCTGGTGGGGAGGTGGGAATGGTTAATGGGTCAAAAAAAAAAAAAATAGAATGAATAAAACCTACTATTTGATAGCACAATAGGATGACTATAGTCACTAATAATTGTACATTTTAAAATAACTCAGAGTGTAACTGGATTGTTTGTAACTCAGTGGAAACATGCTTGAGGGGATGGATACCTCATTATCCATGGTGTGCTTATTTCACATTGCATGCCTGTATCAAAACATCTCATGTACCCATAAATATATATACCTACTGTGTACCCACAAATGTTTAAAAAAAGAATAAAAGGAATACTGTAAACAACTTTATGCTCATAAATTCAACAACATAGAAGAAATGAACCAATTCTTCAAACCATAGGCCACAAACCACAAAATCACAAATGATCAAAACTGAACCAATATAAAATAATCGGAATAGTCCTATAACCATTAAATAAATTGGGTTTATAACTATAAAGCTCTCAAAAAAATAAATGTCCAGACCCATGTAGTTTTACTGAGAATTCTACCAAACATTTGAAAAAGATTTTACACAATCTCTTCCAGAAAATAAGAGAAGGAAACACTTCCCAAGTCATTTTATAAGATGATTATTAACCTCATACAAAATTCTAAGACAGGATCAGAAGGGAAGGGAAGAGAAGGGAAGGGAAGGAAGGAAGGAAGGAAGGAAGGAAGGAGCTACAGACCAGCATCTGTTATGAACATAGGCACAAAAACTACTCTACAAAATATTAGCAAATGAAATATAATATTTTATAAAAACAACTATACACCATGATCAAGTAGGATTTATTCCAGGTATTTGTACTTGTCAGGGTTCTCTAGAGAAACAGAACCAGTAGGAGATGAAAAAAGAGGGAGAGAGACACACACAAGGAATTGAGGAATTGGCTCACGGAATTATGGAGGCTGAGAAGTCCCATGATCTGTCATCTGTAAGCTGGAAACCCAGGAAAACTGTTAGTGTAACTTAGTCTGAGATTGAAAGTTTGAGAACCAGGGAGCCAGTGGTGTAAATCCCAGCCGAAGGGTTGGAGATGAGATGTCTCAATTCAGGCAAGCAAACAAGAAGCAAAAAGGGCAGTTTTCTTCTCTTTCCACCTCTTGTTCTCTTCAGGCCCTCAATGGATTGGATCATGCTCACCCACATCAGGGCAGGCAATCTACATATTGAGTTCACTGATTGAAATGATAACCTCACCTGGAAACATCCTCACAGATCCAGAAATAATGTTTAATCTGAGCACCCATGGCCAGTCAAGTTGACACACAAAATTAGCCACCACAGTACAGGCGTACCTGTGAGATGATGCAGGTTCAGTTCCAGACCATCACAATAAAGCAAATACTGCAATAAAGCGAGTCACAAAAAGAAAAAGTCAGTGTTACAGCTTTTAGAATTTGTCTAGCAGGTTTTCTGGAAAACCTTCACAAAAAAGGAAAAAGAGTGCATATAAAATGCTTATGTTTATACCATACTGTAGTCTATTAAATGTGCAATAGCATTATGTCTAAAAAACAATGTACATACTTTAAAAAATATTTTATTGTTAAAACATGCTATCACAGAGACACAAAGTGACCACATGCTGTTGGAAAAATGGTACTGATAGACTTGCTCAAGGGTTGCTACAAACCTTCAATTTGTAAAAAACATAATATCTGCAAAGCACAGTAAAACAAGGTATGCCTGTATTCAAGGGTGGTTCAATACTCAAAAACCTATGTAATTCACCATATCAATAGGCTCAAGAAAGAAAATAATATTGTCATATTCATTGACACAGAGAAAACATTTGACAAAATCCAACACCCATTTATATTTAAAAAAAAAAAATCAGCAAGTTAGCATGATAGGGGAACTACCTTAACTTGATAAAAGGCATCTACAAAACCCGTACAACTAACATCACAGTTCATGGTGAAAGAGTAACTGGATTCCACCTGTTTCGAAACCAGGCATGGATACTCACTCTCAGTACTCATTCAGCATAGTACTGGAAACACAACACAATAAGACAAGAAAAAAATAAAAGGAAAACCGATTAGAAAGGAAGAATAAATCTGTCCTTACCTGAAGATGGCATGCTTTTCTACACAGAAAAGCCTAATAAATCTACCAAGCAAATAAACAACAAAAAATCCTCTACAACTAATAGGTGAGCTTGAAAGGTTGCAGGATTCAACATTAACGTGCAAAGGCCAAATGCATTTCTATATATTAACAGAGAGCATGTGGAAACCAAAATGAAAAACGCTATACCAGTTATAATTGTTCTGAAGAACAGTACATACTTAGATATAAACTTAACAAAACACATACAGGATCTGTATGGTGAAAATTACAAAATACTAATGAAAGAGATCAAAGAAGACTGAAATAAACGGAGTGCCATAGCATACTTATGGATTAGAATACACAACATAGTATATTCCCAAACTGATCTATAGATGCAATGCAATTCCTATCAAAATCCCAGCAAGGCTTTTTGTAGAAATAGACAAACTTATTCTTGAAAAAGAAGAATAAAGTGGGAGGAATTACTGTATTTGATATTAAGCCCTAATATATAGTTACAGTAATAAAGACCGTGTGATATTGGTGGAAATATAGACATACAGATCAATGCAACAGAAGAAAGAACCCATCTGTTTGTTTTTTTCTTCTTTTATTATGGCAAAGTACATGTAACATATAGTTTGCTATTCCAACTGATTTTTGACAAACATACAAAAGCAAATCAATGGAGGAACGATAGCCTTTTTAACAAACGGTGTTGGCACAATTGGACAACCGTAAGCAAAACAAAATGAACTTCAATCTAAATCTCACACCATATACAAAAAATAACTCAAAGTGGGCCACAGACTTAGATATAAAATGTAAAATTGTAACACTTTTAGAAAAAATATAGGAGAAAATCTATGGGGTTTAGGGCAAAAGCATGATTCAAAAAAGGAAAAAGTCAGTGTTACAGCTCTTTTAGAATTTGTCTAGCAGGTTTTCTGGTTTTCCAGAAAGCCTCCACAAAAAAAGGAAAAGAAAAAAAGGAAAAAGTAATAAATTAATATGAATTGAGCATTTTAACGATTATATTTTATTGCCTTTGTTGGCTTATTAAATATAACTCTTTGTTTTGTTATTTTAGTGGTTGCTTTAGGTTTTATAGTAATACATCTTTAACCTGTTACAGTCCACCTTCTTTTTGTTTGTTAGTTTTGGAAGCAGGGTCTCACTCTGTCACCGAGGCTAGAGTGCAGTGGCACTATCACGGCTCCCTGCAGCCTCAACCTCCCAGGCTCCAGAGATCCTCCTGCTGCAGCTTCCTGAGTAACTGGGACCACAGGTGCATGCCACCATGCCCAGCTAATTTTTCTATTTTTTGTAGAGATGGGGTTTCGCCATGTTGGCCAGGCTGGTCTCAAATTCCTGGAGTCAAGTGATTCACCAGCTTCGGCCTCCCAAAGTGCTGGGATTACAGGTGTGAGCCACCTCTCCCATCCCAGGCCTTTTATATGGCACTAATCCATTCATGAGGCCAAAGCCCTCGTGACTTAATCATTTCCCCCAAAACCCCACCTCTTAATACCACCACAGTGGAGATTAAATTTCACCATGAATTTTTAATGAAGCACATTCAAACCATACCACTATTGTTGCCATGCATTTTTTCTACATGTTATAAACTGCACAATACAATGTTATTATTTTTAAGCCAAATATCTTATAAAGAGATTTAAATTATAAGAAAAAAAAATCTTGTGCATTTTACCCATGTAGTTACCATATCCAGTGCTCTTCATTTCTTCGTGTAGATCCAGATTTTAATCTGTTATCATGAAGGACATCCTCTAACATTTCTTCTAGTGGGGTATCTGCTGTTCCTTCCCTTATCCCAACAACAGAGCAGGCCAGTCCCCCCCTACCTCAGGCACATACTCCACAGCCACTAAGAAGGACTAATCCCTGGAAAAGCTCCAACCACTAGCCTTTAACCAACCAATGAAGAAATAAAGTTATGGTGACCTGGAGAGAGCACTGGACCTAGAGACACAAAATGTGAGTTCACGTCTATTTCTACTCACTGCATAGTCAAACTGTGAACATTCCTGGGTTTCACTGTTTTCATCTGAGAGGTGGGGGAATAATTTTCTTAACTTCATTCACGTGATTGTTGTGAGAATGAAATTAGATAATAGAGGAAGGCTGGTGGACTGTAAGGAGCATATTGGATCCTTCCAATTCCAACATAAACACTTCCCTAGTTTCCTTGGGAAAGTGACTTAACTTTTCAGGGCCCTAGTTTCCCAATCTGTAGAATGAGATAGTATCTGTCTCACAGGGATGTGTGAATGAAATGAAAAAACAAATGTTTAGAAGTGCCCGACCTAGGCCAGGCACGGTGGCTCACACCTGTAATCCCAGCACTTTCAGAGGCGAGGCGGGTGGATCACCTGAGGCCAGGAGTTCGAGACCAGTCCGGTCAACATGGTGAAACCCTGTCTCTACTAAAAATACAAAAATTAGCCGGACATGGTGGTGCTTGCCTGTTATCTCAGCTACTCGGGAGGCTGAGGCAAGAGAATGGCTTGAACCCAAAGGCGGGGAGGTTGCAGTGAGCCAAGATCATGCCACTGCACTGCAGCCTGGGTGACAGAGCGAAACTTCGTCTCAAAAAAAAAAAAAAAAAAAAAAAAGTGCCTGACCTGTAATAGGCATTCAGGAGATGGTAATACATTGTGAAATCTAGATAATACCTTCTAAAATCCTATAGAAATGGGGTTAGGGGATACACAGTAGGAGGAATTCTCTGTGTTGTTTTTTGTTTTATTTTTTAGGATGTGACCCTCCTTCATAAACATTGATTATTTTAACTCTTTGCCATAACATCTTTAAATTCAAGATGTCACAATAATAGATTTCAGAGAAACTCAAGGCCGTCCTGTGTCATAAAGGATTAAAACAATACTTTTGAAAAGTGGACAGAGACCTCTAACTCCACCTTGACCAGCCAAAAACGAGTGCTCTGGGAATTAGCCTAAGACACGCATTTCCCCGGTCAAAATATACGGTTCTTATAGATGTTTTTTGACCTTCATTGACGCAGCTTTCTTCACACGCTGCATGATTTAGTGTTTGTCCATCAGAATGTTTACTACTATTAACAATTCATATATATTTTGTACAATCCTGATAATTTTCATATTTATTTATTTCTAATTTTCTTTCCTTCCTTCCTTCCTTCCTTCCTTCCCTCCCTCCCTCCCTCCTTTCTTTCTTTCTTTGTTTCTTTCTTTCTTTCTTTCTTTCTTTCTTTCTTTCTTTCTCTCTCTCTCTCTCTCTCTCTCTTTCTTTCTTTCTTTCTTTCTTTCTTTCTTTCTTTCTGTCTCTCTCTCTCTCTCTCTCTCTCTCTCTCTTTCTTAGAGACAGGGCCTCACCTTGTCACCCAGGCTGGAGTGCAGTGTTGTAAACATGACTCACTGCAGCCTCAACCTCCTGGGCTCAAGTGATCCTCCCACTTCAGCCTCTCAAGTAGCTGGGACAACAGGCATATGCCATCATGCCCAGCTAATTTTGTTTGTTGTTGTTGTTGTTGTTTTTTTTTGAGATGGAGTTTCTCTCTGTCTCCCAGGCTGGAGTGTAGTGGCATGATCTCGGCTTACTGCAACATCCACCTCCCGGTTTCAAGCAATTCTCCTGCCTCAGCCTCCTGAGTAGCTGGGACTACAGGCGCGTGCCACCATGCCTGGCTAATTTTTGTACTTTTAGTAGAGATGGGGTTTCATTATGTTGGCCAGGCTGGTCTCAAACTCCTGACCTCATGATCCACCCGCCTCAGCCTCCCAAAGTGCTGGGATTATAGGTGTGAGGCCCTGCACCCGGCGCATGCCCAGCTAATTTTTAAAAAAATGTTTCATAGAGATGGGGTCTCATTATGTTGCTCAGGCTGGTCTCAAACTCCTGGGTTTAAGCAATCCTCCCACCTCGGCTTCCCAACCTGTTGGGATTACAGGCCTGAGCCTTTGTACCCGGCTCTAATTTCATTTCTATTGTAACCCTATGTCACTTCTTACTGGGACTTTCAACACTCTTTATTTGTATCAGGTATATAATACATTAATAACATTCATTAAACTACTCAAACATAAGCAAAATCACAGCAAACATGCCTGATGAACCACCAGTGCCAGAGACCAAAATGACAGCCAATAACCATCTGCTGGTGGCAGAGTTGATGACATTTTCTCTTCACATGTGGTTCTCTAAGAAATGTTTTAAGCAGAGGAGTCTCTGTGTATAGAGAACTTACTATGTGGCAGGCATTGTGCCAGGATTGGGAAACGCAGTAGGGAGCAAGCCAAATCTAGTCTCTGCTCTCCCCAAACTCCCAGTCTAACAGAGGACACAGATCAGGAAGTGGACAGTTGCCATGCAGTGTGGTGAGATGATGGAGAGCTGAACACCCACAAAGAAAAGTCACCTAATCCAGGCTTGGAGAACAGAGAAGACTTCCTGAAGGAAGTGATGTCTAAGCTAAGCCAGTAGGACGGGTAACATTGAGACAGGCAAAGATGGAGGGAAGTGGGTCCTAGGCAGGGAACATGGTCTTTTCAGAGAGCTGAGTGATGAGGAAGGCTGGAGAGGTAAGTGGAAACCAGGCCACACAGGGCTTTATAAGGCATGGGAAAGAAGCAGGGAATAGTTGGGTCCTCTGGAGGAAGACCTTGAAGTCTCAGCTATCTCTTTCACTTAGCACTCTGAACTTGGACAAGTTACTTAAGCCTTTAAGCCTCAGTTTCCTCATGTGTAAAATGAAGACAAGGCCAGGCACGGTGGCTCACACCTATAATCCCAGCACTTTGGGAGGCTGAGATGGGGAGATTACTTGAGGCCAGGGGTTTCAGACCAGTCTGGGCAACATAGCAAGACCCCACCTCTAAAATTTCTTTTTTTAAATTAGCCAGGTATAGCGGCACATGCCTCTAGTCCGAGCTACTGAGGAGACTGAGGCAAGAGGATTGCTTGAGCTCAGGAGTTCGAGATTGCAATGAACCATGATCATGCCACTGCACTCCAGTCTGGGCGACAAAGACCCTGTTGAAAAAAAACCCAGAAAAATGAGGACGGTATTCTAATAATAACTACCTCATAAACTTAAGTGTTAAAAGTGGACATAAGGTACCAAATACATAGTATGTGCTCAATAAGTATCAGGAATTTCTGTTCTTTTTTATTTTTTAGAGATGGGGTCCTTAGCAATTATTTCTTTTTTTTTTTTTTTTTTTTTTTTTTGTTGAGACGGAGTCTGGCTCTGCCGCCCAGGCTGGAGTGCAGTGGCCGGATCTCAGCTCACTGCAAGCTCCGCCTCCCGGGTTTACGCCATTCTCCTGCCTCAGCCTCCCAAGCAGCTGGGACTACAGGCGCCCGCCACCTCGCCCGGCTAGTTTTTTTGTATTTTTAGTAGAGACGAGGTTTCACCGTGTTAGCCAGGATGGTCTCGATCTCCTGACCTCGTGATCCGCCCGTCTCGGCCTCCCAAAGTGCTGGGATTACAGGCTTGAGCCACCGCGCCCGGCCCCTTAGCAATTATTTCTATATTATTTCCTCTAAATATGAACTTGACATTTTGGCTGTTGGAGACTTGGTGGTTTCATAGATTTCATAGACAGATTATATGTATGTGTGCATATATCATATAATTATAATATAAAATCAATTACATACTTATTTAATTATAATTATTTATAATATGCAATTATATATATAATTTCATGTTGGCTTTTTATCATTCCTATGCATTAAAAACTTTTTTGCATTTACTTTTTTTGTTTATAATCTTAGTGTTTTTTTTTTTGCTTGTTTGTTTGTTTTTGTGACAGGGTCTTGCTCTGTCGCCCAGGTTGGAGTGCAGTGGCGCGATCTCGGCTTACTGCAATCTCCGCCTTCTGGGTTCTAGCAATTCTCCTGCCTCAACCTCCCAAGTAGCTGGAATTACAAGCGTGCGCCACCACGCCCGGCTAATTTTTGTATATTTGATAGAGACAGTGTTTTGCCATGTTGCCCAGGCTGATCTAGAAATCCTAGCTTCAAGTGATCCTCCCGCCTCGGCCTCCCAAAATGCTGGGATTACAGAACTGAGCCACCGTGCCTGGCCTATAATCTTAGTTTTGTTGATTATAAAACTATTTTATATATTGATACAGTGCTATTCAGTCTCCCTTTCTTTTCTAACTTCTCGTCCATGGCTTTATATCTTAAACATTACTATACTTCCTCCAGACACAGTGTTTTCTCACCTCCTCCGTCTCCTTGAAACTTGTTGGTTTTGTGCCTTCCTGCTTAGGGACTCTAAATTGGTACCGTTTAGGAAAGAGCGCCCTCTGGCATTCATCTGGTGTCAGTTCAAGAGACCATTTTCCATTACTGTGGTCTGTGGTGGCTGCCTATTGCCTATGAGCGGAAACTTTCAGTCCCAGAGAGCGTGGAGGTTGTTAAAACGGTAGGTTTCATAATTGAAAAAAAAAAAAAAAAAAAAAAAAACGGCCGGGCGCGGTGGCTCACGCCTGTAGTCCCAGCACTTTGGGAGGCCGAGGTGGGGGATCACCTGAGGTTAGGAATTCGAGACCAGCCTGGGCAACATGGTGAAACCCCGCCTCTACTAAAAATACAAAAATTAGCGGGGCGTGGTAGTGCACGCCTGTAATCCCAGCTAATCAGGAGACTGAGGCAGGAGAATCGCTTGAACCCGGGAGGCGGAGGTTGCAGTGAGCCGAGATCGCGCCACTGCACTCCAGCCTGGGTGACAGAGCCAGACTCCGCTCAAAAAAAACAAAAAACAAAAAAAACCCTCTGGCTGTTATAAAATGTCCTTGTCCTTGAAATGTCGGAGGTATCACACACCTACTTATCAATATACAGCCCACATTCATGTATCCATGCACAAAGATTATTACATACAAAGAGACTTCCCTAAAAGAAAAAGCACAAGGATTTGGAGCCCTGGCATCTAGGTCTACATATCCACTATTACTGTGTGGTCTTGGGAAAGTCCTTCTCTCAGTTGAGCCTCTCATTTTTAAAATGAAAATGTTATATTAGATTCATGTTTCGCAAAATGTTTTGTAGAATACTCTCTATTATGTTGAAGGCATCACATACATACAAAAGAGAGAGGGAAGGAGAGGCTACATTATCAAATAAATTTGGAAAATGAGGGTTAAGCAAAATATAAGTGTTTATTGCAGGACTTTAGAGAGATTTTACAGTGCTAAATACGTATTATGAATTTACAACGCATGTCTATAGCTTCCCAACACCAGTTGACAACAGAACCTTTTGCTGACAGAGCACCTTGCAGGATTCTGCAATAATACAGTATTCTTTCAATGTTGTAGTATTCTTGCAGTATTCTGAGAAAAAATAATTTTGAAAATGCTGGTCTAAGTCTGGCCAACATGGCAAAACCCCGTCTCTACTAAAAAGACAAAAATTAGCCAGGCGTGGTGGTGCACACCTGTAGTCCCAGCTACTCAGGGGGCTGAGGTGGGAGAATTGCTTGAACCTGGGAGGCGGAGGTTGCAGTGAGCTGAGATTGTGCCACTGCACTCCAGCCTGGGTGACAGAGCAAGACTCTGTCTCAAACAAAGAAAAAAGAAAAAAGACAAGACAAGACAATGCTGGTCTATGCCACCATTTAATTTGGCAAATCTTCCTGATCACTGGATCCCTTTGCTAGAAAAGGACAAGTCCAGGCAACCAATCTGCTGTTAGGACGCCAAGTCAATGGTAAGGAAAATCTAACAATAATCATGAATATAGCCTCTTAATTGTAATAACAACAGCAATGATAATAGTTCATGTTTACTGAGAGTGCAACATTCCAAGGCACTGTACCAAGTGCCTTATACACATTATTTCATTTCATCCTTGCAACAAACCACTGAGAGAATTTATGTTATTACCATTACCATTTTAAAGATGAGGAAACTTGAGGCCGAGGCAGGCCGATCACCTGAGGTCAGGAGTTGGAGACCAGCTTGGCCAACATGGTGAAACCCCGTCTCTATTAAAAATACAAAAATTATGACCAGGTGCAGTGGCTCAGTCCTTTAATCCTAGCACTTTGGGAGGCTGAGGCAAGCGGATCACTTGAGGTTAAGAGTTCAAAATCAGCTTGGCCAATATGGTGAAACGCTGTGTCTAAAAAAATTAACTGGGTGTGAGTGGACATATAATCAACCTTTGGAGGCTGAGGCAGAATTGCTTGAACCCGGGAGGTGCAGGTTGCAGTGAGCCGAGATCACACCACTGCACTCCAGCCTGGGCAACAGAGCGAGACTCCGTCTCAAAAACAAAACAAACAAACAAAAATTAGCTGGACACGGTGGTGCTAGTGCACACCTTTAGTCCCAGCTACTTGGGAGGCTGAGGCAGAATTGCTTGAACCCAGGAGGTGGAGGTTGCAGTGAGCAGAGATTGCCCCATTGCACTCCAACCTGGGCGACAGAGCGAGACTCTGTCTCAAAAAAAAAAAAAAAAAAAAGGATGAGGAAACTCAGTATGAGAGTGATTGAATAGCTTACTTAAAGTCTCAAAACTACTATGTGTTAGAACTGGGATTGAAATCCAGGCTGTCTGCTGCAAAAGCTAATATGCTAACTATGCTATAGTTAAGGAGACCACATAACTTCTTGTCCAAGCTGATACACTTTTGAGTGAAGAGAGCTCTGAAACCAACTATATAACTTTTCTGAAATATTTATTTTGTACCAAAAATTGATTTTACTAGTGTGCAAAAACCATTGTCAAAAGTAAAATGCTTTATTTAAAAAACAAAGATAACATCCATCTGTATATATTAAAGCAAAATGTTATTTATACTGATTACTAAAAATTTTCAAATAGCAGGAGCAATTATTATTGATACATATTCACATAGTCTGATCAGTTTCTTAGTCCTGTCTTATAATGCATCACTGGTATTTTTGTGAAGAAGGTATTGTTTCAATATGATTTTGCTATTTTTATTTTATTGTATTTTTTGAAACAGAATCTCGCTCTGTCACCCAGGCTAAAGTGCATTAGTGCGATCTCCGCTCACAGCAACCTCTGCCTCCCCTGTTCGAGCAGTTCTCCTTCCTCAGCCTTCCGAGTAGCTGGGATTACAGGTGCCTGCCACCACGCCCAGCTAATTTTTGTATTTTTAATAGAGATGGGGTTTCACCATGTTGGCCAAGCTGGCCTCGAACTCCTGGCCTCAACTGATCCGCCTGTCTCCACCTCCCAAAGTGCTGGGATTACAGGTATGAGCCACCATGCTCGGCTGATTTTGTTATTTTTAAACTCTAAAATAAAATGGTCTGCAATCATTTTTAAGCTTGCATTTTAGGCTGAGTGAGGTGGCTCATGCCTGTAATCCCAACACTTGGGGAGGCCCAGGAGGGCTAATCACTTGAGCCCAGGAGTTTGAGACCAGTCTGAACAACATAGTGAAAACTTGTCTTTAAAAAAAAGAAAAATTTTTATTTTATGGTTAAGAAATTTGAAATTGTTAATAACTTCAATTATCTTGTATCTGTAAACCATACTATTTTTAATTTAGAAAATATTGTGTCTGCAGGTGCTGAGATAGTATTGAGGTGAGTACCCTGTACCTCAAGTTCAATAAAAGGTATACATCTTAACTATAGCATACTTAGTCATAATTACTTTTTTTTTTTTTTCTTTTTGAGATGGAGTCTTGTTCTGTCACCAAGGCCAAAGTGCAGTGGTGTAATCACGGCTCATAGCAACCTCAAACTCCTATGCTCAAGCAATCTTCATGCTTCAGCCTCCTGAGTAGCTAGAACTACAGGTGTGTGCCACCATACCTGCCTACTTTTGTTTTATAAAATGTTGTTGTTGTTGCTGTAGAGACAGGGTTTCTTTATGTTGCCCAGGCTGGTCTCAAATTCCTGGCCTCAATTGATCCTCACACCTTTGTCTGTCAAAGTGCTGGGATTACAGGTGTGAGCTACCTCCCCCAGACTCACAATTACACTTTAAAAAAATTAAAATGGGTAATTATTTCATCTCAAATATTCTTACAGAAACTCTCTATTCAAAACGTCATTCTTCAAAGAATATTTTCACATGACAGAACTCATTTAAAAAGTTGTCTCTATGTTTCTTTTGAAAATTTTGCCAAATGTGGATGCTGAAAATCATAGGCTTTCTCAATTTCATTCCATTCAGGTACAGAATATAAATCTGTCTAATTGAAATATTATCAAATTAAATGTATCCAACTAAAAAAAAAAAAATAAGAGCACTATCAACATGTCAAATGCTTTCTCTCAAGTTAACATATTCCAAAGCACAATTATAGAATTTCACAATTAAATCCTGTTTGCTCGTTGTTCACCATTACAGCTCTAGTTTGTTTCAGTCCTTTATTTAGGGATACATTTTGATGCCTCTCTGTTTTTCAGGCTTTGTTTTCAATAACTGCAATTTGCTAAAAGCTTCAAAAGCCGAAGTTTTTTTAGGCACTCTATTTGTTGAATATTTTGATTAAATATTACCTACTGATGTTCAACAAAATAACCCAATGTTTGTAAAAAAAAAAAAAAAAAAAAAAAAAAAGTTCGGTACCAATTTTAGGACACTTAGGTGCACTATCAAAGGAGCCCTTCAAAAACTGTTTAAATTTTTTTTTTTTTTTTTTGAGATGGAGTCTTGCTCTGTCGCCCAGACTGAGGTGCAGTGGAGCCATCTCAGCTCACTGCAACCTCCGCCTCCCAGCTTCGAGTACTTGGGACTACAGGCACACACCACCACGCCTGACTAATTTTTATATTTTTAGTAGAGATGGGGCTCCACCAAGTTGGCCAGGCTTGTCTCGAACTCCCGAGCTCAGGTGATCCACCCGCCTCAGCCTCCCAAAGTGCTGGGATTACAAGTGTGAGCCACTGAGCCCAGCAAAAAAAAATAATAATAATAAATTAAAAAATTAAAGTAGAGTCTTACTCTGTCTTCCAGGCCAGAGTGCAGTGGCACAATGACAAATTCTTGCAGCCTCAACCTCCCGGGCTCGAGCAATCCTGCTATCTCAGACTCATGAGTATCTGGGACAACGGGCACATGCCACTATGCTCAGCTAATTTTTTAATTTTCTGTAGTGATGGGGGTCTCGCTATATGTTCAGCCTGGTCTCGAACTCTTAGGCTCAAGCAATCCTCCTGTCTCAGCCTCCCAAATTGCTGGGATTGCATGCATGAGCATAGCAAACAGAATATCTATATATTTGATAGATATAGTGTTACAACTTGTTTGGATGCATGGATTCAATTATCAATTACATGTGCACTATAACCAATCCCAAGGATATTTTTGCTCCATAAGTTTCTTAATTAAGAACATTATTTTTAACACATTCTTTCTCTGCTAGAATTTGTGTTCCTATTATCCCTGAAAAAAAACCCAAGTCATTTTATGTTCAGCATTAAACTTAGTTACTGAACTTACTGTTATCTTTAGAAAACACACAATTTATAAATTTAGAGAAGGAGAGGAGACTTTATTTCTTATAAAAAGTTACGGCCTGCAAAATGGCCATCCCTCAGGCTGGAAAACACAGCCTCCAGCCAAGACCAGAGATAGGTAGTACTTGGAAGGAGGAAGGGTTGGGTAGGAGCTTTATGTTAAAGAGGTTGGCAAAGTATATGTATTCAACAGGTTACAGGAGGAGCTGTGAATATTCATGAAGGCGGTCTTGACGCATGCATATTGAAAAACATGCATATATGACCCATGTTCACTTTGGGGTGGATACTTAACATTTATTTTATTTTATTTTGAGACAGAGTCTTGCTCCATCGCCCAGGCTGGAATTCAATGGCGCAATCTCAGCTCACTGCAACCTCCGCCTCCTGGGTTCAAGTGATTCTCCCCTCTCAGCTGGGTTTACAGATATCTGTCACCATGCCTGGTTAAGTTTTGTATTTTTAGTAGAAACAGAGTTTCACCATGTTGGCCAGGCTAGTCTTGAACTCCTGACCTCAAGTGATCTGCCTGCCTTGGCCTCCCAAAGTGCTGGGATTACAGGAGTGAGCCACCACGCCAGGCTGAGACTTAACATTTAAATGTATTACAATTAGGTCCTATACACAAAAGATTTTTTCAGGACACGTAAGCATGCAAGTGCACAATCTCTGTAAACCAGGCAGAACCAGTCCATGGTGGGTGATCTTATCAGGAGAAACATGCTAAAATCAGTCTGTTGTCCAATTAAAGCTGTAGTTATGACTGGGGGAACAGTTAGTCAGGGTCTGTGAGCTAGATGAGCTGTAGTTGTTTTAATATTATCTTAAGACCAGTGCTTGTTTAGCTGCTAGAGAAAAAGAAAAACCTTGAGACAGTTACAGCATAGTCATATATGCATGTTTGTTCAATATGCATACGTCAAGACCACCTTCATGAATATTCATAGTGCCTCCTGTAACCTGTTGCATACACATACTTAGCCAACCTCTTTGGCATAAAGCTCCCACCCCAACCCATCCTCCTTAACCCTTACTTGACATGGCCTTAGGTCCTGTTTATAATTTCATGTCTTATTGCCACAAAGAGTCTATTCTGTCAGTCTTACAGTCTCTATTTTAACATTAGTGTTGGTCAGTTGCGTCTAAACCATAAAAGGGAGAGGGTATAACAAGACATGTCTGACCTCTCATCCCGTCATGGCCAGGGACTCAGTTTTAAGGTTTTTCTGGGGTCCTCTTGGCCAAGAAGGGATCTGTTCATTCGGCAGGGGGCTTAGGATTTTATCTTAAGTTTATATTACAACAGCATTTATGATGCTGTCAGATGTTTTGTCTTCATCAGAATTCAGTTCCAAAATTGTTATTTTGATTTCATGCATTGGATGAAATAAATGTATCATTATTAATTTAACTTCTCTTTGAAGCATCTGAGGACACCGATATAAGGTTGGCATCATTACACTGTTTGGCTAATGCAACCAACACCTTAATAGCTACAACTTCACTTTTTGTATGTGCACAAGGAAAGTTGGAATAAAAATTTAGCAAAATGAATTTAGAAGAGCAGTCATTGGATCTACATGAGAATCATGTTGAATAAAGTTATATGTAAACCTGTGGTCCTTAAGCACATTCTTAAAATAACTACTGCCTTATGAGGTAGATGCTGTTGCTTCCTCAACAGACCATTGCCTTCTGGGTTTTGTGTAGTCAGTTATATCACTGTGGCCCTCACAGTGGTAAACATCAATAGACGTTTTGTGCGTGTTACATGTACATCACCAAATTTAGTACCTTTTTTTTTTAAGAGATGGGGTCTTGCTCTGTTGCCCAGGCTGGAGTGCAGTGGTACAGTCATAGCTCACTGCAGCCTCAAACTCCTGGGTGCAAGTGAACCTCCAGCTTCAGCTTCCCAAAGCGCTGGGATTACAGGCATGAGCCACCATGCCCAGCCAGTACCTAAATTTTCAGTAAACGTGTATTTTCATTTATTTGAGCTCATTACTTCTAAGAAGGTTTATAATGAAATAAAAAAGCATTATCAATCAATACATAGTTGTATATTTACACCATGCATAAATTACATAACCACTGTTGTAAGAATTTTCAGACTGCTCTCTATATCTTCTGTGGCTGGTCTGCTCAGTCTCTATTTCCTATGTCTATACAGGTACACCTTACCTATAATTGCCCACATTTCCCATTGACCCTGCTAACTGGCAACCTGATGGCTTCTTCTTCTTCTTTTTTTTTAAAAAATTTTACTTTAAGTTCTGGGATACATGTGCTGAACGCGCAGCTTTGTTACATAGTTATACATATGCCATGGTGGTTTGTTGCACCTATCAACCCATCATCTAGGTTTTAAGCCCCGCATGCATTAGGTATTTGTTCTAATGCTCTCCCTCCCCTTTCCCCCCACTCCCCAACAGGCCTCGGTGTGTGATGTTCCCCTCCCTGTGTCCATGTATTCTCATTGTTCAACTCCCACTTATGAATGAGAACATGCGGTGCTTGGTTTTCTGTTCCTGTGTTAGCTTGCTGAGGATGATGGCTTCAAGCTTCATCCATGTCCCTGCAAAGGACATGATCTTATTCTTGTTTATGGCTGCACAGTATTCCATGGTGTATATGTGCCACATTTTCTTTATCCAGTCTATCATTGATGGGCATTTGGGTTGGTTCCAAGTCTGACGTGATGGCTTCTGAAACACACATGGAACTCACAGGCCAAAGAACCACTGGCCAGTACTCCAAGTGGCAGGCAGCCGAACAGTGTCAGATACTTCCTCCACCACTACACGAGATCTGAGGTTGTTAGCAGTCCCTAACTGCCAATGTCTGGGCATATTTCCTTTTATCAGTGAGTTCCTCTGCCTGCTTTCCTTGATGGAGAGGTTAGTTATGTTATTTCTGGAAAGGGTTAGGAAAAGAGAGATTATCAGTGGTTGTCTTTCAGATTTAATCAGGTGGAGCCAAAATGAGAACTCTGTAGAAACTGGAAGTTCGAAGTGGAGATCTACTAAACTCAAACCAAATTATTTTAGTGGAACTATTGAGAGTAATATTTAGTTCAAAAATGAAAAACATGTGAGACAAATGCTGAATTGGATGAGATGTGGGACAATGGATATAAACAGAAACTGTCTTAGGCAAAATGAGAATGTAGAGTCATCCTGGTTATACTACTTCTCACTAGATTATCATTTCTTTTTTTGTTTGTTTGAGAAAAGGTCGTACTCTGTCACCCTGGCTTGAATGCAGTGGTGCGACCACGGCTCACTGCAACCTCAACTTCCCAGGCTCAAACCATCCTCCCACCTCAGCCTCCCCAGAAGCCGGGACTATAGGCACAGGCTACCACACCTGGCTAGTTTTTATTTTTTATTTTTTTCTAGAGATGGGGTCTCATTGTATTGTCCAGGCTGGTCTCGAACTCCTGGGCCCAAGTGATCCTCCCACCTCGGCCTCCCAAAGTACTGAGATTACAGATGTGAGCCACCAGGCCCAGCCTATTATTTCTTAAACTGGGTCCCATTTAATAACCCCACGTGGTCTTAACCAACATCCTAGAATAGTAATATCATGATGATGATGATGAGGATGATCAACTTTTGACCCAGTTGATTACATATCCTCCTGAAAATGTTCTTCCCTCTTTTTGCTTCTGAGGGGGTTTCATCCTTAATCTGATGTTCCTCCTCCTCTACCCAAGTCTAACTGTTAGGAGTGCTTCAGGGCTTGGGTCCTGGGCCTGCCTCCCTTCTCTTCCTGCACTCACTCTTTTCTCTGTGGCAGCTGCTCTTACCGCACATGTACAGTTGTCTGGTGCACAGACATTTCATCTCACTTTTCCTACTATCCTGTGTCAAGAGATGGCTGCCAGTCCTCCTCCTTATATGTTGAGATATAGTTGTGATTCACTGTTCGGAACATTCAATGGTTTGCCATGTGTTACTATACTGTTGATTTGCCCCCAGTGTGGTGGACACAGGGAATATGCCATTCTGATCCCCCTGCAAAAAAGGACTTGCTGCTCAGCTGTGAAGAGTATGCTCAGAATCAGGCCGGGCGTGGTGGCTCACACCTGTAATCCCAGCACTTTGGGAGGCCAAGGTGGGAGGATCACAAGGTCAGGAGTCCGAGACCAGTGTGGCCAATATGGCGAACCCCTGTCTCTACTAAAAATACAACAATTGACCAAGCATGGCGGCATGTGCCTGTAGTCCCAGCTACTTGGGAGGCTGAGGCAGAAGAATCACTTGAGCCCGGAAGGCGGAGGTTGCAGTGAGGTGAGATCATGCCACTGCACTCCAGCCTGGGCAACAGAGCAAGACTCTGTCTCAAAAAAACGAAAATAAAAAAGAATTAGCTGTCAGCTACTGCAGGGTCTGCCTCCACTTCAGGTCATGAAGTCATGCTTTCTCCGGGGCAGCCTGCATCCAGTGATGAGAGAGGGGGATGAAGGCTCAGCCTTATCAGCTCACTGTGGGACACTGATGGCAATAGTCACTCCGGACATTGCTGTGGGATTGGCCAAGGCTGTGTTGGGCTGGCATCACTGTTGTTGGGATGCATCGTGCCTCCCACCCCATCCTTTCACAGGTATTGATTTCTAAATAAACATCTTTCACAGCAAATTCTACCTCAGCATATTTTGGCAAAACCCAACCTGTGACACCCCACTTCCTTCCTTATAGCAACTACAACTGAAGTACACAAAGTCCAGGGCAACACATCGGTGCAAGCTTAGATGCTTCCCTGCAGCTCAGTGCCAGCTGAGCCAACCCAGGTCTCCCACACTAGCCTGCACTTGGCAATGACGCTTCTCCCATCCAACCCTGTAGCCACAGGAAAGGCCACATGTGTTGACTTGGGAAATGTGAAGCAGGGAAAACTTCATGATGTAGGCTGAATTTGAGCTGAATGCTTCAAAGTAAGGGAGAGGGAAGGGGGAAGAAAACGAATACCGACCAAGCCTTATGTCTCAGGATCTCTGCTAGGAACTCTACTTGCTTTTGTTCATTAATGCTTTGCTCACAATAATACTATCAGGTAGGTGGTTCGATCACCAATGAGAATAAAAAAAAATAAGTGCCATTGGTGGTGATTACACCACTGATGATAATGACAAAATAGAAATAAGTACCATTGATTACACAGTAGTATGTATCAGATAGTGTTCTGGGCCTTCACATTCATTATTATCTTATTTAATCATTAAAATCCTCCAGGCCTGGGAAACTTTCAGTTGTTTTTTGTTTGTTTGTTTTTGTTTTTGTTTTTGTTTTTGAGACGGAGTTTCACTCTTGTTGCCAAGGCTGGAGTGCAATGGTGCGATCTCGGCTCACTGCAACCTCTGCCTCCCAGGTTCAAGTGATTCTCCTGCCTCAGCCTTCTGAGTAGCTGGGATTATAGGCATGCACCACCACACCCGACTACTTTGTGTATTATTAGTAGAGACGAGGTTTCACCATGTTGGCCAGGCTGGTCTCGAACTCCTGACCTCAGGTGATCCACCTGCCTCGGCCTCCCAAAGTGCTGAGATTACAGGCGTGAGCCACCACGCCCAGCTGAAACTTTCAGATTTTGACACTCACCGACCTCCTATTCTCTTACTTTCTAGTAGCAGGGCTGATGGATTTCACTTAGGATCAACTTTTGTGAGAGTCATTCTCCCAGCAATTCCACACAAATTTTATTATGAGACAGCAGCTCATATTTGAGGCCCACATAGAGTTGAAGTTCCCCCCAAATTACCCTCCTTCTACTCCTCCCTTGTTGACCCTGATTCACTCAGGAACTCTGTGAGAAAGCCGAGGCTCAGAGAAAATGAGGAATTCAACTTAGCTCACACAGTTGGCAAATGATTGTTTTTGTTCAGACCGATGTTGGCCTGATCCCTTAACCAGGGTTCCTGACCCCTGTGCCGGGCTATCTCCTACGAGGCTGTGATCTTTTGTTTTCTTTCTTTTTTGAAGAATAGTGACTTTGTGTTTTCTTAGGTGTCAGGGCAATAGTAAATAAAATATTAATTAAATATCCTCAGGAAAACCTTTGCAAGTAAAACCACGTGCCTATATTTACAGAAATTAAAGTCTTTAAAATAAATGGAAGTTAAATTACAAAATTGGGCAATAGATGTGATTTTTTTTCTTTACTTGGTGATGTAGATAAAAGAAACACATTTTTGTATTTTTATCAGTTACTTAATCTTAGTTACCGTGTATTGATCTTCTGAATGTGCTTCTTTTAAACAACCTTATTGAGGTATAAGTGACATATAATAAGCTACATATATTTAAAGTGTACTATTTATTTATTTTTAGGAAACTTCGCTAGCAGGAATAAAGTGCACAATTAATTAAATTTTGACAAGTGCATATGTGAAAAAATTGTGTTTCTTTATGCCAACCAAAGTCATTTATAGCTACAGCGGCACCCACAGACATGCCAATCCAGGACAGGTACTAAGCCTAGTGGCTTTGGTGCAGGTTCATGCTCGCATAAAGGCCACCGGGTGAGTAGGTTCACTGAAGAAAGACTTCAAAGCACTACCGCTAGCGACGTCCTAAGCGCCACCTTTAGACATAAAGGGCAGCACTTCATCGTTCTTTTCGCACAGAGACCACAATTAACTGGTAAGGATTGCAGGCTACTCTTGGCGCCAAAGCCAAGAATAGAGCAGTACCCAACTGTAAAAACAAACTGCATTTAAAGCTGAGGCCTCCAGGGGGAGAAAGGTCCTGGAGGAATGCCTAGAAAGCTGCCAAGCCGCGGGAGTCACTAGCTCAAAATACAATAGTGGCTTTGCTGAGCAAGGTCGCCTTGACGGCTGGCAGCGAGCGCGGCCTCTCACAGCTGCAGCCGGCTCCCAAAAGGTACAAACGCAAGAGACACAAAAGGCCAATGTTTCGCCCAGATCGCTGTGTTCCTGGTCAGCAACCCAGACCCACGTGCCTAAAGGCGCGCCAGCCCGGCCGGTTGCCCCACCTTCCGCCACCTTCTCAATGCTCCGCCCAGTAGAGAAACCAAAGGATTGATTAAAACCGACGCTCCTCTTCCCTTTAACAACGCCAAAAATGGGTGGAAAGGGAAGGCTAAACACGTCTGATTAGTTTCGTTTTTATTAAAATCTTCACGTGATTGCCCGACTCTTGACTCAGCGATTTCTCCAAATGGCCTCTTTTAATTTATTGGTTTGTCATCACCGCCTTCATCTTTTCTTGTACAGTCCTACCTACCAGTTTTGAACATTTAAACGGAATTCCTCCATTCGATACAAAGAACAAATACATTTTAAACCTTTAAAAATGAAGATCAAGATTTGATTTCTAAAAATTCAATTAAGTCAATTGATTTAGCCAAATTCATTTCAAGCCCACAAAAGACAAGATATGGGTTTTAAATAATCACTTGACACGAGCTCCTCCCTCATTTCCCACAGAAGCAACTGCCACACATTTTCTTAAAAGGACCATCAGTTTTTCTCACTCTTCTACCTTGGTTCTGGATTATTATAGACTCTTCTTCCCTTCCTTCCTTTCCTTCCCTCCCTCCCTCTGTCCCTTCCTACCTCCCTTCCTCCCTCTCTTCCTTCCTTCCTTCCTTCTGTCCTTCCATCTCTTCTTCCACTGATAAATAAAAGTTGGATATATTAACAATGATATTTTGATACATTTACACATTTGATACATGTATACATTGTGGCATGGCTAAATAAAGCTAATTAACATATCCACTACCTCCCATACTTTTTTTTTTTTAATGGTTCAAGCACTTAAAATCAACTTAGCAATTTTCTTTTCTTCTCTTTTTTTGAGACTGGGTCTCGCTCCGTCGCCCAGACTGGAGTGCAGTGGTGTGATCTCAACTCACTGCAACCTCCATTTCCCAGGCTCACGCCTTTCTCCCACCTCAGCCTCCCGAGCAGTGGGACCAGAGCTATGCACCACCAACTCCAGCTATTTTGTGCATTTTTTTGTAGAGACGGGGTTTTGCTATGTTTCCCACACTGGTCTTGAACTCCTGGGTTCATGTAATCCTACTGCCTTGGCCTTCCAAAGTGCTGGGCTTACAGGCGTGAGCCACCGCGCCTGGCTACTTAGCAATTTTCAATCCACAATATATTGTCATAAACTATAGTTACCATGTTGTATAATAGATCTTACAGATTTGTTCTTAAGCAAATGAGTGATTAGATTAAAAATTTGATAAACAGTTGTCCTGGAATTTTTTCTTCCCTCAATAGTGACAACTCAAGTCACCTCAATAGTGACAATTCTGGAAAGTTTTATGCAAATCAAATTTTAAAAAATCAAACCTGGATTTTGTTTTTAAAGTTTATTTTAATCTTTTTTTAAATTTAATTTTATTATTTTGTTTTGAGACAGAGTCTCACTCGGTTTTTTGTTGTTGTTGTTGTTTTGTTTTGTTTTTTTGAGACAGAGTCTTGATCTGCAACCCAGGCTGGAGTGCAGTGGCACCGTGTCAGCTCACTGCAACTTCCGCCTCCCGAGTTCAAGCAATTCTCCTGCCTCAGCCTCCGGAGTAGCTGGGACTACAGGCGTACCACCACACCTGGTTATTTTTAGTAGAGATGGGTTTTCGCCATGTTGGCCAGGCTAGTCTCCAACTCCTGACCTCAAATGATCTTCCCCACCTTGGCCTCCCAAAGTGCTGGGATTACAGGCATGAGCTACCAGGCCTGGCCATATTTTAATCTTTACAATAAAAATAATACACACCCATTATAGAAAATGTAGACAGACAATTCAAAAGAATAAAAGGAAATTATATACAATCTTTATACTCAGAAACAATCTGTTAATAATTTGGTGTCTTTCCTTCCCGTCTTCTTATTATGGATTTTGTTTGTTTTTCTTTTTTTTTTTATATATAGCCCTTAAATTGGTATATAATATTATGGATTTTTAAAAATAATTGTAATCATACAATTTTGTTTTCACCTTTTTCTCCCATTACAATATTAGCATTTTCCCATTTTATTAAGAACATAACTTTTAATGACTGTTTAGTAGTCCATTGTATGAATTGAATGTTGATCATTTAATCTCAGTTTCTCCATTGTAGGACATATGGGTTCAATTTTTTATTCGATTGAACAAACTATTTAAAATAACTGGCCGGGCGCAGTGGCTCACGCCTGTAATCCCAGCACTTTGGGAGGCCAAGGCGGGTGGATCATTTGAGGTCAGGAGTTCGAAACCAGCCTAACCAACATGGTGAAACCCCATCTCTACTAAAAGTACAAAAAAAAATTAGCTGGACGTGGTGGCGCATGCCTGTAGTCCCAAGCTACTCGGGAGACTGAGGCAGGAGAATCGTTTGAACTCGGGAGACGGAAGTTGCAGTAAGCTGAGATGGTGCCACTGCACTCCAGCCTGGGTTGCAGATTGAGACTCTGTCTCAAAAAAACAAAACAAAACAACAACAACAACAACAAAACCAGGTAGTAAATTCTTATATGAAGTGAGGCATCCTTTGAAATGTGAAAAGCCACTCCCAGATCCAGTCTATTTTTATAAGTTTGAATTCTCATTTACTGGAATTTGTTTAAGGTAAAAACACACCTGAACTTTTTTTTTTTTTCTTTTTTTAAGTTTTGGAGTTGTTTGAGGTTTTCCTACATATTTATGTTTTTTTTTAAAAATCCCAAATTATTGTCCTAAGAATCATTTGTGTTTTTCTGAAGCGTTCCAACATCATATATATTGGTAAATACCTAGATTTAGTGAAAAGAGTGATTTTACCCCCTTCTTACTTATTCCTCCCCACTGAAGAGAGAAGAGAAACTTGGAGAGAATGGATGCCAGTAGAATAGCAATTAGGGTTGGGGCACCGGGCGCGGTGTGGGGAGGAAAGGGACTGAGTGAGTATCAGGGGAGTTGAGGCAAGTCAAAGGTAGTATACCTGCCTCCAAATGTTTGCAGCCTAGCCAGTTAAAATGAAATCAAACCGGTGTGTAATATTTGGAGAGGCAGATTCTAAGTCATACAATGTCTTATTCTCTTATAGCCCTACTCCAGGATCTGGCCTAGTAATAGGCACCAAGAAGATAATAAATTCATTAATTTGACAGTAGTATTTACTGAGTATCTACTATGGATCAGGCACTGTTCTTGGTGCTTAGGGATATATCAATGAACATAAAACACACCAATCCCCTCACTTTGTGGCATTCACATTTTAATGGGAGAAGACAGATAGTAAGAGCACGACATTAGTAATTCAATTATATTTTGTGTTAGAGATAAGTGCTATGAAAAAATGGACAGGAAAAGGGAGTTTGAAAGTGTGTTGTGGGGGTGACATGAGTGGGAGGGGGGTCTCAGTGTTAAATAGTGTAGTCAGGATAGGCTTCATTGAGAAAGTGACAGTTAAGCAAAGACTTGAAGAAAATGAGAGAGTTACCCATCAGGATACCTGAGAGAAGAAAGTTCCAGGCAGAGCAGCCAGTGTCAAGGCCCTGGAAGTGGGAGTGTACCCGAAGAACAGCCAGAAAGCCAATGTGGATGGAGAGGAGCCAAGCTAATAGATTAAATGAAGAAATGGCTAGACATGTGATCACAAAGCAAAATGTTAGAAGTATGAAAAAAAATCCTACCCATACCATACATTAAAGGGATGAGGGCTGGGCATGGTGGCTCATGGCTGTAATTCCAACAATATTGGAAGGCCGAGGTGGGCAGATCACTTGAAATTCAGGGCTCGAGACTAGCCTGGCCAACATGGTGAAACCCTGTCTCTACTAAAAATATGCAAATTAGCTGGGCGTGATGGCGTGCACCTGTAAGCCCAGCTACTCAGGAGGCTGAGGCAGGAGAATCACTTGAACCCAGGAGGTGGAGGTTGCAGTGAGCCAAGATCACACCACTGGACTCCAGCCTGGGTGACAGAGTGAAACTCTGTCTCAAAAAATAAAATAAATAAATAAATAAAAATAAAAATAAATAAATAAAGGTCTGAGTACTTGAGCAACTGCTGAGTTGGAAGGAAGTTATCGGATGAAGACGGTTCTAGGTATGCTCCCTGAAACTTGAGTTGTAAAAGGGAGGGGAGGATGCAGACGGGATATAAAATGGAGCCAGGGTCTCAAACTGCCCCACAATCATTGTCCAGACTTACAGGTTTCCAGAGGCTCTAGGGGAGAATCTGTTTCCTTGCCTTTTCTACTTTATGTAGGCTGCCTAAATTCCTTGTCTCATGGCCTTCCTCCATCCTCAAAGGGAACAATGGCTGGTTGAGTCTTTCTCACTTGGTATCACTGTGACCTCTGCTTCCATTGTCACATCTCTGTCTTTGACTGACTCTGCTGCCTCCGTCTTTCACTTATAAGCACTCTTGTGACTACATTGGGCCCACTGGATAACCTTGTATAAGCTCCCTACTTTAAAGTCAGATGATAGCAACTTTAATTCCATTTGACACCCCAATTCCCCATTTTTCTGAGGATTAGGATATGGACCCCTTTGTCAGGGGCACATTGTTCTGCCTATCAGATCAAGTAACTCTGGAATGGGGGTAAGGGGTCTCTCTCCACTAGCTGTTTTGTAATGAGCAAAAAGTCAAAGGCTTTCTTCTGAAGTATTTGTGAAAGAAAGTTTGATGGCATTGAACGTGCCTTTCATTTCATAATATCACTGTTGAATGCCTTTTTTTTTTTTTTTTTTTTTTTTTTTGAGATGGAGTCTCACTCTGTCACCCATGCTGGAGTGCAGTGGCGCTATCTCAGCTCACTGCAACCTCCGCCTCCCGGGTTCACATCTTTCTCCCTCCTCAGTCGCCCGAGTAGCTGGGACTACAGGCACCCGCCACCACGCCCAGCTAATTTTTGTAGTTTTAGTAGAGATGGGGTTTCACCGTGTTAGCCAGGATGGTCTCGATCTCCTGACCTCGTGATCCGCCCGCCTCGGCCTCCCAAAGTGCTGGGATTACAGGCGTGAGCTACCGCACCTGGGCTTTTTTTTTTTTTTTTTTGAGATGGAATTTTGTTCTTGTTGTCCAGGCTGGAGTGCAATGGTGTGATCTTGGCTCACTGCAGCCTCTGTCTCCCTGGTTCAAGTGATTCTCCTGCCTCAGCTTCCTGAGTAGCTAGGATTACAGGCGTGTGCCACCACACCTGGCTAATTTTTGCACTTTTAGTAGAGACGGGGTTTCACCATGTTGGCCAGGCTAGTTTCGAACTCCTGGCCTCAGGTGATCCTCCTGCCTCGGCCTCCCAAAGTGCTAGGATTAGAGGCATGAGCCACAGCGCCCAGCCATGTATTTTAATTTACTGTAAACTTTCTTCTCTAACTACTACTGAGGCACTTTCAGAAAGCTGTGGCATTCAAGTTGGTAGAGTGTTCAGAGGCCATCAATTCTAACTTGTCTTCTGATACTGCAACTCATATTTTCTGGACAAATGCTCAATTCAGCTTCTCTTTAAACAACACTTCCGGTGTCTCAGAACGAATAATTATGAGTTACTACTTTTTAAGGTTTTGTTGTTAAAAACTCTCCCTTCCTGCTAAACTGAACCCTGGCTCCTTTTAATGACAAACTATTCTTTTTACTTTGCTCTCCAGAGCTCTAGGAAATATCTTCTTCACTCTGCCCTGTGTTCATTGTACACAGGGCAGAAGGAAGACGGTTTGAAGAAGAAAGGTTTGAAGACCTACCTTAGCTACCCTGCTAAGACAGATTCTGTTCTCCAGCTTGAGCATGTCCCCATGGGACGATTTTCCAGAGCCTCCCCAATTCTGGTCTCTCTATCCTGGAGGCTCTCTGGTATGTTAATGTCCTTCTGTAACTGTGGAACCCAGAACTGGATATATAACTCCATGGTAGAGTCCATTAGGATATTACCTCCCTTGACTTGCTTGCTTGAGCTTTCTACCTAGGTGGCCCAAGCTTGTACTTTCCACTTTTTTTATTTTTGAGATAGAGTCTCACTCTGTTGCCCAGGATGGAGTACAGTAGCATAATCCCGGCTCACTGCAACCTCTGCCCCCTGTGTTCAAGGTATTCTCATGTCTCAGCCACCTGAGTGGCTGGGATTACAGGTGTGCACCACCACGCCTGGATAATTTTTGTATTTTTAGTAAAGTTGGGGATTTGCCATATTGGACAAGCTGGTCTTGAACTCCTGGCCTCAAGCTATCCACTCACCTCAGCCTCCCAAAGTGCTGGGGACTATAGACGTGAGCCACCATGCCCGGCTCACTTTCATTTGGGGACTATAGACGTAAGCCACCATGCCCAGTTTACTTTCATTTTTAAGGAAAAAAAAAAAAAAGTCACACTATTGATTCACAATTTGTCAGTAATATAATCCTGCAGATCTTTTTTCTATGAGTTTTTGCTAATATGGTCTCTTCCATCTTGTGTTTTTGAGATAGACTTTTTTTTTCTAAAGCTCCTAATACTAGATTTTATGTTTATCCCTGTTCACTTTCATCTCATAGGTTTAGGCCCTCTGTTTCTGTTCCAGATAATTCAAAATCTTCATGCATTTGAATCTGAATCGGTGGACTAGCTTCCCTCCTAAATTCGGATCATTTGCAAAATTTATGCTCACTTAATTTTCATGAAAATGTTTCTGTCATTTAAAATGTATTTTTTTTTCTTTTCTTTTCCATACTTATACTCACTTCTAGCACATTGGAAATTAGCATTGTCCTTCAGTTTGAATCATCAGTTTAATCTAAACGTATCTTGCTTTTTTCCTTTCTGTAGGGCAGACAACCATAATTGCTTAAGCAAGTAAAAGATAGATTATAACATTTTCTAAGTATAAGTGCATTTAGAACAGTTTCTCAAAGCGTGGCCCACATACCACATATATCTGTATCACCTGACTATTTTTCTTAAAATGCAGTCCCCTGGGTCCCACTCAGGCCTTTAGACTCTGGTAGTGGGGCTCAGAAATCGTCATTTTTGTGTAAAACACAGGTGATACTATGGACATTGGAGTTTAAGAACCCTGCCCTAGAACTTCAACACGGTGATCTACAGCACTGGGTCTCAACTCTGGCTGTACATTAGAATCATCTGGAGCCCTCTTAAAACTGCTGACATTCAGGACACACCTTGTATTAACTAAGTCATTAGCCAGGCGTGGTGGCGGGCGCCTGTGTTCCCAGCTACTCGGGAGGCTGAGGCAGGAGGATCACTTGAACCGGGAAGGTGGAGGTTGCAGTGAGTCAAGATCACACCATTGCACTCCAGCCTGGGCAACAGAGCAAAACTCTACCTCAAAAATAAAATAAAATTAATTAATTGGTTAATTAAGTCAGAATCTCTGGAGGTGAGACCCTGGCATCTGTATGTTTAAAAGCGTTACCCAGGTGATTCTAATGTGCAACCATTATTGAGAAGCACTGATTTATATGATCCACAGTATAGAATTGAGGATTTAATACTACTGAACAATTTGTCAAATCTCATAAAACCCTTTCAGCTCATAAAATGTCATCTGTTTACTTTGGACTTTGAATTACATGTCCTAGAGTTAAAAGTTACTTATTGTGAGAAGAGACATGAGGTGCCTCTTGTTTGGCACTCAAAATTCCAAAAGCAACTGCCACCATTATTCTTCAGACAAAGAAGGTTGAGAGACACTAGTTGTGTGGCACAGTGCTAGGCACTGCTGGCAGTACTGGAGGCAAACTACAGTAGTAGAAGGCATGGTTCTCAAGAAACTTAGCCCAGTTGAAGAGGCAAACCTAGAAGAAACCAGAGTGAAACGTTATGCAAAAGCTTAATGTAATAAAGTACCAAGCTGCAGGACACCTGTTAAATATTAGTTCAGAAGTTCAGCAGAAGAGATCAATGAAGTCTGCAGTGGTCAGGGGATAATTTGCCAGCAGGTGGGGTTTGAGCTGCTTCTTGAAAACATTTCAGTATTTAAATTGATGGTGGAATGAATGGACAGCTTCCTAGATGAAGATTATGGTATTAGTTCAGATGACTTCAAATGCAAGTAACAAAATCCCTGAATTATCAATGGCTTAAACTTTTACAGATAATTACTAGTCCACTTGTCTTAGTCTGCTCAGGCTCCTATAACAAAATACCATAGAATGGGTGGTTTAAACAACAAACATTTATTTTTCGCACTCTCGAGGCTAGAAGTCCAAGATCAAGGTGCCAGCACATCTAGTGTGTGGTGAGGGCACTCTTCTTGGTTTGTAGATGGCTGCTTTCTTGGCTTTACCCTCACATGTTAAAAAGAAAGAGGGCTATGGTCTCTTCCTCTTCTGATAAGGACACTAATCCCATCATGGGAGCCCACCCTCAGGACCTCGTCTAAACCTAATTACCTCCCAAAGGTCCCACCTCCAAATACCATTACATTGAAGATTAAGACTTCAACATAAGAATTTTGGGAAATAACATTCAGTCCATAGCACCACTTCACAAGATATCAGAAGCTGGGCAGTCCCAGAGTTTGTGTAGCAACTCAACAATATCATCAGTATTTTTATCTTTTTGTTTTGACATCCTCAGTGCAATGGCAATGTCTCCCCTCATGGCTCCAAGATGACTGCCACAGAGTCAAGCATCCTAACTCTGGTAACTTAAGCAAGAGATTGATGGAGCTCTTTTCCATGATCATCTCTTTTTCGGAGAGGAAAAATATTTCCCAGAAACTCCCTCAGAGTTCTCCTTATGTCTCGTTAGCCAGAACTAAGTCACCTAGTCACCCCTATATCCTTCACTAGCAAAAATTTGCATGACCGGCTTAAAACAATTGTGATTTACCTCTTGGGGAACACACGGTCACCTGTAACATTACTAAGGAAGGAGGGGGAATAACTGGTAGGCAACAAGCCATGTCTGCCACAGATGTAATATGAATGAAAACTTATGCAGCAGTAAGGAGACCAGCCAAATTAGAGTAGAGAATGTGTAATGTGAAAAGTCTGGCTCGGTAGGGAGGAACCAGACTATGAAGCCCTTAAAAGCCAAGCAGAAGAATCTAGAGTTAATATAATAGGGGAGAGAGAGAGAGAGAGAGAGAGAGAGAGAGAGAGAGAGAGAGAGAGCTATCAAAAGATTTTAAATAGGAGGAGGATGCAGTAAAAGCAATATTTGAGGAAGATCACTGTGACATTGGTGTGTAAATAGATTGGAATCAAGGAGACCAGCTAGATAATAGAGACCTTGCCTAAGGTGGAAATAGAGTGCTAAGGATAGAGTGAAGAAAAATAATAAAAGGGAAATCAACAGAAGTTGATGTGTGGCTAGTTTGGAGTATTGAGGAGCTGGATTAAAAGTAATGTCAAGATTTCTAAACTGGGTGACTGGGAGAATGGTGGGAACAAAAAAATTGGGAGGGATGCCTGGCTTGGAGAAAAAGAGAAATGCTGAGTTTGGTTTAGGATATATTAAATTGGAGGTGTCAGTGAGCAATCTGAGTCGATGTGTTCAATGGGCAGATAGGCTTTTCAGGGATTAGAAATAGCACTTGGTGCTAGAGACCTTTGCACAATAGAGTCATGGTTAGGAGCAGGGATGCTGGGGCTGGACTGCCAGAATTTGAAATCTGGCTTGGCTGCACCATTTACTAGACATGTGACCATGGGCAAGTTACTTAATTTTTCTTTTCTATTTTTGGAGACAGAGTCTCACTCTGTCGCCCAGGCTGGAGTGCAGTGGTACGATCTCGGCTCACTACAGCCTCCACCTCCTGGGTTCAAGTCATTCTCCTGCTTCAGCCTCCCAAGTAGCTGGAATTACAGGCGTGCGCTACCCTGCCTGGCTAATTTTTGTACTTTTAGTGGGGACGGGGTTTCACCATGTTGGCCAGACTGGTCTTGAACTCCTGACCTCAGGTGATCCACCCGCCTCAGCCTCCCAAAGTGCTGGGATTACAGGTGTGAGCCACCGTACCTGGCCCCAACTAGTGTTTTAATTTCTAAGAAGCAACTTCCCGCCGTTGTCTATGTCCCTATTTCCTCCAAATTGGGGGGAGGGGGACAGATGTGTGTCTTAATTTGTATGTGGAGAGGGAGATCAGATGCAGGACGGGGATGAAGTGACTTTCCTAATGTCACATAATAATCTGATGGCTGACTGGGCGCTGTCCCTGCCTATAATCCCAGCATTTGGGGAGGCCGAGACAGACGGATCACCTGAGCTCAGGAGTTCAAGACCAGCCTGGCCAACATGGGGAAACCCCATCTCTATTAAAAATACAGAAAAAATTAGCCAAGCATGGTGGTGCACACCTGTAATCCCAGCTACTCGGTAGGCTGAGGCAGAAGAATCGCATGAACCTGGGAGGCAGAGGTTGCAGTGAGCTGAGATCGCGTCGCTGCCCTCCAGCCTGGGTGACAAGAGCAAAATTCCATCTCAAAAAATAAAAAATAAATAATAAATTATAATCTGATGGCTGAGTGAGTTCCAAAAATCTAGTTCAGCATCACAACTGCTGGCCAGATGAGCAATGCTTATCTTGTGGCACGTTTCCAATTTTCAAAACAGTGACATAAGTCTAAATGGTTTATTAAAATTCTCTATAAAATAAAGTGTTGTTCTATGATGCAATCCCTATACTAACCACATGGTGATGCTGCAGACAGATGTACAGATTTGGTGTTTAAGAATACTTTTTATGTTTGTAAATTATGGTACAGTTACACAAAGATTATGCAGGCTTTTAAAAGAATGAGGTAAAGCTACAGATTTGTAAGAAAAATCTTCAAAAGATACCACTAAGTGAGAAAAGTAAGTCACTGAACAATATAAAGAACACGCTCATATTTGTCTATATTTTTTAAAGAATGTAAATATATATGCTGGTACATATATGATTTTTCTCTGCAGAATAAAAAAAAAAGACCAATAACAGTTGTTACTTTGGGCAATGGGACTGGGGTCCAAAAGAGGGGAGAGGGTGACTTTTTGGATAACTTTTTTTGACGGGGGGGGGGGGCAGTTCAACAATTCTCCTACCTCAGCCTCCCGAGTAGCTGGGATTACAGACAGGCACGCGCCATCATGCCTGGCTAATTTTTGTATTATTAGTAGAGACGGGGTTGCACCATGTTGGTCAGGCTGGTCTCGAACTCCTGACCTCAGGTGATCCGCCAGACTCAGCCTCCGAAAGTGCTGGGATTACAGGCATAAGCCACCGCGCCCGGCTCATAACATTTTAAATGATTTGATTTTTAATAATTTACATTAATTTAAAACTCATTATTACAAAAAAAAAATCCATTCCTTGTACAACTTTACTGCAGAAGTTAATAAAAATCTCTTCTCCTTCATCTCTCTCTCTTTTTTTTTTTTTTTTTTTTTGAGACAGAGTCTTGCTCTGTCTCCCAGACTGGAGTGCAATGGCACAATCTCGGATCACCTGCCTCAGCCTCCTGAGTAGCTGGGATTACAGGCACCTGCCACCACGCCCTGCTAATTTTTGTGTTTTTTTTGTTTGTTTGTTTTGTTTTGTTTTTTTAGTAGAGACAGAGTTTCGCCATGTTGGCCAGCCTGGTCTCGAACTCCTGACCTCAGGTGATCCACCCTCCTTGGCCTCCCAGAGTGCTGGGATTACAGGTGTGAGCCACCATGCCCAGCCCTCCTTCATCTCTTAATCCGACTCCCCAGAAGACAGAGAGCCCCTGCTGAGAGTTTGCGATCTCATCACTCAGAATGTGGTCTCCAGACCAGCAGCATCAGATCACTAGGGAAGTTGCTAGAAATGCAGATTCTTGTGTCCTACCCCAGACCTGTTGAACTTCACAGTGGGGCCCAGTAATCTGTGTTTTAATAAGCCCTCCAGTGGTTGTAATGCATAAATCATTTTGTTTTAGCAGATTGGATCAGATCTTTTGGCAGGGGAGGTTGAGAATACTACTGGCCGTGAGAACAAACAACTCAGAATGACACGTTTCCATTTCTCCAGAGAACTCTGGCTGAAGAGTTGGCAGCCCCTTGAGCCCACTGTGACCTCACTGTGGGGTTGAGCGATGACTATACTGTCATCCAGACAGTGGATATTATAGGTATTATCCAGAAAAAAGGGAAATGCCAGAAGGAGAAAGGAAAAAGAGGGAGGGTAGGAGAAACTTAAAAAAGGATGAGTAGGGAAAGGAAAAATGGGGTAGAGAAAAAGATAATGCAAATAAAAAAAGTAAAGATTCTATGGTGGCAAATAGATGACACCAATACCTCAGGGCCACTCATTTATTTATTTTTATTATTTATTATTATTATTATTATTATTTTGAGACAGGGTCTCACTTTGTCACCGAGGCTGGAGGGCAGTGGCGCGATCTTGGCTCACTGCAACCTTTGCCTCCCCGGTTCAAGCAATTCTTGAACCTCAGCCTCCTGAGTAGCTGGGTTTACGGGCATGTGCCACCACACCCAGCTAATTTTTGTATTTTTGGTAGAGATGGGGTTTCACCGTCTTGGCCAGGCTGGTCTTGAACTCCTGATCTCAAGTGATCCACCCCTCTCGGCCTCCCAAAGTGCTGGCATTACAGGCGTGAGCCACCGCGCCCAGCCCATTTATTTAATAACTGTTTATTATTCTTCCATTCTAAACCTTTGCACCTTTAAGTTCATTTCCTCGGCTTATCCCCACATTTCATTGTCTATCATTTACCAAATATGATAGGGTCACCATTTCTTACATAATTCAGTATGTTGACATGTAGGGAAATGTTTGCCAGTGATTCCCTGCTCTTTGGCCAAAAAGTAATGCACTCTCAAAGGTGCTGAAAAGAATCTTAATCTCCCTATGATGGTAGGGGACAGTGTGGGGGGACTGCTGAGGAGTTTGTGCACTGGGGTGGTATGAGGTATATTCAGGAGAGCAAATAAAAGCACCCTAGGTACAGCAGTATCAACAATCAAGTCAACCTACGTGAAGCTAGATCGGAGGGGATCTCACAGATTTCCTCAAACACTAACCCCAGTCTCACGTATACATCTGCATCTAGCACCGAAAGCCAAGGAAAAGCTCCTTCAATCTGGGGCAGGGTAATGGGAGACTGTATACAAAAAGGGATCTTTCTCACAGTGTTTTTTGGGGAAAACGTTAAACAATTCTGAGTATGGGAGTTCAGTGCAAACAAAGATTTGAGAATTTTTAGCCTATTTATTCTGACAAAATACCCAGCATGTATCTACAACTTTTTTTTTCAAACTTTTTTTATTATCACAGTTGAAATAATTTCTACATTGTAATTTAGAATGCATGCACACATGCATGTGCACACACACACACATATACATACACACACACTTCTATAAGTAAACCAAAAGTGGTCAAACATCAACTTTCAAAACATTGCTGTGTCTCACGACGATGCCTGTCCCAGTCAAGGAGCCAACATTTGTATTTGCCTGAGGAAAAGGTTGTGATGGGGGCGAGGGTGGATTTCGCTTGTAAGGCTGCTCGTATTTCACTGTGTTTCTTTGTTTTTTTAATTTGATGACACCTTCAAGAGATAAATGGCGACAATTTGTAACACCAGATATTTGACAAATTGGGACAGTATTTTATTTTAATTGTTAGAGACAGGGTCTCACTCAATTGCACAGGCTGGAGTGCAGTGGTGCCATGATAGAGCACTGCAGCCTCAACCTCCTGGGCTCAAGCAATCCTCTCATCTCAGCCTCCCTGGTATCAGGGACTACAGGTGTGCACCACCATGGCTGGCTGTCCTTATATATAAATATAAATACAAATATAAATATAAATATAGTATATGTGTATATATGTATATATGTATATGTATACATACATATATGTATGTTTATATAAATATCTATATATATATATAAATATATGTACATATATAAAAAATATATGTACATATATACACATATAAATATATTTATATATAAATATATACACATAAATATATATTTATATATGTACACATATAAATATATATTTATATATAAATATACATACATATATAAATATATATTTATATATAAATATATGTACATATATAAATACATATTTATATATAAATATATGTACATATATAAATACATATTTATATATACATATTTACACATATAAATATATATGTATTTACATATATATTTATATACATATATACATATATATTTACATATATATTTATATACATATATACATATATTTACATATATATTTATATACATATATATTTTATATACATATATATTTATATAAATATATACATACATATATTTATATAGTTATATGTGTATTTATATATATATACACACACGCACATATATATGTATTTTCAGAGACAGGGTCTTGCTCTGTCACCCAGGTTGGAGTGCAGTGGTGCAAACATGGCTCACTGCAGCCTCCACTTCCTGGACTTGAACAATCCTCTTGCCTCAGTCCCCAAGTAGCTGGGACTACAGGTGCACACCACCAAGCCCAGCTAGTTATTCATTTTTTGTAGAGAAGATGGGGTTTCACCATGTTGGCCAGGCTAGTCTCAAACTCCTGAGCTCAGGCAATCCACCTGCCTTGGCTTCCCAAAGTGTTGGGATTACAGGTGTGAGCCACTGCGCCTGGCCAATTTTAAATGAGCATTTACTCACATAGAACCCTTGAATTACAAAGCTGGTGCCACCTTAGAGATCATCTGAGGCCCACCAATAGTGTTTTGGGGAGTTTTGAGAAAAACACCATGCCCAGGCCTGACTCCAGACAAACTGAATCAGAAGCTCAAGGGATGGGACCAAGGGGCATTTCCACTTTTAAAGCTCCACAAGTGATTCCAACATGCAGCCAGGATCAAGAAATAGCTCCAGTCTCACTATTTCATTTTACCAATAAAGATCTAGAAGTTCAGACAGATGAAGTGACCTGCCTAAGGTCACACTGCCAGTAAGTGGTGTCTCACAACCAGCTCCTCTGACTGCCAACCCAATGTTCTTTCCACTATGTTCTTTTTTTGTTTCTTCTTATAGAAAGAACTTAGGGTTTTACTGAACATTAAAGTTATACAATTTACAATTGAGAGAGAAGAGCTAGGGTCCAGTAAGTATTGGTGGGGCATCTCCAGAGGGCTCAACGCAATTGTGGGTTCTCTGAAGACTACTATGCCCAGGACATAGCTCCTGCCAAGTCTCATTGATGGCAGTCAAATGACATTTTGCTAAAGGCAATGACTAACACTGTATGCAGTGTTCATTAGTCTTGTGTTGGGTCACTTGTTCACAAATTAGTTTCACCTATGATAGTAAACATTCACTGACAAATGTTCTCACTTTCAGGAATTAATTACATTAAAGCAAACAATAGTGGGACAGATCAGTGGTTCTTAATGTTTGAATTAGGGTGGTTTATTAACCTTAATATTGGTTAGGGCAGGGAGTCACAGGTCCCATTGGAGAACTAGTGAAAACTACAAACTTCCCCACAAAAATACACATACATAAATGTTGCATGTAATTTCTGAGGATTCACTGACACCCCTCCCATCCTGCCTAAACTCATACATAGACTCCAGATTAAAATCTCCTGGACTAGATGATTTTGAAGCTCTCTTTTAGTGTTTCTCAAAGTGTGGTCCATGGACCACAGAATCAGAATCACTTGGGGTGTTTGTTAAAGAAGAGATTCATAAGACTGCCACAGACCTACTGTTTCAGAATCTCTGGGGAATGAGGTACAGGAATCCGTATGTTAAAACAAACAAACAAACAAACAAAAACCAGATGGTTCTTTTGGAAACTAACACTTGAGAATCAGTGCTTTATTCCAACTCAACATTTTTAAATGCTTTCATCTGTTGAATATTTTAGGTTTTGTCTGTTCATCTATCAAGTATAGCAAACAGTATGCTTAGTATTAACTCATTACAGAATATTTGTGTGTATGTACATAGGAAAAACACCTGGAAGTGTAGATGTGGGTGTGTGTATATATGTGTGTAAATATATATAATAGTGTTAATAGTGGGAATACAGATCTCTATTTTTCCCCCTTTATCCTTCTGTTTTATTTCTCTCATTTTTTTTCTTCCTGTGTTTTAAAAAATATGCTTCTTGTTTCTGAGCTCAATTCCCCCATCTGAGAACAGGGTGCTGTAACTAGGTGAACTTCAAGATCATGTCTTGTTCCAATGGTCCGTGACTCCATACTATCCTCTAGGTTCCCTCGTCCATCTCACAGCATGAACTGCATAGGTAACAACAGTGTTTGGAGAATAAGCATGTATTATTTTTGTATGTATTACGTTTGAGATGCCTAGCAACCGTTTTTGTGCCCGCAAAATTTTTCTCTTCTTTGTCAAGGAGCCAAAACGGAAATAGTCTACTATCTACGGCCCTCAAAAGTTCCTCCTCTCTCCTTAGCCTTAGAAAATACCGTCCGCCATAGGCATGGGCAAAGACTTCATGACTAAAACACCAAGAGCAATTGCAACAAAAGTCAAAATTGACAAATGGGATCGAATTAAAAGAGCTTCTGCACATCAAAAGAAACTAGCATTAGAGTGAACAGGCAACCTGCAGAATGGGAGAAAATTTTTGCAATCTACCCATCTAACAAAGGTCTAATATCCAGAATCTACAAGGAACTTAAACAAATTTACAAGAAAAAAACAACCCCATCAAAAAAGTGGGTAAAGGATATGAACAGACACTTCCCAAAAAAGACATTTATGTGGCCAACAACATGAAAAAAAGCTCATCATCACTGGTCATTAGAGAAATGCAAATCAAAACCACAATGAGATACCATTTCACGCCAGTCAGAATGGCGATTATTAAAAAGTCAGGAAACAATAGATGCTGGCGAGGCTGAGGAAAAATAGGAATGCTTTTACGCTGTTGGTGGGAATGTAAATTAGTTCAGCTGTTGTGGAAGACAGTGGGGCGATTCCTCAAAAATCTAGAACCAGAAATACCGTTTGACGTGTACACACGTATGTTTATTGCAGCACTATTTACAACAGCAAAGACTCGGAACCAACCCAAATGCCCATCAGTGATAGACTGGATAAAGAAAACGTGGCACATATATACCATGGAATACTATGCTGCCATAAAAAAAAATGAGATCGTGTCCTTTGCAGGGACATGGATGAAGCTGGAAGCCATCATCCTCAGCAAACTAACACAGGAACAGAAAACCAAACACTGCATGTTCTTACTCATAAGTGGGAGTTGAACAATGAGAACACATGGACACAGGGAGGGCAACAACACACACGGGGGCATGTCAGGGGGTGGGGGCCAAGGGGAGGGAGAGCATTAGGAGAAATACCTAATGCATGTGGGGCTTAAAACCTAGATGAAGGGTTGATAGGTGCAGCAAACCACCATGGCACATGTATACCTATGTAACAAAGCTGCACATTCTGCACATGTATCCCAGAACTTAAAGTAAAATTAAAAAAACAAAAAAAGACAGAAAAAGAAAAAGAAAATGCCGTCCGCGCATATCTCTTAGGCGCATAGGAAGGGTTGTGAACCAAAAAGCCAGGGCGTGGTCGCCCCGCCCACCGGCCTCTACATCACCACCCCTCTCGCCGCTTTCAAGCGCGGAGATTGGCTGTAAGCAAGAAAGAGCCCCGCCCCTAGTCTTATGACTCGCGCTAAAGCGCCGATTCCTGGCTTTTGCAAGGCTGTGGTCGGTGGTCACCCGTGCTCTTGACCCAGGTCCAGCGAGCCTTTTCCCTGGTGTTGCAGCTGTTGTACCGCCGCCGTCGCTGCCGCCGTCGCCTGCTCTGCGGGGTCATGGTGTGCTTCCGCCTCTTCCCGGTTCCGGGCTCAGGGCTAGTTCTGGTCTGCCTCGTCCTGGGTGAGTTGTCGGGCCCTCCCGATTAGTCTGTCCGCCTGGGCCCGGGGCGCCAGTTCAAAGCTACAACCTGAAAAACTGGTCCGAGGGGGCGGGGGGTGAGAGGCTCAGCAACTGACACTGGGCGGCGGCGATTGGCCCGAGGAGGCGAGCGGTGACCTAGAGAAGGCCTGACAGAGGGATGGCGGGGAAGAAGGGCCCAGGAGAGTAAGAAGGGGCCGGTAACGGGGGGTGGACGCCGAGGGAGTAGGCTGGGAGGAGTGAAGTGTGGAGAGGGTCAGGGTGGAAAGAGTAACTTGGGGAAAACACTGAGGAGTGAGCGTAGGAGGGTGGTACATGCAGATTTTGGGCGCCGGAGACAATTAGGAGAGTCCTGGTTTGCTGAGATCAGGGAAGAGTTTTGAAGATGGTGGAAAAACTATGGGGTGAGATAGGAAATTAAGAGAGGAGACCATGCCTGCCTGGAGTAGCTTGGGGGAAGAGTGTGGGTGGGGGACAGATGGAACAGATAGGACAGTAGAGCCTGAGGGGCAGGGGCAGGGACAGGGTTGGGCATTTTGAAGGTTGGAATTTGAGGCTGTGAAGAAGGGGTGATTCAAGAGATTAGGAGTGATGCTGGGTTTGAGTTTGGTAGTCATAGTTTTAAGGGCGAAGGAGCCTAAGGTAGCTGGGGCAATTTCCAGGAAAGAAAACTTGGACCCAGCCTCTGGAGACTAAGGGGTTCGGTGGGAACTTTGATGGGGAGTGCACATCTGACTTGGAGGTATTAAGGATGTCGATTTTCTCCCAGTTTTGCTACTTCCTCCCAGCCAGACGCTGACAAAAAAATCCCCAGACGTTTCAGTTAGGAGGGCCTCCCAGATGAGAGGTTTTGATAGACTGAGTTTGGTAGACTACCTCTTTGCCTTCAGAGTCTCTTGTTTTCTTTCTTCCCTATTACACTAGCCTATTACCTCATTTTTTGGAGGGGGTGCAGGGAGCAGGTAGACAACTTGCTAAGGATTGGGTTGTTACCAGGGCCTCATTAGAATGGCTGGATGGGGCCGGGCGCGGTGGCTCACGTCTGTAATCCCAGCACTTTGGGAGGCCGAGGCGAGTGGCCTCACCTGAGGTCAGGAATTCGAGACCGGCCTGGCCAACATGGTGAAACCCCGTCTCTACTAAAAATACAAAAATTAGCCAGGCGTCGTGGCACATGCCTGTACTCCCAGCTACTTGGGAGGCTGAGGCAGGAGAATCGCTTGAACCCAGGAGGCAGAGGTTGCAGTGAGCCGAGATTGTGCCATTACACTCCAGCCTGGGTGACAAGAGTGAAACTGTCTCTCTAAATAAATAAATAAATAAATAAATGGCTGGGTGAATGTTCGCTGATTGTGTTGTGCCCTAGTAGGCAGTGGGTCCCTAACAGCTTTAATGCCTAAAGATGAACTTTGACTAGTGTCTCTTCCTGACTTGATTCATGCTGTGCTTGTTGCTACCCACCTGCTCTTGCTATTTGTGACTTAATAAAATAACATAAAGAACAGACCCAGATGGAAGTGGGGAAGAAATAGACTTATTAGGGGTCTGAGAAAGCAGTGAGAGGTATACATTTTGTAATTCACATTTCAGTAGAATAAAATCAACACCCTGGAATAGTCATTCTCCACCAGGGGACATTTGGCAACTTTTGGAGACATTTTTGGTTGTCACAACTGGGGGATTGCTTTTAGCCTCTAGTGGGTAGAGGCCAAGGATGCTGCTAAACATCCTAACTAAGCACAGGGCAGCCCCTCACAACAAACAGTTATCTTCCTGAAAATGTCATTGATAAACCCTGCTCAAAAACCATAGTATTGGAAGGGTTCTTGATTATCTAATTCAGTGACTCTCAAGGACCTTTTCATGGGTCTATGAAATCAAACCTTTGGAATAATGTTAAGAAGGTATTTGTCCTTTTCGGCTGGGCACAGTGGCTCACGCCTGCAATCCCAGCACGCTGGGAGGCTGAGGCGGGTGGATCACCTGAGATCAGGAGTTCAAGACCAGCCTGACCAACGTGGTGAAACCCAGTCTCTACTAAAAATACAAAAATTAGCCGAGTGTCGTGGCACATGTCTGTAATCCCAGCTACCTGGGAGGCCAAGGCAGGAAAATCGCTTGAACCCGGGAGGCGGAGGTTGTGGTGAGCCAAAATTGTGCCACTGCACTCCAGCCTGGGCAACAAGAGCGAAACTCCATCTCAAAAAAAAAAAGAAAGTATTTGTTCTTTGTCCTTTTCACGCTCATCCTCTCACCAGTGTACAGCGGAGTTTACCAGTGGCTACATAACATGTGATGACCTCACCACTCTGATGTTCTTATATTTTATTCATTTCTCAGCTTTAATTTCTAATACTCTAAATACCAATACATATGATTCACATAAACCTCTGTGAAGTCCTCAGTGGATACGAAAGTAAAGGGGTCCTGACACCAAAACGTTTGGTAGTCCAACTGTTCATAGGGTGCAGGAAACTCTTCTGTAGCACTTCTGAAAGGTGGCCTTGAGGCAGGCTTTGCTTGAATACTTAATTCGAAGCCTTAACTGTCCCTTGGAGCACTTACTGAGGGCCAACTGACCCTAAGAAAGGATTGTTTACAATGGAAAGTACCTTATCAGTGACTAGAACACATCTGACCAAGGCATCTGTTAATCAGTAGTTCCCTGCCAGTTGAATCTGTGCACAAATACAACACTGCTATTGTTTGGGGAAAGTGAAAAAAATAATAGTTGTCCTACTTGTTGGCTTTCATGTCATTAAATTTTTTTTGTTTTTTAATGAAAGCTTTTTTGTTTTGTTTTTACAAAAGCAGTGCTTACTCATTGCAGAAAATAAACATGCAAAAAGAAGCACATAAAAGAACCCATCAGCTCATCTGCTAGTTTGCCATTTATTGATCGGGACTAACTAGATTCATCCTCTTGGAAAATTTCCAAGATTGATCCCCTCCACCTCCAAGTTCAGAGCAGGATTTGGAAAAGTAAATATTAATAATATACCTAGATCGGATTTTTAAGAGGTTCTAGGATGAAATAGAAACCATTCTTCTATACAGCTGCATTTTCTGATGGCTACTGGTTCAGTGTGGAGCCCAAAGTCCTCCCATATGGCTTTTTCTCTCAAGAATTTAGCAGTTGCTTGGTGGGTTTTGCGCAAGTTACTTTTCTGTATCAAAATGGATACCAAGAATAGGTTTTTGAAAACTCAGTAAATATTTGTAAAGTACCTACTATGTAGCTAGATCAATAAATATTTGTGAAGTATCTACTATGTAGCTAGAACTGTGCCTGGGTACTGTACAGGGTGCCAATGAAGAAGGACCTGTCCTAAATTTATAGTCTTATTAGCATTAGTGCTCTAGCTGTGCCAGTTTGACTTTGTAACTTTATAACTCTATCCCAGCTTCACCCGTAACCTTTTAAAAACAGCAGCTTTAGAGTAAGTACAGAAAAGGATTCTTAGAGGCTATATATTGGTCTTTTTCATAGAGATTAAATTATGCTGGTGTTTATTTGGATGAATTGTAACTGACCAGATAACTTTCCGAAGAGAAGCTATATGATTTAGAGGTGTTATAAAGTGGATAGTGAAAATCCTTTCTTTATATAATTGCCTAATTATGGTCCTTTTGTGACATCATAGATTTCAGGATTCTTCTGTGGTTATTGATTCTTATAACTAGCTTGACTTCTGTTTTTTGGTTTCTTTGTGTTTGTTGTTGTTTTTTGGTTTTGGGTTCAGATTTTTCTTTTTTAGATTTGAGTCTTTTCTGGGTGGGAAAAACCTCACAGAAATATTCTTAGTGTCCGTCACTGGTAGGAGCCTCTCCCTTCCACACATGTTTACAGAATGCCTATTGTGTCCCAGCCACTATATTAGGTGAAAGTGACAGAGGAATGGATAAGACAGATGAGTTTCCTGCTCTCATGGAGCTTACATTTTAGTGGGAGAAGAAAGCTCAACAGATAAATAACATAATGTCAGATAGTGATAAACACTATGAAGAGGTTGGGTGTGGTGGCTCACACCTGTAATCCCAGCATTTTGGGAGGTCAAGGCAGGCAAATCACCTGAGGTTAGGAATTTGAGACAAGCCTAGCCGACATGGTGAAACCCCATCTCTACTAAAAATACAAAAATTAGCTGGGCATGTTGGCCGGCACCTGTAGTCCCAGCTAGTCGGGAGGCTGAGGCAGGAGAATTGCTTGAATCCAGGAGACAGAAGTTGCAGTGAGCCGAGATCATGCCACTGCATTCCAGCCTGGGGAACAAAAGCAAAACTCTGTCTCAAAACAAAACAAAACCCTATGAAGAAGATTACACAGGTAATGAGAAAGGAGAATGAGTAGATGATAGGAATGGGTGATGGTGGATGTTCCTTCTTTATATTATGTGGTCAGAGGGCCTTCCATTATTGGGTGACATTTGGGCAGAGACCTGGGTGTTGGCAGGAGGCCAGACATTTGACCATCTGGGGAAATAGGAATAAACCTTATCATTTGCAAAATCTTAGGTTACTAGCCTATTTTCCACTCTCTTTTGTTTCCTCCTAGTTTTAATCAAGTCTCTCCTATGGTAGCAGTCTCTAAGAGCAGAGACTACTTTATGTACTGTTATCTCCCATTTCCTACTTAGCATAGGGTCTGGTACATGGTTAACCCTTAGTAAATTTTTGTTGAAGATATTCATTGGTGGGCACTAGGGATATGATGGTAAACTAGACTCATTTAATCTCCTTTTTCTTCCATGAATTTTAAATGATGTTTTGCAAGAAGTACTTTTGGATTGAAAACTTCAAGATCAGTGCTAAGCAGTACAGATAATTATACAGTAATTTACTAAAGTATAATCCCATATAATAATGCTTACCTGTACTCCTTCAGATATACCTCCATAGTCTTGAAGGGGATGATATGGAGAATTAGGAAGTCCTTGGTGAGGAGAGTTAGGTTTTCACAAAGTTAGGTTTTCTCTGAGAGAGAACAAGCACTAAGATTTTTCTGTAGACTTAAAACATTTCATTTAACTGATAACTTTGATTTTGAGGTTCTACCAAATTATTCTAGTTATAGAGATATTGGAAAGGACAGGCTTGCATTGGTTTGTTAGTCATTGATTATCACATCTGATAGAGTTATAGATATTCAGATATGTCCCAAATACCAGATTAGTTTGTTAGTCATTGATTATCATATCTGATAGGGTTATAGATATTCAAATATGTTGCAAATATCAGATTATCACATCTGATAGGGTTATAGATACTCAAATATGTCCCAAAAGGACAGCTTTGTTCCCCTATATCTTTGGGTAGATTTTGTCTATAACCAAGGATTATTTCGTAGCACTGGAGCTGATTTAAATGACCCTTGATGCAGGAAGGCTGCTCTTCTTTCTGTAGTGCAAAAGCATTCTGATCATAATTTTTTATTAAAGTGATCAGAGATCCCCTCAGACCCAAAAGTATACTTTGTAAGTACTTGTTGGTATCCTGCTATGCATTGTGAAATAATTCTGGAGGTGTGCCAAACACTGCTCAACAATAAGCACTTTCCATTAGTTGAGTAGTATTGAATCTTGTTTCCTACCCACTCTCTGACCTTAAAACATTAAGTCATTTTATAGCTTAAAAACATATTTTTATTAACTTCTAATGCTCTTTTTCATGTGTTCAACATTCTTACTTTAAAATCATATTACTTTTCTCTTTTAAGAACCTTACCAAAAAGCAAGGGTATAAGGTAACTGAATGCAATGAGTGTACCTATTATTAGGAATTATAAAGGAGAAGTGGTTAATCTGACTTAAAATCTGACTTAAACCTGTAGGAAAACCATCACTCTGAATAGAAAACAAAGACAAATAGGTACTGTATGCCTCTGTGTCCTGTATTTTAAGAAGACCTTTTGCTCAACATCATTCTAAATTCATGAGTTTGAGGATAAGAGTCCAGAATTTAATATGATGAAAGTAAACATAAAGCTAAAACTTGGGAAGGTTCCCTTTAGGTGCTGTGTTTACTAAAAAGGAGACTTGTAAATTGGTATCTAACTTGTTTGGCAAATTTCTTTTAGCTCTGAAGGGTTTATATGCTTTCAAAGAACCTATTGGAGAAATATGCACTATAATTCTAAACAAGGGTAACCTGCCCAAAGTCTCACAGCTAGGAAGTTGGACTGCCAGATTTGAATTCTAGCTCTTCAACTCCAGGAATGGGGACTCTTAATCACTTCATTTTATGATCAATCCATTATATCTTAGATCATTGTTCCATTTCTTTTTATTGGTCTTGTTTTATTGCTAGCATTATGTTCTTCCCCCACCCCTAATTTTGTGTGTTTATATTTTTTCAGCTACGTTTTGGGTGAGATAGACTTGCAAAAACCTAGCCATTTTTTGCAGTGTCATACGCTTGGGGAAGTAAGGTCTGTGTTCTCTGTGAGAGGTATTTTTTTGTTTGTTTTGTTTTTGTTTTTTGACCAAGTCTTGTTCCATTCCCCCAGGCTGGAGTGCAGTGGAGTGATCTTGGCTCATGGCAGCCTCTGCCTCCTGGGCTCAAGCAATGCTCCCACGTCAGCCTACCGAGTAGCTGAGACCACAGGCATGCACCATCATGCCCGGCTATTTTTGTGTATTTTTAGTACAGATGGGGTCTCGCCATGTTGCCCAGGCTGGTCTTGAACTCTTGAGCTCAAGTGATCTGCCCCCCTCCCCTTGGCCTCCCAAAGTACTAGGATTACAGGTATGAGCCACTGCCCAACCAAGGTCTGGGTTCTAAAAGAATTTACAAATGACCTTTTTGGAAAACAGGATTGAGAGGATATTTGACTTTGAGAACGTTGATTTTGAGGCATACCTTTTTCGTTTGTTTAGAGTACAAACTCTCAGCTCTAAAATTACACACTCTAGAATATATTCATCTATGGTTTTTTAATGTCATAAAGCCTTTTAACAATTGGGTATTGTAAAATCAAACACAGCAATAAGGATGGAAATTGCTTGCTAGAGACTTTTTAACAAAGTGTAAATATTTCAACTGTAAACTTACTTTGTGGGAAAAGCTCTGTTCCTAGCTTGAAATCCATGCCAAAATTTATTGAGGTAAAACCCAACATGGGGCTTGAGGGAATATCAGAAGACTTATAGGTTCAAGACTTGGAAGAGCTAAAGGACTGGCCTCTCTGTAATTAGATTAAGCTACATTTTGGATCCCTGTTGCAGTGTGTTTTCACCTTGATATAATCAATCAGTATTTATTGAAAATCTAATATGCATTCAACACTACTTGAAATGATAGGAGATAGAGGAAAAGTAATACACATGGTGTCACCTACCATGACACACATGATAGGTGACATTCATATAAAAGACACACTGCTAGGGGTTGTGGCATAAATCAGATCATCTGGTCAAGGGAGCATACTGGAATTCAAATAAGTGACAGAAGTGTTATCTAAAGGGAATCTTGAATCTATCCATATATATCATTCATTCACAGACTTGGTACTTTTTTTATTAGTAACAAATTACTTGCTGTATATTATAATTTACCATGGCACACCAGTCTGTTATGAAGTGACAGTTGAAAACTGCTGTGTTGGAGCTTATGACAGTAGCAGGGACAGGATTTACTGCTATAAAATAACTGAATAATTCAGGATAATATAAAATATACTGAAATGGGATATGCATTATTACTGCTCCTTGAGGGCTTTTATAGTCAAGGAAAGCTTTGTGGAGAAAATGGCTACTGAAAAAAACAGATAGCATATCAGCCCAGGTTCTTAATTGTAAGGAAGAGAAATACAATCTGATTGATTTTAAGCAGAAAAGAATTTATTAAAAAGATACTGGGATGTAATGCATATCCTTTGGCGCCACAGTTTCATTCCTAGATATACAGCCAACACACACACATACATGTGTTTACCAATATATGCAAGAATGTTTGCAACAGTGTTTGTAATAGAATCAAACCAGAAACTATCTAAATGTCCATTAAAGGTAGCATAGATAAGTAGTTTCTTTTTCTTTTTCTTTTTTTTCTTTTTTTGAGACAGAATTTCATTCTTATTGCCCAAGCTGGTGGAGTGCATTGGTGCAATCTTGGCTCACTGCAACCTCTGCCTCTCAGGTTCAAGTGATTCTCCTGTGTCAGCCTCCTGAGTAGCTGAGATTACAGGCATGCGCCACCATGCCCAGCTAATTTTTACATTTTCAGTAGAGGCGGGATTTGGCCATGGTGGCCAGGCTGGTCTCAAACTCCTGACCTCAAGTGATCCGTGTTCCTCAGCCTCCCAAAGTGCTGGGATTACAGGCCGGAGCCACCACACCTGGCCTGTATTCACCTGATCATAGAAGGTTATACAGCAGTGAGCACAGACTGCAATTATGCACAGCATGGGTGAATCTCACAAAACCTAAAATTGAGTGAAAGAAACCAGACACAAAAGAGAGCATAGTGAATGATTTTATTTATATCAAGTTGAAAAATGGATAAAATTAATCTATAGTGTTAGAAATGAGGATAATGGTTACCCTTGCGAAGGGAATAGTAACTGGAAGGGGAAATAAGGAGGGCTTTGGAGGTGTAGTTGACCCTTGAACAACACAAGTTTGAACTGTGTGGATCTACTTATACATGGGTATAAGGCTCAAGCGATTCTCCTGCCTCAGCCTCCTGAGTAGCTGGGATTACAGGTGCCCACCACCAAGCCCAGCAAATTTTTAGTGGAGATGGGGTTTCACCATGTTGGCTAGGCTGGTCTTGAACTCCTGACCTCAAGTGATCCGCCCACCTTGGCCTCCCAAAGTGCTGGGATTACAGGTGTGAGCCACTGTGCCCAGCCCTCCTTATGATTTTCTTAACATTTTCTTTTCTCTAGCTTTATTTTCAAAACACAGTATATAATACATATATAACATACAAAATATGTGTTAATTAACTGTTTATGTTGTTGGTAATGCTTCCAGTTAACAGTAGGATATTAGTAGTTAAGTTTTGGGGGAGTCAAAAATAATATGCAGATTTTCAGCTGTGCAGTGGGTCAGCACCTGTTCTGGTAATGTTCTGTTTCTTGATACAAGTGGGTTTGGTTTGTGAAAATTATTTGAGCTGTAGACTTAATATTATGTGCACTTTTCCCTTACATCTGTTATACTGTGCCTGTTTCTGTACATATGTTACATATGAAATGTTTATTAAAGGGGTATATTGGGTAACTCAGAATTTCTGGTGCTCCTGGCTATATATACCAAATCCCAATTCAGGATTCAACAACCCAGATCATGCCACTGAACTGCACTACCACTGCCAAGTGTGAAATTGCAGCTTGCTCTGCTGGCCTTGTTGCCTGGGAGCTTGATCCTGCTTCTGCTACTCCACACCTGCCTCCCAACCTGTTCCATTCCTGGCTCCATTTGCAGCCCTCCTTTCAACGTGTGGGGTGGATACCTTTGTTAGGCAGAGCCTAGCACAAGTGGTCCTCCTTACTGCAAGGGAGTCTGTGAAAGCAAGTATCCAGTGTTTTCAGCTTTTATAGTGGGTGGTGATTTCTGCCAGAAATTGTAACAAAGGGACAAGGGGTATTTCAGATTTGGGGCAACCAAAAAGAGAGGAAAATCCATCTTTGAGGTGAGCATTTAGGCCAGTAGAAGAAAATAGACTTCAGGTGTTAGGAACAATAGAAGCCCAGGGTAGAGGTTGAATAGAGTATGGCATTTGAGCCCGGTGGAAACAAGTTTAACTGGATTAAAGGGTGTGCTCTGGGAAAATAGTTTGAGAAAAGTTGAAGCAATAGGATGGGACAAGATTAAAGATTACTTTGAAAGTCAGGCAGAGGAATTTAAATTTCATATGGGAATTTTGGAACCAGTAAAAGTTTTTGAACAAGAAAGTGTCGTAAAAGGAAATGGTGCTTAAGGATTGTTAATCTGGCAGCACTTCTAGGGGTATCTAGGCATTGTTTGTCATAATTTAGGTATGGGGTGATAGATTGGGAGTAGAAATAAAAGGCAAAGATTGGATTTAAGAGAAGATTTGAAGGAAAAAAAATCAACAAGACTTCTTGAAGAGAAAGAAGTAGAGGCTATTTCTGAAACTGAGCTTGAGTGACTGATCCCACTCTTCATTTAGAGCTAGCGAGGCTGAGGAGGGACCCAGTTTGGGGGAAGTAGAAGAATGAACTTTAGTTTGAGAATTGCTGAGTTTGAGGTGAGAGATATTGAGTAAAAGTGGTCCCTGTGTAGTTAGAGTTGGGGACCAAGAAGTGGAAAGAATTGTACTCCCAGGCATAAAGGCTGTGAAGGGAATGGAACAGAGTGTGCCAGAACCCTCGGGGTGTTTCTGAGCTCTTGTTTACAGGCCACCAGGTATACTATCTTGAATTTGATTTCGAGTGATACGTTTGAACCACAACCTCTACCTTCTGTTTCATAAAACGTCAGTTCTCACACCCCAAGACACATGGATGCTATCACTATTATACATGGTCTTCTTCCTGTTATTCTAATATCTTTGGAAAGAAAACGATTAATACATTTGAGGCTTTTCTTGGTTATTTTCAATACTTTTGAATGCTTTGAATACAAGGAGAATAATATACTAAAGCTAGAGAGCTTAAACAAGACCAAGAAAGACTGAATATAAAAAGCAAACCTCCAGTTCATTAAAATTGTAAGTTGGAGCTCTTGGCTCCACGGCAGGGAGCCTTGGATCAGTAAGTGTGACAGCTCCCTTCCGTATTGTACTTAGAAAAGAATGATCATAAAACCTACTTAGGCCTCACAAGGTCTTTTTGAGCCTTAGCCAATGCATTTAGTCACTGTCAGTAACCACAAGCTTTAGTATAACATTCTGGCTTGCAAAGCAGCCAGGTCTCCAGAGCATGACGATAGGCTCTTGTATACGACTTGAATGCTGTTGCCGAGGCATACCTTCTTGATATTCATCTTAGCACTTTTCTCTAGTCTACAGCATGTCCGTACCTGTAGATGACAGTGGATTGCTCAGATATTATTAAAGAGTATGCAAGTATCTTAACAGGAAACAGCTTACTCTTTGGGTAATGTGTGATACAGTGAAGAAAATCCCTTAAATGGTTGCTCAATATTTATGCTGCTGGCATGTGTGCTGGAATGTTTTTTCACCTCTGAATTCGTATTTTGAGTCCTTGGGCTCTTCAGTTTAATAGGTAATGTTTCTGTGTTTAAGTGTAGAAGATCAATCATGTTAGCTGAAAAGTCCCAAGGCTTTTCTGTCTCTGTAATATTTCTCTGCCTAAAGAGGTAGCAGGTTGAAAATTTAGGAAGTGACTTTGTGTCAAAAAATTCATCAGCCTTTCTAATCAATTAGATTTTAAAGTGAAACAAAGTGATAAACTTTGCATTTATAAGAATTCATGTTTTTCTTACGGATTTAACAGCCCTTTGCAACTCTGCTTCCTTGGTTACATGATACTCGGAAAGAATATCTGATCACATCAGAATAAAATCGTTTGAGAAGACATCCATGTGTCATAGGTTATGTAGCTTGCAACAGGATTTAAAGCAACAAGATGATAGAATCTATCATTATTTTTGCAGAGAATGTTTCACTAGCTGGTTCGAGAGGAGTTTTACACCCCTACCAGGCTTTCTCTTACCTCATTTACCTCAAAAATCACAAGTCCTAACAGGCAAACTGTAATAGCCTAAAACAAAACTAGTAAGGTATAAATGCATGTGGAAATGATTATTTGAAGGCAAAAGGCAAATAAATATCACCAGTCTGAGCCATTACCTAAGCATCCTAGGTCTAGTAACCATTCTTTTGGTAAGGGATAATGCCAACTTTTTTATCAATAGGATTCTGTTAAAAATACAAAGAAAAACAGTCAGCAGGATACTATATATATACACACATACATATATATACATATGTATGCGTATACATATATATGTATGTGTATATATATATCCTGCTGACTGCATGTATATGTATATATGTATGTGTATATATATAGTATCCTGCTGACTGCATGTATATGTATATATGTATGTATATATGTGTGTATATATGTATGTGTATATATGTATGTGTATATATATAGTATCCTACTGACTGCTGACATATATGTATGTGTATACAGAGATATACTTTTGTTTCATTTTAGAGCTGGTTGAACTTCAGTGGTAGATAGAGCTTGTTTTTAATTTGTATGTATTTTTGTAGTACAATTTTAAAATCTTATTTTTTAAAATAAATCCAGGAGCTGTGCAGTCTTACGCATTGGAACTTAATTTGACAGATTCAGGAAAAGCCACTTGCCTTTATGCAAAATGGCAGATGAATTTCACAGTACGCTATGAAACTACAAATAAAACTTATGTAAGTATATATTTTAATTTTTCTTTGAGTTTTATAGTAGGAATTTAATTGACTTTTTTAATCCTTTAGATACATGTATACAAATGAAATTCCACATTGACTGACTTAATGCTTAAACTCTGGGAGTTTTTTTAAGCATATACACTCGGAAGTTATTCTGTTTAGTGTTAGAATGAATATTTCTTCTGATTCATTGGTTCTTGGGAGTTTTTGTAGGACTTGATTAAGGGCAAATGATCTGAAGATGACTATATGGTGTTCAGGTCTAACTATTTCTGTAAAGTGTTTAAAATGTACTAGCACCAAAGCTTGCCCTTTTAAAAAATAGCTTCCCTTCTGGGCGTGGTGTCTCATGCCTGTGATCCCAGCATTTTGGAAGGCCAAAGCAGGAGGATTGCTTGAGCCCAGCCTTGGCAACATAGTGAGACCTCATCTCTACCTAGAAAAAAATTTAAAAATTAGCCAGGCATGGTGGCATATACATGTAGCTCCAGCCACTTGCCAGGTCGAGGGGGGAAGATTGCTTGAGCCCAGGAAGTTGAGTCTGCAGTGAGCGATGGTTGTGCTACTGCACTCCAGCCTGGGCAACAGAGCGAGACTCTAGCTCAAAAAAAAAAAAAAAAGCTTACTTAGGTTGGTACAAAAGTAATTGCCATTAAAGGAACAAACCACAATTACTTTTGCACCAACCTAAGTAAGCGATTCTTTTTGGCACAAACTGCAATTACTTTTGCACCAACCTAACACTAAAATCTCCCCCTTTTTGGTGTCTCCTCTTAATCCCTTTGCCTTCTTATTTTCTTTTTGTTAAGGTCGTGACTACTTACAACCTAATTTTTTTAAAAATCAGTTTAAGAACAGCAGCTCAAGCCAGTTTTCCTTTTCTTTTTAGACATACATGAATTTATCCAGAGGAGTGGTATGTAGCTGAAGAATCAGGGACTGGTTTACACAGCAAACCAGGCAAAGGGCAACCTGGCCACGGAGAATGTATGATTTAGGCTGAAGTGGCATGCCCTGCATAAATGGTTGGTGCTACTTGCTCCCTGTTTGTTTCTCACCCCCAAATTTCTATTTCTTTTAGAAAACTGTAACCATTTCAGACCGTGGCACTGTGACATATAATGGAAGCATTTGTGGGGATGATCAGAATGGTCCCAAAATAGCAGTGCAGTTTGGACCTGGCTTTTCCTGGATTGCGAATTTTAGCAAGGCGGCATCTACTTATTCAATTGACAGCATCTCATTTTCCTACAACACTGGTGATAACACAACATTTCCTGATGCTGAAGATAAAGGTAACCTTAAGAATGGATGTGTGTTATGTTCTCTTGCTTTTTATTAATGATAATGTAAACAATTTAAAAATTGTTATGAATGTCTGTCTTCCTAACTAGCATGGAAACTTCATGTCTTTATACCCCTCCCACCGACCCCATGCGTAGCACATATGCCGCCATCCAACACACTGATGATATTTGCTGTCATTGCTTGAGTGACTTACTGTATACCAGGTATTACCCTAAGTGTGTCACCTGCAGCATCTCACTTAATTCTTAACAGCAACCTTGGGAAGTAGATGCTGTTTCATTTTTATAGGTAAAGGAAATGAGACTTGATAAGATTAAATGACTTCCAAACATCTTACGATCTAGTAAGTGGGTGAGCTGGTGCTTGAAGCAGTCTGTTGACCTGCAGAAGTTGTATACTTAACTCTTATTGATTTAATTCAGTAGTGGGCACGAAACAAAGGTTTGATGAATGAGAAAATGCTTTACTAATAGCTACTTTATTTTCAAGATGGGGAGTCTCACTGTGTTGCCTAGGCTGGTTTCGAACTCCTGGGTTCAAACGATCCTCATGCCTCACAGCCTCCTGAATAGCTGGGGCTACAGGCATGCACCACTGCACCTGGCTACTAATAGCTATTTTAAATGTGTACAAGTTAAGTAACTTGAGATTAGGAGAAATGCCTCTTGTTCAAATCTTTTTATCCTTTAGGTTGGATTTTGATTGAAAAGTAAATGATGATTAGTTAAAGGTATAGTAGTCTCTCATTACACTCAGGGGGTATCATTCTAAGACCTCCAGTAGATTCCTAAAACTGCAGTTAGTACGGAACCCTATACAGGAAATGCTATGTTTTTTTGATCTGATAACCAAGATGGCTACTAAGTGACTAAATGGATGGATAGTGTAGACAATGTTGATATACTGGATAAAGGCATGATTCATGTTCCTGGTTGGGCAGAGTGGGACAGCAAGAGATTTCATCATGCTACTCAGAACGGCATACATTTTAAAACATGAATTGATTACTTTTGGAATTCTCCACTGAATATTTTCAGAGCTCAATTGACCATGGGTAACTGAAACCAGGGAAAGCAAAAACTGGATAAGGGGAGACTAAAGTCAACATTTGCTGTTATTTTAAGACAATTTCAGGTCAAAATGAACTTGGGAAGGCATCGGCAATTAGGCCATTCTAGTAATTCTCAGAACTGAAATGCATGTTAAAATATTTTGAAGATATAGAGTGTAGAGGTTTTATTTTATTTTATTTTTTTGAGCTGGAATCTCACTCTGTCGCCCAGGCTGGAGTGCAGTGGTCTGATCTCAGCCCACTGCAACCTCTGCCTCAAGCAATTTTCCTGCCTCAGCCTCCTGAGTAACTGGGATTACAGGTGTGTGCCACCACACCCGGCTAATCTTTTTTAGTAGAAAGGGGGTTTTGCCATATTGGGCAGGATGGTCTCGAAATCCTGACCTCATGATCCACCCACCTCAGCCTCCCAAAGTGCTGGGATTACAGGCGCGAGCCACTGTACCTGGTCGAGATTTTAATTTTGTTAGGGATGTAATTCTCTTCTTTCTCCCCCTGCCCGTTGAGACTGAGTTAATGTGGTATTTGTAGTAGCTAAGCTCTTCACACAGATAGTGTTTCATTTTGACCCCAGAAACACAGGTAGATGGGCTTTAGTTGCCTAGACCTGGGGATTAATAACTCATTTGGACTTATGGATATCAAAAGATCATATTTGAAAGAACCAAAGTAAATAAGCTCATGTAAAACTTGGGAGGTATTGCAGAATGAGACTTGGAGATCAAATCCTAGTGTTCTTTTCACTAATCTCTTAGTTTGAGAGTATAACTAAAGCAAATGGTTATTGCCTATCTTATTAGTTTATCTTTGTACCCTGTTTTACCTTTCAGAGCTAGTATAAGATTTGCCCCTCACTTTCAAGTAGCCTAAGAATGAGCTGGGGAGACAAAGCTAAATGCTATTCCTGAGTTACATGGAAAAATTGGAAAACATTGAGCTCAGTCTGATTTTGTTGTTGTTGTTTGCGTTTTTGTTTGAGCGAGTAGAGGGTTCATAAATCTCTTCTGACAGTGTGAGGAAAACTTTAGACTCCTTCTGAAAAAAGAAAAAGTACACAGTAAACTTTGCATATGGAACATAGTCCCTGAACCCATATGTAGATCCCTGTGGTTAAGAGTGCCTGATTTAGGTCGAGCATGGTGGCTCATGCCTGTAATCCCAGTACTTTGGGAGGCCGAGGCAGACTGTTCACTTGAGCCAGGGAGTTCAAGACCAGCCTGGGCAACATAGTAAGACTTCGTCTCTGCAAAAAAAAAAATAAATAAATAAAAGACTGGCTGATTTAAAAGTGTTCCCACAAGTGGTCCTGATTAGGAGGAGTGATAAAGGAAGGCTTAGTGTGTGTTAGAGTAATGAGAAAGCTTGGTAGAGAAGTAGGACCTGAGCTGAAACTCAGCTGATGGTAGAATTTGAATAAGTGGAGGATTTTGAGCAGGATGTTTCCAGCAGGGGGAAGCATAGCATATGCGGCAGTAATTGGAGAGCTGCCTGATTAAATCAGAGGCTGTGTGTGTAGCAGAAGGAAAATAAAGTTGGTTAAATGCAGTGGGCCTAAATTATAGGGACCTTGGAAGCCAAGGAAAGACATTTAGCTTCATGGGGTAGGCACTGGGGAATCATTTTAGGTTTTTAAAGCAGGAAAATGATATAACAAAAGCAGAGACAGTAGCTTATAAAGAATATTCTGCAGGATTAGTTGAGAAGTGAGGAGACTGCAGGCAGAGATACCGGCTTAAGAAGCTGTTATAGTAATCAAGGGCTGATGTAATAAATGCCTGGACTATGGGGGCAGCAGTTGTTAGCAGTTATTAGGAGGAGGTGTTTAATCTGACATATTTGGATAGAAAAACTATGGACCCTGAAATGTTAACACTTCTCTCTTTCCCCCTTTATTTAAAACAAAGGGAAGATTACTTTTTAAATTAGTACCTTCTGTGTAATAATATTTGAAACTATTTGGAATGCTAAATGGCTTCCTGAAATGGACTATTGATAATTGTTTTTGATGTAGTTCAGTGTTTCAAGAATACTAATTTATGGCCGGGAGTGGTGGCTCACACCTATAATCCTAGCACTTTAGGAGGCTGAGGCTTGTGGGTCATTTGAGGTCAGGAGATCCGAGACCAGCCTGGCGAACACGGTGAAACCCTGTCTCTACTAAAAATACAAAAATTAGCCAGGTGGTAGTGGCGCGTGCCTGTAATCCCAGCTACTTGGGAAGCTAAGGCAGGAGAATTGCTCGAACCCAGGAGGCGGAGGTTGTGGTGAGCCAAGATTGCGCTACTGCACTCTAGCCTAGGCGACAGAGGGAGACCCTGTCCCCTACTCCTCCCCCTCAAAATACTAATTTAGGCCAGGTGCAGTGACTTATGCCTGTAATCCCAACACTTAGGAAGGCCAGGCAGATCGCTTGAGCTCAGGAGTGTGAGACCAGCCTGGGCAACATAGTGACACTCTGTCTCAAAAAATAACAATAAAAAACCACTAATTTATTTTTAGGCATCTGATAATTGAAGTAACATTGAAGTTGCTTTATTCTTTTTAAAAATTTTTTCATGATTAAAATATAGAAATATACTGGCCAGATGTGTTGCTGGCTCATGCCTGTAATCCCAGCACTTTGGGAGGCAGAGGCAGGCAGATCACCTGAGGTCAGAAGTTCGAGACCAACATGGCGAAACCACATCTCTACTAAAAATACGAAAATTAGCTGGGCGTGGTGGCGTGTGCCTGTAATTCCAGCTACTTGGGAGGTTGAGGCATCGGTTGAACCTAGGAGGTGGAGGTTGCAGTGAGCTCAGATCACGCCACTGCACTCCGGCCTGGGCAACAGAGCAAGACTCCATCTCAAAAAAAAAATTATATATATAAGTTACATATATAATAAGGGTTTCTTAAAAGGCCCTACATATATATATATACACACAAATATTCTATATATATAAAGATTATATATGTATACAGAGAATAATATAGCAGACCCATATGTACCCATTATCCAGAATTCATAAATGCTGTTTTTTTAATGTCTGTGTCACTGTTTGATTAAAAAGATCAAACGTTGACGATACAGTTTATATTTCCTTTGTCTTCACTCCCCAGACCCATTTTCCTCCTTGCCTGCTAAGAGGCAAACACTTTCACGAATTTGGGGTATAACCTTCCTGTCTTTATGTTTGTTTTTCACTACATAAGTACATGTTCATAAACAATACATAGTTAAAGCTATTCATAGTATAACTCCAATATGTTTGCAAGTTGTCTTTTCACTCATTTGTTTTTGAAGTCGGTCTATATACAGCCAGTTCACGTATCTATTCATTTTTGTTAATGGTGAGAAGCAATTCTGGGAAAAATGTTCTAGTTCATTGTTTTTTGTTTGTTTGTTTGTTGTTGTTTTTGGTTTTTTTAAAATTCCTATGGCCATTAGGGGGTGCCAAGGCAGCATTATATGGCTGCTTGCTACATGATGGAGAGGCACAGAAGGCGGCATATATTAAGGACCTTGGATACTTTTCCTTTCTTGCTACTTCTCCAAAAGAAGCCAAACCACTTAGGTGACCATCATCTTTTGAAGTTTCACTATACGCAGGCTAATAAAAACTATACGAAATGGCTGTAACTTACTGCTTTCATATTCTGAAGGTTCCCTGAAATTGAATCATCTTTAAATTTAATCCAGGAAGAGGTTCTATAAGCTCATTGGAGTTAATATAACTTACTTGGGACTAGTAAAACAAAAATAAAGATTTACTATACAAATCCATGATTAATCCATCTCTCTTGCTTTCTTAGTTACAGTCACTAAGTCCTGTTGATTCTACCATAGATAAGTGTTTTCAGTTTGGCTTCTTTGCTCTCTTTCTGCTGCCCCACACCATCTTAGTTTAGGCAACCCTCTCTTACCCTTCACCTCAACCAGACCATCACCCTCTGGTTTCCCTCTTAAGTGGCTTCCCTGAAAAGTTTTCCCCCATGCCTATCCCCTACAAATTTGCTATCTTCCTTAAAATAAATTATGTATGTGTCATTTCCTGCTTTAAAAACGGAAGCTAGCCCTCCACTGCTAAAAAGAAAAGCCCAAACTGGCCTTAGGTCATAGAAGATGCTTCAAAGTATCATTACTTGCAACTTGTCTTTCCTTCTCAACCCCCATTTATTTTTCTTTTTTTTCTTTTTTCTTTTTTTTTTTTTCTTTTTTGTCTTGAGACAGAGTTCTGCTCTTGTCATCCAGGCTGTAGTGCAATGGGCGATCTCGGCTCACTGCAACCTCCACCTCCCGGGTTCAAGTGATTCTCCTGCCTTAGCCTCCCAAGTAACTGGGATTACAGGTGCCTGCCACCACGCCCAGCTAATTATTGTCTTTTTAGTAGAGACAAGGTTTCACCATGTTGGCCAGGCTGGTCTCTGACTCCTGACCTCAGGTAATCCACCCGCCTCAGCCTCCCAAAGTGCTGGGATTATAGGCGTGGGCCACCGTGCCCAGCCCCTAACCCCCATTTCTTCTTCCCCCTTACTCCTTATCCACAGTGAACTGGTCATGCCCTTGAGCATGCTATACCCTTTGTCACTTTAGGCCTGGGGTAGGGCAGGCAGACAGAAGAAGAAAGCCTATACAAATATATTTACATTATCATTTTTCTCCTACCTTCTTGGAAATAGCCATTGTTAATCTTGTTTTATAGGAATTATTACTGTTGATGAACTTTTGGCCATCAAAATTCCATTGAATGACCTTTTTAGATGCAATAGTTTATCAACTTTGGAAAAGAATGATGTTGTCCAGAACTATTGGGATGTTCTTGTACAAGCTTTTGTCCAAAATGGCACAGTGAGCACAAATGGTGAGTACTTAAAGTATATATTTCTCTACTTGGATCCTAATTTAAGAGTAGAGTATACCAGGTAGCCTTCATTGAAGTCATTATCTGAAAGCATTTATGTATTAAGGTTTATTCATAGCTTCTACTAGGCTATAAAGTTTTTGTAAATAATAGCAATTCGTATTATTGTGGAACTTACAATTTAAAGTTTTTGATGTACAAGTTGTGGAATAGTCTTTAAAAAGACACTAGCTATACTGTTCTCAGCTGATAAAACCTAATCATTTTTTGAACAGCTCCTCGGATAGCTTGATTATCAGCTTTTTTTTTTTTTTTTTTAGCAGTTCCAAGACCAAAGCTTAGAAATCAGAGGCATGTTCTAATCTTGAATTTTTAAAGTTGATTTTGTAATTTTTATATAGCTTTATGGAAAGGTAATAATTTCTCATTCACCAGTGCTGGAAAACTACTGACACTTCCTAAGAAGAGGTTGAAATGCCTATGATTTACCATAGGGCTAATGCAAATAAATGGTTCATTTGTATTTAAGTCCTTTGATGATTTCTAAGCTTTTTTCTGGTAAATAGTATCCTTCCTTATGGTGGTTGTATGTGGGAATAAAGAACCAAAAAATTTAAGACTTAAATCTCTGAATTTCATATCAGGCAGGCAAAGTTCTTTGGGAATAAAAAGATTTAAGGGTCTGAAAAAGATGAGTATGTGGCCATGTGTGAGCTGATAAAGCATATGGATGTGTCCTGAGTTTGTCTGCTGTGTCATAACTCATATAGATAGTCTGTATATGAAGCAGCAGTTTAAGAACCTCTGCCTAATTTAGTTTCACATATACTAACAAGATATTCTCTTCCCCTAATGTAACCCTTTTGGACTTCTATTATGAGAAATTTTTTTTGGTTTTCCCTGGCCTTATGAATTAAGAAAATGTCCACTTTGGTTTCTTTTGTCCCTTTTTGCTTGTTTTAGAGTTCTTGTGTGATGAAGATAAAACTTCAACAGTGGCACCCACCATACACACCACTGTGCCATCTCCTACTACAACACCTACTCCAAAGGAAAAGCCAGAAGCTGGAACCTATTCCGTTAATAATGGCAATGATACTTGTCTGCTGGCTACCATGGGGCTGCAGCTGAACATCACTCAGGATAAGGTATAGGTGTCTATTTTTATCAATACATCCTTTTTGTATTTCATTTCAAATATTCCATATCCTACCTTCAGCCCAAAGGTAGTAGAATGGTTCAGTTTTTTGTTTTGTTTTGTTTTGTTTTTTTGAGACAGAGTCTCGCCCTGTCGCCCAGGCTGAAGTGCAATGGCATGATCTTGGCTCACTGCAACCTCCACCTCCAGGGTTTAAGCGATTCTCCTGTCTCAGCCTCCTGAGTAGCTGGGATTACAGGCGTGCACTGCCACGCAAAACTAATTTTTTTGTATTTTTAGTAGAGATGGGGTTTTACCATGCTGGCCAGGCTGGTCTTGAACTCTTGACCTTAAGTGATCCACCCGCCTCGGCCTCCCAAAGTGCTGGAATTACAGGCATGAGCTACCACACCTGGCCTGATTAAGTTTTAAATGGAGATTTTATGTTGGCTTGTTGAACTTTGATTAGTTAGGAGTTACTATAACCATGAAGTGTTAATGTCACTTTCAGGTGTTGTGTTGGCCGGCAGAAAACCTAGCAGTTTAAAGTACTCTTTGGGGTTTAGATTCTATTTGCCATCAGTGGATCAGAGTACAAACAATTGGCCTTTATTTCGGTCAGTTTAAAATATAACTTCTTCACACTTTGATCTGAAATGCAGTGTAGGTTGGCGTACAGGAATGGCACAGCTATCCGTCTCTCCAGCTATTTGATGACTCGGATAGTGTAGATATGCTCAAGTACATGATGGCACTTCTAGTTGCAATGTTCCACTGAGGCTATAGAGGGAGGGAGTGCCAAGGAACAAATCCGATTTCCAGGATCCTGTGACTTAAACAAGCGAGACAGATGGCTCTTGTGCTCCATAAAAATGTGTGTTTTCATTTGGCTCATTACTGTAGAAGCTTTCCTCTTGTTTTTTTTTTAAGTCATCTGAGTCATAGCTTGAGGACCCACGCCAACTTTGTTTGAAAGTTAAGACACCATGAATTTAAGTATCCAGACAAAAGATTTTTTGTTCTATGCTGCAGTTGGTTTTGGTAGCATATAAGGCTTTGCTGGCCACTTTTATAGCTAACCTGTACCTTTTCCCTTTTTTCTTCTCTTGAAGGTTGCTTCAGTTATTAACATCAACCCCAATACAACTCACTCCACAGGCAGCTGCCGTTCTCACACTGCTCTACTTAGGCTGAATAGCAGCACCATTAAGTATCTTGACTTTGTCTTTGCTGTGGTGAGTAACAGATTTTTCTAAAGTTAGGTTCATTCTCTTAGAAACACATCTGAAAGTCTAAATAATTGCATGGGGAGAGGGGGATATTTAGCTTTATTTTCCAGTTCTACAGTACTCAATTATAAAGTGTAGTCCATTCATCCCTCAGAGTCTGTGCAATGATCTGTGGACTGGACTCTTGCATTAATGTTCACCAAGAGTGGCCATTTTGCCATTATACAGACTCTAGGGTAGGAGCAAGAATTAACCCACATCAAAAAAACACAATTGTCTAATCTATCCATATATAAGTAATTTCCATGATAATTTTTTCTCTGTTATTAGTTAGGTGATGCTCATGTTTTTCTATGATACTATTTTAAGCCATTTGGAGGCTATATTATTTGTAATAGTGTCAGTAATAAAAATAGGTAACATTTATTGAGTACTATGTACAAAGCTCTTTGTAAGTGTGTATATGAATTCATTAAATCAGGACAATTTATAATGGCAGCATTCAGGTTTTTGTTGTTGATCAAGAGCTGAAACCTAAACAGAAGATTTTGGGTTAAGCATACCTGTTCTACTTCTTGCTAGCATAAATTAATCACTGGGGACCTTTATTTCCACCTTCTCAGAAGCAATTATTATTCCCATAATTTCTTTGAGGGGATGTATGTGTGAACATGTTGTGGCAAATGAGACTGGTGGAATAGAAGATAGCTATAAGTGAGGGAAAATGTTGAACCACCAACTATTCTCAAACTAAAAATATTGTATAATTTGATGAAAACCAATTCTGCTTTTAAATCAGATTACTGTGTTTGGGGATGGGGAAATAATCTCAACATCTGATATATAAAAAGTAGGTATGTTGTTATTTCATATGTGAACTTGGTATTTTGAATCTAAAGCACATTTTTCTCTTTAGAATATATGCTGAGTAATTGAGGATTACATTAAATGCTTACATTTTGGAAAGGTTTATGAAAATCTTCCTTTTTCCAGCATTCAAATAATTCCTCTGTTAAGTACCATGTGACCGGTGAATTACTATTGAAAATGTCTAATTAAACTTGTCCTCTCCATTATGGTAAAAGCAAGCCTCAGGCACATTCTCTTTTAAAGTTACCTCATAGGGGCTGTGGTCAATAAGAAGGAGGAAAGTAGTATTTTGGGTTTATTCCCTTTCAAGTGATTGAGTTTGATCTTTCTAGCTGTGGTAGACTCCTAAAAGGAACGTGATTTCTCTTGACTCTTATATGGCAATGTTTAGTATTTAAGAACTACAATATTTAAGTTACCCAGCAGGCTATTTTAAAATGTAATCCAAAATAGTGACATTTTAATCATGCTACAGGCACTCTGAAAAATCAGAGATACCTGCAATGTCCCCAGAGTTCAGTGGGACCCATTATTGCCTTCAACCCTGTCATGATAGATGCTCCTTAGGAGAATTTATAGAACTTGAGTGCGTTATGTGCAGGCTGCTTTGGTGGGTTATGAGGAGGAAAGCCAGTATTCTTAAAGTGCCCACAGTTTAGTTGTAATGGGAGAAATCTACAAATAATTACCATTTTTGTGAAAGGCCTACATGCCATGACAAGGCTTTTGAACTCGATTCTGTGGGCAGTAGAGTACTGTGGAAGGTGTATATGAAATGGGATGAGTGCCAGACCAGAGAATAGTACAAATTGCTGCAGGAGAATGGAGGAGGGAGAGGTTAATTCTGGATGGAGGAGAGTCAGGAAGGTTTAATGGCAGAGATGGCATTTGAGCTGGGCCTTTGAGGATGGGTCAGATTTGTATATAGGGAGATAAGGAGAGTAAGTGGGAAAGTACAGGTTATCCCTGGATAAAGGGCATAATCAAGACCAGCTGGGAGAATGAGGAGTGTTATATGTTTAGTGAAAGTATGGAAAAGTCGTTGGGACAAATTGTGGAGTCTTGAATGCCAAGCCAAGATGTAGCCTAAGTTGAGGAGGGATGTGATGAAGGTGTGAAGTCCTCCTGTATGCTTCCTCCTGAAATTTCTCTCAAGTCTGTCCCCTAGCTTTTAATCCCCATTGCCTTTGCTCTGGGTCCAGTCCACATTACCTCTTGCCTGGACCATTCAAACAGCTCCTGCCTGATTGCTCCTCTTCCTCACCTTCTCCAGTGTTCTACATCAACGTAACCTTCCTAAAGTACATCTCTCCATCAATGTTTCTCTCTTTCTTCCCCTCCCCTCCCCTCACTGGACTCTCGCTCTGTTGCCCAGGCTGGAATGCAGTGGCAAGATCTTGGCTCACTGCAACCTCCGCCTCCTGGATTCAAGTGATTGTCCTGCCTCAGCTTCCCGAATAGTTGGGACTACAGGCACCTGCCACCACGCCTGGCTGATTTTTTTGTATTTTTAATAGAGATGGGGTTTCACCATGTTAGCCAGGATGGTCTCGATCTCCTGACCTTGTGATCTGCCCACCTCACAGTGTTTCTCTTTTGCCAACAAAGTAACATCTAAAGTCCATGGCTGGGTAGTTCAAGCCCTCTTTTCTCCCATGCAATGCAGCCTGCATTTTCAGCTTTCACTCCCTCTTTATGAACCTTATGTTTCCTTCAGTTCCTTCAGGGTGCTTCCCTCACCCTGTCCTCTATGCACTTCTTGTGAGGTAAGAGAACATAGTAATAATAATTACATAGACTCTGCAGCCATACTTTTTGAATTTAAATCCCAACTCACTGACTACTAACCATGTAGGTTTGGCGGAAGTTACCTAACATGTCTGTGCTTCGATTATTCCCAAAATGGGGATGATAACAGCACCTATTGCATAGGAGTGTTGTAATTACTCAGGGAAGCATCATATGTAAAGTTTTAAGAACAGTGCTGGGCACTTAGTAAGTGCTCAAATGCTAGCATAAAAATTTGAGATTATGCTTATTTTCTAACTACTGTTATTTATGCTGTTGCTCTCTCGAATACCCCTTTTCCTGCTTGTTTCCTAAGAGAATCCTGCCCGGTTCAAAATGCCCCATCACTAAGCTGGCATTACTTTTTCTCCTCCCTTAGTTGGAAGTGATTTCTCTCCTATTTTCATGACTTCTTACTTTCTTTTTTGTAATATGGTTATTTATGTGTTTACCTTGCCTTCCCTGGCATATTGCTAACAGGGTGAAGACGAGATCGAAGTGTGGTTCATTTTGGTAGCTCCTGCCGTACTCGCACTCTGAAATTATTAGAATGACTGGCTGATCAGATGAGTACTTCAGAAAGATAATAACAGTAAAAAGGAAAGATTAGGGCTGGAGGGGCTGAAAGGCAGGGAGCCCACTTAAGAGGCTGCTATGATCCAGGCTGGAGGTGGTGAGGTCTCAGCAAGTGACGGGAGGAATAAAATTGAGGCCATAAATCTTCAAGTGTCTGAAGACTACAAGTGTCACATGACTACACCTGTGCTCCAAAAGTTGGAAAGAATATACAGAGGAAAGGGGTTTCTGTCAGATTATGAGTTCTCTTTTACTTACTTACAGTTTGTTCTACAGCATGGTTTCTTCTTCTGTGTAATAGTGTTAGATTGCTTTTCTTCTGTGGATATTAACTGTATCTGTTATCTGTAGACAGCTGTGATATGTTGATTAACTGGAAGCTCTTTTTCAAACAGAAAAATGAAAACCGATTTTATCTGAAGGAAGTGAACGTCAGCATGTATTTGGTTAATGGCTCCGGTAAGCGAAGCATTGGCCTGGGGAAAAAGACTGTGGGTTACCCTGAAGGATTAGAAATTACAATGGTCTTATTACCAAATTGCGCCTTATTTAATGAAACAGAAGATGCTATGTAAAAAGTGTGCCTTGATCATACCTTAAAATCAGTAACTTAGAACTATGATGTTCTGTCTTTTTCTGTATCCCATCTTTTCAAAGTATGGTAGATAATAATTAAGGATGTAACTGATTTTTAGACTATAGAAACATCTATAGAAAGGTAAGGGAACCTAGTGATTGTAAGAATTGCTTTTTGTGGGTTGATCTTGTCCCCCAGGCTCCCATGCTTCACTGAAAAACCCTGAGGACTGTTCCTTTTTTTTTTTTGGTTTTTTGTATTTTTTGTAGAGACAGGGTTTCGCCATGTTTCCCAGGCTGGTCTTGATCTCCTGGACTCACGTGATCTGCCCACCTTGGCTTCCCAAAGTGCTGGAATTACAGGCGTGAGCCACTGTGCCTGGCCAACTTTCCCATTTTGGATGTTGATAGGATAAGAAGTTACTAACCTGTTTCTTTTCTTTGAAGTTTTCAGCATTGCAAATAACAATCTCAGCTACTGGGATGCCCCCCTGGGAAGTTCTTATATGTGCAACAAAGAGCAGACTGTTTCAGTGTCTGGAGCATTTCAGATAAATACCTTTGATCTAAGGGTTCAGCCTTTCAATGTGACACAAGGAAAGTATTCTACAGGTAAGAATCAAGCAAACTTCATTAATAATTTATGTTCTTATGTTGACTGATAGGTGGCTTTTCCTTTGAATCACAGACATTTAAACGTTGAAATAGAGGAATATGAATTCACCAGAGGTCTCATAGCCTTGAGCAAATTGTACACCTCTATATTTGGCTCATCATTTTGCTCAACCGAGATGTTTTTGTGATCTTAAAATCATTTGCAAAAAAGTTCTTAAAGCTAAAAACTGATAGAAGCTTTAAGTGAGCTTTATTTGAGGTATGGGTTTTAGTTTGTAGAGAAGATGGCACTTGGGAGCGGCAGCTTTGAGCATGTTGCATCTGCTTCCTGAGGCCGTCTTCTCACTGGAAACATTTTCATACCTGAATGAAAGCAGTTTGGTCTGATTTTGTTAAGACAAAAGATAAAAGAGTGGTAGCAAAACCTCAAATATCATGAACTATGTTTTTACAAGCCAAAACGATCTGGAGAGTTTTCAAAGCATGTGCCAGTGTGAATGAGGCTTTTTGAAGATCACTCAGGGCTAATGGTAGTATTTATTAGATTTTTAATGAAACCCTTGTGAAGGGTTCATTATAATGTGTTCATACGAATATGAAAGACATATTTGGCATTATAAGATTAAAATTTGCATGAAGAAAAAAAGCACGTAAAATTCTTTAATTGACTTGTCCTTTTAAGCCCATTACCTAAAATTGGGGGTTTGTGGATCACAACTCTGTTGAGCAGAGCTATTCCAGTCATCCACATACTTTTCAACCATTAATTCTATGGTTTGGAAGGAAATGTGGAAGCTGTGTTTAGAAGCAAATATACTGTGAGCCAGTCGACTGCTTTTGCAGTGGTGTTGAATACCTAGTCTGACTTGGTTAGGCCACAATAAATTGGGCTCTCCACCCTACCATTCTTGTGGTTAAAGACGTTAGTTACACTTTAAAAATATTTTCAAGTATTCATTTTCCCTTTTGCCTGTTTTGCTTATGCACTTCAATTATTTTGATCCTTTACTAGCTTTATTTTTGGACTTTTTATTTGGCTCCCCTTCATTACTCCCCTAATTTTAAGATCAGATTTGTGTTTACAGTTTAAAATCATTTGCAGTATTAGTATCATCACTTCAAGACGGTTTATCTAGTCAACTGTAATAGAGATGAGCTATGCTCTTTCTCTCACTTTGAAACTTTGGTTTTTATGTACGTAGAATTAAAAATATCACCCAAAGAGATATACAACATTTAATACTGATATTGAATGTATAATCTATTCGTGGAACTAGGTTCTTGGCTGTGGGTACCTATAAATACAACACATAGGTAATATTTGACTGTAAGGGAAAGAAATAGAATTGCAATAAGGCAGAAGAGTGTTGATTGGATTTTACTGGATCAGACCACTTTCTAGAAATACAAAAAAATAGCCCCTTTAGGCTGCCAACCCTGACCAGATAAGAAATGCAGTAAGCACACTCAAATTAGTAAGAGGTCCCAGTTTCTTGACTTTGCAGCCACTAAAATTGTATGTTCTAAGTCATGATCTGCAAACTTTAAAGTTCCAAACAGTAAGTGTTTTAGGCTTTGGGGCCATATGGTCTCTGTCACAACTATTCAACTCTGCTATTGTAGTACGAAAACAGCAACACATAAACAGATGATGGGCTGGGTTCCAATAAAACCTTATTTATGGACACTGGAATTTGAATTTTATATGCTCTCATGAGTCACAAAAAATTTTTTCAACCGTTTAAAAATGTAAAAGCCCTTTTTAGCTCTTGGACCAGATTTGGCCCATGGGCTACAGCTTGCTGACCCCTGACTCTAAAGGGACTCCAGAGCCAGCCTGGCTATTCTCATCACATGATACCTTCCTGATCCTGTTTCTACTTTCCCAAAAGACATTCATGCTACCACTGAGCGGCTAATCTGGCTATGTAAAAGTGGGCTAGATTAGCTCCCTTAATTTGTGATAAAGTAATACTCCTATTTTGGAAAGGACTTGGAATATAAACAAACATATACGTGTGTGTATATATGTATATGCAAACATATATATCATATATATAATGTGTGCATTATATATCATGTATATAATGTGTGCATTATATATATCATGTATATAATGTGTTCATTATATATCATGTGTAATGTGTGCATTATATATATCATGATATATATATTATGATATGAGCTGTGTTTATAGATGTAAATGAATATGCATGTATTCATATATATGAATATCTACATATATACACATAAACAAATGAAAGAACAAAGTCTTAGAATTTTAATTCTAGAACAGTTCTCCATTTTCTATAGCTTTATCATAAAAATATACCTGTCTTAGTTACTTGAAGTTGATCTTGTAAGAACATTTCTGACTTTTAAATCAACATCTTTTACTTTAGGACATTCTTTTGTGATTATACTCATTATTTGTTACACACTTTTTCTCACCTACAGCCCAAGAGTGTTCGCTGGATGATGACACCATTCTAATCCCAATTATAGTTGGTGCTGGTCTTTCAGGCTTGATTATCGTTATAGTGATTGCTTACGTAATTGGCAGAAGAAAAAGTTATGCTGGATATCAGACTCTGTAACACTAATCAATACGTGATCTCTGTTACAAAAGAAAAAAGCAAGTACAAGTTCCAACATGCAATACTGGTCAATTTAAGGTATATTTAGTTGCAGTCCGGCTCTTTAGAATGGGTGGTGTGGGGGATTTCAAACTTAAACAAAAAACTATCAACTACAAATTAGTTGCCTGACTTTGGTTTCTCCAACCAAGCAATTTAAAACTTATTTTTACAGCAAAAGATGTGCAAAATCACTGAATTATAGGTTCTGTTTTACTGTCTTGAATTAGTATTTCAGTGTTTTCATTTTAGACATTTAGACTAAAAATACACAGTTTAGAAAAAACAATTTTTGAAAAAGAGATTTTTTTTTTTCCCTGCATGTAGTTGAGTTGGAACAACATGTTCTACAGTGGATTTGTACTTGCTCCTTTTGCTCTTTTTTTTGTGATTTTTGTTTGCAGGTTAACTTAGCTACTTTGGCATTGCTGCATATTTGACCTATGAGAGATATACTAGTAGATTTGAACAGGGGCTGGTATTATGATGTTCTTAGCAATAAATGCTTTTCTAATGCTTTTTGAATATATTTGTATTTATGTGGCTGCAATGACAAAAGATACAAAAGCTTTTTAAAATTTAGAGTAGGTATTAATCTTATTGTTTAATCCTTTTTTAAAAAACCTGGATATTTCAATCTTTTAAATTGCAAGATACAAGACTATTCCAACAGGGCATTTCAATCCATTTTTTAGGTGCTTTAGAGATAATTGCTTGCCAGTGCCAATTGAGGGCATTAGTACTTTGTGCTCATAAATTGGCCTCTGTATGCAGTACTAAAATTAATGCAGATTTCTCTTTAGCCTTCCAATATTTCTTGTTGGTAGTGATGTATTTTATTATTTTCTTTTTCTTAAGAAATGCCAGTGTGTCGTAGAACCTAGATAACGAAGTGCACTTACATTTATAAAATAACTTGCATCTAGGCTGGGCGTGGCAGCTCATGCCTGTAATCCCAGCACTTTGGGAGGCCGAGGCGGGTGGATCACTTGAGGCTAGGAGTTTGAGACCAGCCTGGCCAACATGGTGAAACCCCGTCTCTGTTAAAAATACAAAAAATTAGCTGGGCGTTGTGGCAGGTGCCTGTAATCCCAGCTACTCGGAAGGCTGAGGCAGGAGAATCGCTTGAACCCGGGAGGCAGAGGTTGCGGTAAGCTGAGATCGCACCATTGCACTCCAGCCTGGGCAACAAAAGCAAAACTCCGTCTCAAAAAAAAAAGGCGAAAAAACAAAAACAAACAAACAAAAAAAAACTTGCATCTAACCCAAAAGTCTTGGTCTTCTCTTAATCCATTAAAAAGTTGTTCTTTGTTTCCAGCTTGCATTGATTGCTACAACAGTACTAATTTGGCTTTCACATTTAAATGGTTCTGTGCTAATCAAAACTTTCATTGTTATTATTCGTTATGGTAGAATCATTATTAATTCATGTGCTTTGTGTTCAGTTTTGTGCTCTGAGAGATGCACCAATTGTCAAATTACCGTGCACCACCTAATGTTTATAGGAGAAAGCAAAATACATCAGCTTGATAGTTAACACATCAAATATTTCTTGCTGCTTCTGGGAGAACTTCTTTGGTGTGTGTTGGAATGGCAGAGCAAATATTAAAATTGTTAATATGCAGCCATATATGGAAGATTCTTTTGGTTTTTTGGTTTTTGGTTTTTTTGGTGGGGGAATTATGTGCCTCCCATTCACTAGAAAATGAGAAAATGTTTGGGTTCCAAAGTATTGATATTGAATGGATCAATACACACACACAGACATATATATATATATATATATATATGCACACATATATAGGCAGTTGCATGCTAGCATGTGTATTTTTATAACAATATAACTGAGTTATATTGGAATCACAAATATTTTCTGTCACTTAAATTTGCCCTTTATTTAGCCTGAAAACCTTTGTGGCTCAAGATCAGATTCCTGACTAACCCCTGTCTTAGAGCTACAGCGAGCTGCATTACCAGCTTAAAACACTTCTTAAAGATTAAATATAGATGTGATTTTTCAAAATCATATTTTATTTAAACTGTGTTTTAGTGTAAAATTGTTAACCTTATAAGATGGATAATGCGTATAAGAATGTAGGCCTTAACTATTTCACATGAGTCAAAACAAAGCAGCTTTAAAAAAATAATTGGAAGCACAAGTGTGTGGCACTGACTGAATGCTGTTAATATTTCTAAAAGTTTCTACATTCAGATTATATGCCTGATTCATAGTAAAATACCTCTAATAAACACTGTTTTATAGAAAACCTGACTTCAGTGAATATTTTTGTATTTTACACGGGCCAGTTTATACACTGCTATTTACACTATTATTTCCTATAGCTACGTGTTCTTTGTACCTTTTGTAGTTTTATTTGTATTACTGGATTCATACCTTGATGGTAACCCTCTATTTGGTTTTGGGTGTTTTTCATGTTTTAGCATTTGTGTAAAGAAACTGGTCCATGTAAATACTTTCCATGTTTTCTTCCTCAAATGTTTAAACCACTAGTTGATGTATGGTATCTTTAGATATTTGCCTGTCTGTTTACTCAAAATTGCTTCTAAAACAATAAAGATTCTTTTATTTCTTAAGGCAATTTGCTCACATTTTTTCCCGTTGGTTAAAGTCAAGATTTTGTATGCTACATAATGGCAATTTCTTTCAAATGGAAAAACTTTGGAAATGTTTAGAAGTAGAACTAAATTATTTGCAAAATGTTCTGATGTTCTGTCTGTATATTACTATCTGGATGAATGGTCCCATACATAAACCTCGACTGATGGTAGGCAGGCTACAGAATAAAATTCACTTGGGAAGCGTTTTATAAAATATAAAAATAGATTCCAGGCTCCATCCCTAGAGGATTTAACGTAGTAGGTCTAATGAGGAGAGAGAGAGAGAGAGAGAGTGTGTGTGTGTGTGTGTGTGCGTGTGTGCATGTGTGTGTGTAAGCTCCCCTGCTGAACCTGATGCATAGTCAGTTAGGGAACCAGTGATCTAGAATAGTTATTTCATCATAAAAGCTTCAGAGTATCTCTCTGTACATTTTTCTCAATTCCTAAGTTGAGGTTGATATTTAATATCTCTACATAGTAGCTTTACATTGCAGCCATACATATTGAGCTATTGATCTGAACCAACATAGGATTGTGTCCAGTCTCTCTCTTACTTAGATCACCCTAAAATACTTGAGCCTTCCAGTTTCCATATACGAATAGTTTCCTAGTCACCTTACTATATCACATAAGAAAACTTAGCAATATAGGTGGTAACTTTTCTCTGAATTACCCAGTTAAGCCATGTGAACGCCAGTTAGTCATCACGGCTGCAAACTCTGCAGTTAACTACCATTGTCTTTGGCCAAGTTGTTTAACTTCTAGTGTCTCAATTTCTTCATCCAGTGGGTGGGGACTTTAAAATCCTGCTCATTTCTTTGAATGATAATTTGAATTTCAGAGGAATGCATCTTAGTATTTCATACATCTTAGTATTTTAGAAGGAATCTGATAGGAAGCTACTTGTTACGTATCAAGAACATACTATAAGTTCAGTGTAAAATGTACCGCTTAAGTTTCCTGCAGTCTTTCAGTAGGAATTCTTATAAGACTCAGACATTTTTAAGATTATAGTATTTCATCTGTTTATTTAGATAGATAATGTTAACTTGTCTGGGGCTCATCTTCCACCCATCTCCTTTTCTTTTACCCTGGTAGCTAACTTTCTGCGTTAATAATTACCATTTCTTGTCCTTGAAACTGGTATACATTTTCATGATACTGAGTAGCTTCACAAATCTTTTCAGATGCATGTGATTTACTTAACACAGTTTGATTATAGATATAAAATGTATATAACAAATAAGATGTCACCTAAGAATGTGCTTCTTAATGTTGATTCTTCCAAAAAGAAGTTTTGATTCAATTGTTTTTGTTTGTTTGTTTGTTTTGTTTTGTTTTGTTTGAGATGGAGTCTCGCTCTATTGCCCTGGCTGGAGTGTGTGTAGTGGTGCGATCTCAGCTCACTGCAACCTCCGCCTCCCAGGTTCAAGCAATTCTTGTGCCTCAGCCTCCCAAATAGCTGGGATGCCTCCCAAATAGCTGGGATTACAGACAAGTGCCACCATACCTGGCTACCTTTTGTATTTTTTTAGTAGAGATGGGGTTTTGCCATGTTGGCTAGGCTGGTCTCGAATTCCTGACCTCAAGTGATCCGCCTGCCTCGGCCTCCTGAAGTGCTGGGATTATAGGCGTGAGCCACTGTGCCTGGCCTCAATTGGTTTTTAAGAGAAATTGTATTAGTTTTTGTTGTATACCTCAGCTTTCCAGTTCTTGTGTTGAAAATTGTATTTGAAAAATGTCTGAACTGGTAGAAAATTGAAGATTAACAGCATTTTTAATCTACATGAAACTTCTTATTGAAATTTTAGTGGCCATGGAACTTTTTAAACTTTAAAACTCTTTATTGCTTCTGTGGCTATTAAATTGTTCTGCAAATACACTTTTCTTTTCCCCAGAAGCATTTTCAATATAGTGTTAAGTATACATTAGGCAAGTAGATCAGGTCAAAATGACTTATAGGATGAGATTTTCTTTTCTTCAGAATGTGATCCCATTAAAGTTACTGTTTTACCAAAATTTTTTCCATTAACTAAAGAATTTTTAAAGATTGAATTCATACAATCAATAGTTATTATAAATTAATATTTCACATACTAATTGAGAGCATTTTAAGTAAGTGACAGTATCTAGAAAGATCTTTGTATTAGCGGAATTGCCTTTTTGAGCTACTCTGGGAATATTTGTCTTACATGAAAGCCTTATTGGCAGTATTTATGAAAGTCGTTTCAGTACTAGGTCAAATACCCAATTTGGGAAAGAGAGAACTATGAGTCTGTTGCCAGAATAAGAAATTAATCTACTAATGAATCTTTTAAAAACCAAGTTATATTAAACCCACGGCATAATACTTTATGGTACATGTCACCTAATAGTTTATGGGCTGGGTGGTAATTTGGGAAATTGTAGGGGAGGTGCTAACTGGGGACTCTTAACACCATCTATTCACAGGTCACATCTAGCAACCTCAGCTATCTGGATTCTTAACAGAACCAAGAAGCAAGTAAAAAAAATAATTGAACTGGCAGCCAAAGTCAATGTTAGAAAAGTTCATAAACTCCAGGGTTGCATTTTGTTCCTAGTTATTGCCCCAGAGGCTAGTAGGGGGTGGGTGGAAAGCTTGGCACATTTCTTGAATGCAAGCACAATCAGAATTGCCATGCAGCCTATTTGTCCTATCTTTGATACAATTCTAATAAGCTTAGTTATCTGATTTATCAGTCCCTAATAGACTACAAGCTAGGCAGAGAACTAGGGCAACAAGACACAGGAAATGGGAAATAGAAGTAGCAGTTAACATCCTTCCTGCAAGTGTATCCATCTGTATCATTCCTTCCTCCTCTCCAGTCTCAGAGTAGGTTTTCTTTTCCTGGTTAAACTGAGGCAAACAGTTATGTCATCAAGGCCCATTTATATCTCTTTTCCCATTACTGAGTGACCCCAGATTGTTATGTATTGAGTTCTTATGTCTTATGCTTTTGGAATCCCATTTCTCTTGCCTTGTAGGAGAACTTGTACCAAAGCATCTTCTGTCGATTGCTAGTGGCTCTTTCCCTCATCCTATTTAAGTTCTTCTAACCTGAAGCTATCCTTTCTTATCCCTATGTCCCCCTTCTAATTACCTCCCTTTTGTCCTGTCTTAATCATTCTAAACTTCTCAAAATGAGTATTCGTTACCCTGCCCAAGTTCTTGATGTCCTAACCAATCCCTTCCCATTCCCTCTTAAACCTGCAGCAATTCTACTCATATCTCCCACCCTTCATATTGCTAGAGGCAATGGACATGTTTCAAAGCTCTCTAATATTATTTGCTGTCTTTCCACCCTAATTGAAACTTTCCATCCTTGGCTTCTCTGGTGCCATTTTCTACCTGCCCTTTTACATCTTTTTCCTACTCCATTGTCTATTCCACAGGTATTGGTGTTCCCAAGGGTTTTTGTCTCTGGTCCTCTTTTTATTCTACTTCCCCTTACTGAGAAATGTTCTTGCCCCGTGTTTTAACTACCACTTAGGTTCATATAGCCACTTGGTTACGACATAGTCTTTTTTTTTTTTTTTTTTTTTTTGAGATGGGTTCTCGATATGTTGCCCAGGCTGGTCTTAAACTCCTGGGCTCAAACAGTTCTCCCATCTCAGCTTCCCAAGTAGCTAGGACTGTAGGTGTAAGCCACCGTGCTCAACTAAGGACACGGGTATCTTAAACTCACATATCCAAAACTGAGCATCTCTCTCTTCCACGTATCCTTTTCGCCCCCTGTTCCATATAACTACAAAAAACTGAAATGCATATATTCTTCCTCTTTTATAGACTAGCACCAGCATCTACATAATCAGTCAAGCGTGGAATTGGAAACCATTCTATTATCTCCTCCTCCTACATCCCCTACATCCATTTGGCCAATTTTGCCTTCTAATTTGTTCTCCAGTCTGTACCTTCTGCTTTTCTTCTGCACTTCATTAATCCAGCTCAGGACAATATTATTGGTTACCTGGACTCTAGTGATAGACATGCCCCCTACCTTACTACCTCCATCTGCCATAACTTCTGAAATGAAATCCTGCTTAATATCCTGCTGCTGATTTTTTTTTTTTTTCATCAGGATAAGGCCAAACTACCTAACAGCATATAGGACCTTTGTGACCTGGGTCCCTGTACACTTTTTCTGCCTTCTGTCCAGCCAAAATACCTTTGATCCATTGTTCTAGCTATGCCAACCTGCTTGCGTTTCCCTTGAAGTGCTGTGTCTTTTTACTCTCCATATTTTTGTCTGTGCTATTTCTTATACCTGGAATGCCCTTCCCCCATTACTTGCATCGTTAATTCCTATTCATCCTTAAAATCTCAGCTGAAGTGTCACCTTTTCAAAGTGTGTCTTATGTAATAAGGCTGAGCTTGAGTGTGCCTCTGAAATTTTTCCATGGCACTTTGTGTTGCCTGCTCCTACCACAACACATTTTGAAATTACAACCACTGATTTTTCTTGTCTGATTCTCACACTAGGACTGAGCATCTTGAGGCAAAGAGTTATGTCATCAGGGCCCGCTTATATCTCTTTTCCCATTAGTAAATGACCCCAGATTGTAATGTATTGAGTTCTTATGTCTGCTTTGTATAGTTGTTCATTCAGTGAGTTAATATTTAACAATCTGCAATATTTGAAGCACTGTGCTTCTTCGACATCATAACAGTTTGCCTCTGAAAGCTCACGGCCTGATCATCAAGGCAAGGCTAATTATATTTGTTCATTATGTTCTGTTTAAGAAATCTGGGAAGTATGTGACCATGTTGTACATTTTTCATCCAAAATGAGTGCATTTTTACTTGGTACTTAAAAGTGTATTATTTGGTTATTTGGGAAATCAGTTTTGTGGAATATCTCATTTGCTGATAATGAATGCCAATGACTTGTTACCTTGGTATAAAAAAAAACAAAATATGTGTGTTAGGAAGTACTGTCATTTTACCCAAAATACACAGATTTGAAAGTTTGTCACTGTTTCTGTTCTCAATTGTCCTTTCTCCACATCTAGCTCAAGACTGCAGTGCAGATGACGACAACTTCCTTGTGCCCATAGCAGTGGGAGCAGCCTTGGCAGGAGTACTTATTCTAGTGTTGCTGGCTTATTTTATTGGTCTCAAGCGCCATCATGCTGGATATGAGCAATTTTAGAATCTGCAACCTGATTGATTATATAAAAATACATGCAAATAACAAGGTTTTCTTACCTCTCAGTTGTTGAAACACTTTACTTCTTAAAATTGATATGTTGAAACTTTACTTATTTTATCAATCCCAGCATTTTGATATCAGTCTTTATTAATAAAACCTGTTCTCTTTAATCAGCTTACAATCCAAAGTGTCATATTTACTGGTCCTGGAGACAAACTTGTTCAAAGGAATATCGATGTGCAATGTTTTAAAGTCTATCTTAAGAAGCCTTGGCCAAATTTTGATCCTAACTTTGAAGTATGCATTGAACTTATTAACATGGCCATTATAAGAATAAAATATATAGTTGTGTCTTAATGGAATTAATAAATATCATTTCACGACTGGTATTCTGTTTCAGTGTATAAGGACTATAGTGATTTAAACTCATCAATGTGCCTTTGTATAAAGTTCATTAAATAAATGTTGATGTGGTATAAATGCCCATCAGATGTGCTTAAACTTGGTTTTCAGTTGAATAAAGTAGAGAATGTCCTCAGGACCATCAGCATTTTAAAGGTTATGTGACTTCTGCTGATTTCTCTGAGTTTAAGTTAAGCATGAAGTTAGTACCTCAGGCTTGTGATTTTTTCCCTAGGGATGATACAGACCCAAGAGGCTACAACAGAACTTAAACTGGCTTCATAATTAGAGTTTTTAAGAGAATTGCTTGTTTTTCAGCAATATAGACTGAAAAGATTCAAGCATATTTAACCACTTGCTTTTTTGTTTCTTGTTTTGTTCTTCTTTGGATGCCTGATTAGTATTGAAAGATAGAAATATTCTATGAACTAATTAGGACAGATTGTGTTGTGTTTCTCTACCTCATCTTGTTGATCTCTGGAGCATTAAAATCTATTTAGTGTTGTCATCAGAGTGGTACTTATGAAATGTAAGCTAACAGCAATCTCAGAAGGGAGGCAGTGAAGCAATAGCAACTAGGCTCTTGTTTCTTCAAGATGGCCCCTGTGGGACAGTGCATAGATAGGGTTGTAAAGAGAAGCTGTTGGCATTAAAATGAACTAGATAATCAGCCCTTGTTGAAGCATATTCCGTGGTATAAGAGTAGCACAGATATGAAACATAGATAAAGAAGGAAGATTAATAGACTAGAAGACTTTCGCGTTGAAGTATTATTAACCCATTGTATGTATATATGGGCATGATCAAAGTTTCTATAACTTCTATACAGTGTATCTTGTTACCCAGCTCTCAGTCTTTGAGAGCTTTCAGTAAAATATAGTAAGTTCTTTCAACATAGGCTAATGTGTGGTTACTGAAATGAGTGTTATGTACTCAGAACCGTAGCAACATTTTTATGAATGGCAAAAGTACAAGAGGAGGAAAAGTTAAAATTAGAAGAAAAGTACAAGTCATTGCTTAATCATAAATCACACCAGATAACACATTTTGTTAATTTCGTTAGCTATTACTGGAAATGACCTTAACGATTATTTACAGAAAGGGGAGTGAAATTCATTGAGGTTCCATATCAAGTGGACAACAAAACTATTGTTAGCATTTTGATAAAAATTGCCCCTAATGAAATCTAGTCACTCAACAGTAAAACAACAGCTGGTTTACACTTGAAATTATGAGATCAGAATTGGGCACTTTGGGCTTCCATACTATGTTTTGCTTAAGTTTTTTTTTTTTATACTAATATGGACTTTTTCAATAGTAATATACCAAAACACTCCTATTTTAATCTCTGTTTGCTACTTCAAAACCTAATCCTTCTCAGATGGGACAATGAGTATAAGAGGAAAAGAGACGAGAAGGAACACTTGTTGACCTCCTGATGTGTATCAGGTGCTTTAGAAATAAAATTGTATTTAATCCTCAATTTCCTTATGGGTATTATCCCCCTCTTACACATGAGGAAAGTGAGGCCCAGTTTGAATAACTTGCCCAAGGTCCTTTGGCTAGTACTGGAAGGAGTCAAGATTTAAACTCAGTTCTGTCTGAATCCAGAACTCAAAATCTACATTGCACATGTTGCTTTCCTGGTGGTTCGGTGGAATGGACTGCAATGAATTAAATACTGCTGTTATTCTTCCAGGCCACTGCTCAGCTAAAAGTAATTGTGTATAACCTGATAGCTACCTAATGCCTATGCAAAAAAAAAGTATATACTGCATTCTTGATCCTAAGTCTTTTTTAACTTATATTTTATTACTTATACAGAATTCTTATTTATACTTTAGTTATAGGTATAACAAAGGAGAAAGAGAGTAGGGAAATACACAGGCAGTGGTGTTAAGTGAAGATGATGGCTCCTTAACCCAGTGTCATTAGATAATCAAACCTAAAGTCTTCCCACATTAGGCAAGCACAATTCTCTATTTTGGGCCCTTCCTATTCTTCCCTTACCTTCTGCTTTTTGTACTGAGGAATTTCGTGTGCTTTTAAATAAAGCGATAATGAGATATTGAGCAAATAAAATAGAGGTAATGCTATAAAAGACTAAGCTATGTACACTTTAAAAATGCTTGTTTCTCGCATGCTTTTTACTGCTTAATTGCATTCTTTACTAATTTCCTTTCCTTGCTGTCTGTTCTTTTCTAACAGCTGAAGAATGTTCTGCTGACTCTGACCTCAACTTTCTTATTCCTGTTGCAGTGGGTGTGGCCTTGGGCTTCCTTATAATTGTTGTCTTTATCTCTTATATGATTGGAAGAAGGAAAAGTCGTACTGGTTATCAGTCTGTGTAATCAATTAAATCTAGTGGGGGTTTTTTTGTTTTGTTTTGTTTTCAGTTAGAAGTTACGTTTCCATTGGCTAAAAGCCAGGACATGCTGTGCAATAGATTGTTTAAGATATGCAGACAAACTTAAGTGAGTTGCTAGCTAACTTGGGCATGAGTACACTTATTTAAGACAAAATATATTAGGACCAATTTTTTTGTTTTTTTTCTTCCTTTGTTAAAGTATAATTAAAAGAAAAATTGTGGCTTAGAATTTTTTAAGTAAGTAATTATTTTAAGCCCCTGGATCCAATTATGAAAGCATTTTTACTGATGTGTAATTTTATATGTTACAGTTACTTATATTTTACTACTTTGATGTTATTTGCAAAATCAAAGGTGTTAAAGAATTTAACTTGCTTCAGGAAATAAATTCAAGAACATAATGGATTCATTTTCATTAGTGGCAGAAACGAAATTTGGTTCATGATAAGACTTCCTTTCCCCACCTCCTGATCAGCATTATTTAAATCTGTATTTTTTTGGTTAAGAAAGAAATGGCTTCATGATATCATATTTAATAGTAAAAGTTTGGCTGTTTTCTTCATCACTGTTAATAGCTACTACATTTTAACAAGGAAATTTCTTTCTTTTTTTTTTCTGGAGTTTGGAATATACTGATTATCTCAGACTTGACATTTATACTGAAGGATGAAGTAAGACCTTCAGCTTTTTTTAAAAGGTGTTGATTTGGAACACCTGTATGGGTTATGGTTTATTAAGGTTGTGGTTTAGAAAGTTTTTTCCCTCAGAGCCTTAACTTGTTAAGAAGGTTCATTTATCCTGCACTGAAAACAAAAACTCTATATACTTTGTTTGTGTGCCTCCTGCACTCTCCCATTCCCTACATGAATATGCTCTAGTTGATATTTTTAATATATTGATTTCTTTTTTCTCACAGCAACAAGTGCTTACTCTAGAGGTTAGTGGGCCCTGATATGTCATCAGTCAGATGCCTGCCTAGCCAAAGCTGGACCAAGATTATTCTGTACATTTGTTGATCTTGATGTAGACTTATATCCCTGTAGGGACCGCTAATGGCTCTGGCTTCTGGAGTAAGGTACTAGAGACTGCTCATCCCCGTGTCTGCTTGATTGGTTCAGCTGTTCAATTGCCCTTTTATTTGGAAGCACAGTGTTGAAGTTGTCTGGGGTTCAAATGGCTGCTTTGTACACCTGTCATTAGTGTAAGGCAGATGTTTATTTTATCAAGCTATTTTATCTCTATGTTTAACTAAAAACAAAAGTTCCCAAAGATCTGCCTTCACTTCAGAAAATATTTTTTGGATTAAAAAAATTAAGCCTAAACCTTAAATAAAGTGAGTTGGTTATTCAATCCAAGGATTAAGTCCCAATCTACCTCTCAGCACAATGCAGAAGCTCACCACTGTATTGCTGCCATTAACTCATGCCAGAACCCTTTGCCAATAACTGGAATTACAAAATTTTGTTAAAGAAAATTTATCAAGATCTTTCTTTACTGCCTTCTCTATATGTACATCTCAAAAACATGTACATCTCAAAAACTGGAGTAGAAAGTTAGATTGCTCAATTACAACTCCTCTAGAACTCTATAGCTCTGACATGCAGATTCACACTCTCCTCTATTTGCTAAGTATGTAAAGAATGTTTTCTTTTAAAGTGTTCTCTTTTGAGAACAACTGCTCATTTGTTGTAAAAGCATTTGGTTAAATTGATGGCATCACAAAAAACAGTGACTTCATTTCAATACATATTTTTGAGATGATTGTCTAGAAGCCAGATTAATTAAATCCAGCTTGTGACCTTGCTAAGCATATAAATTGGAAATTCAGATACATTCAAAATTATGGGTTCATTTAAAAGTGTTCTGCCTTTTGGGTATGAGACTAATATCACTAATTCCTCAATAGTTATCATGGCTCTATCTTAATTAATTAGAAAATATGTGTGTTTAATTCTTTGAGAATTAAAATACAGAATATGAACAGAGGGTTAAAAACTGCTTCAACTCCAATAAGATAAAGGAAGCTGAAAATCTATGAGCTGAGTGTTTAATTAGCTTTGCCTACTGGGTTCATTTTTATGTCAGTACAACAGTGGATCAGACAGTACGACTTTGAACTGGTGAATGTAAAGAATTGTTTTTCACCTAAGCTGCTTTGGAAGAACTGATGCTTGCTGCTAACTAAAGTTTTGGATGTATCAATTTAGAGAACCAATTACTACCTGCAAAATAAAGCATACTGTGGTACTTCTGTTTGATCTAGTATGTGTGATTTTAGATTGATGGATTAAAAATTAATAAAGATCATACATTTCATGCCACTATGGATAACCTCATTTTTATTCTATATGCTCAGCCTTAAGAGCTTAGAGTTAATTGTATAACCTAAGTTCCTTAAATTCTAGTCTCTTGGATTGTCAACAGGAATCATAGGATCTCATGGATCTGCAACTTAACCAAGTCCTGTCATTAGGAAGGCACTAGTACAGAACCTTTAGTACAGACACCTCAAATAGGGGGACCTACATAGTCATGGAAATTGCAAGAAAACATCAAAAACAAAATACGGAAATCTAACAAATGTAAGAACATCTTAACAAATGTACTTTCAGCGTATGTCTGTCTGCATTGATGAACTGTACTCATTGTTGAAGTTCATTTCATTCTGAGTGAGATATACCTCAGGGATGTGGTGGGGCAAGGGGAGGAGCTATCCATTTTCTGAATTTCCTTTAAATTCCTTACAATCCAATCTAATGCTCAATTTTTATATAATTGGATAAAACGACAACACATACATAAACATACTCATTTTTACATAAGAGGTATTTTTGGTGGGAGAAGGAATTAGACATTGGCTCCCTCCATAGTTCCAGAATAATAGGGTTTCATTTTCTGAAAGACGTTTAATAGCTTGTAATTAAGTCAAAAAAATGGCTTTCATAACTGCCACCTCACGAGGCCTCTGAAAGAAGCACTTTAAGTTGACTGATCATCAGGAAGAGTGGTTCCATATATGTTGCTGTGAGGGTTACAATGTATCTAGAAAGTCAATTTGGAGGGTCATCTTTTTAGGTTCAATGCGTTTACTTTTTGAATGCCAGAACTGCCTTTAGAATTCTGATGAAATGTGTTTCCTTTGTTTTTGCTGTCTGCATGTATTTTGATAGCAGTGTAAGTTTGGGTCCCTTTAATTTCAAGAGGTATGCATAATGAATGTGAGAAATCTTGACATACAATGCATCTTTAGTAGGAAAAAGCCATAATTTTATTGAGCAGTTACAGTGCTGTGCACTTTAAACACGTTGTTTCATTTAATATACCAACTGTCTGAGGTTGGGGGTATCATTTCCAGTTTACAGATGAGATAACTGAGGCTCAAGTTGGTTGCTTAACCAAAGTCACACAGGATTAAGTGGCAAAATGGATATTTGAGCCCAGTTCTGTTTGCCCCCCAAAGAACATGCAGTTAACCACTATACATCCTGCCTTTTGCAGAAACAATAGATTTTTTTAAAGCACATGCCTTACATTAAATGATTACAGAAATCTGACTTCTGTACTCTTCTATCTTGTATGTAGTTGCCTTATAAATATTCTTCAATATTCTTAAAATAACTTGAATTTTATCCAGCCCACTTGTGGGGCAGATGGATGTTGTGGCAGCATGCCTTTTGGAAGATCAAAACCAAGCCCAGTTTGCACTGTACCTCATCAGTAATATTAAGCCCTGAATGTCACTTTTTTTCAGGGTAGCCTCATCTAGTTATTCTGATCACATATCATTGTCATTCTGCCCTCAAACTCTTGTGCATCATGAATCATTTTGACTGTGCATTAGTGTCTTTAAGAAACTAAATGGAACTGTCTCTCTTCTCATTTTCCTTAATAGCATTCATACCCCTTCCCCTCATCCCTCAGCTTTAAGTGCAGTGTAGCCATGACACTCAACTGTCTTTGCCAGGTGGTTCTGAACCCTATTAATACACAGTTCCTATTCCCAAATCTAAGGCCTCTTGGGAAGGGTTTCAATAATTTTTATTTTATTTTATTTTATTTTATTTTGAGACAGAGTCTCACTCTGTTGAACAGGCTGGAGTGCAGGGGCACGATCTCGGCTCACTGCAACCTCTGCCTCCTGGGTTCAAGCGACTATCATACCTCAGCCCCCCGAGTAGCTCCCAAGTAGCTGGGATAGCCACCACGCCCAGCTAATTTTTGTATTTTTAGTAGAGACGGTTTCACCGTGTTGGCCAGGCTGGCCTCGAACTCCCGACCTCAGGTGATCCACCTGCCTTGGCCTCCCAAAGTGCTGGGATTACAGGCGTGAGCCACTATTTGCACAGCTGATTTCAAGAAATCTTTACCTGCAGTTTCCAGCCATAATCTGGGGCAGCCCCATGCCCCTCCCTCCTCATCTACTACTGTTATGCCCAGACTGTTTGTTCCCCAAAGAAGACCACCAGAGTCCAGAGTCAAAGCCAAGCGGCAAGGATCTTTACTACAAGTTCGAACCTGGTCCCTCCTTTACACAGTATACAAGAGGGCCCTGAACAATGCGAGCGTTTGCTTTTTATAGCCTGAAAGTTGCAGGGGAACAAAGAAATTCTTTTGGCTCCTGCGCTTTCAGTAACCTTGAACGGCTGTCTCCTTATCGGAGACTTTCCAGGTGGTGTTTATACTGGGCTCAGGGAGTTTGAGAGATATATGGTGGTGGGATGGGAGGATGGGATGTGTCTGTGCTAGGCTCAGGGAGTTTTGAGCCCGGGGCTGAGGAATGTGCCCAGCTCCTTTCATTCCCCCCTTCTTTTCAGGTATCTTTAGAGCCAATCTTGGGTCTTATAAGTCTGATTCTGTTTCAGCGTTTACAGGTTGGTATTGGGCTCTGAGGACCATGAGTTGTACGGTGTCAAATCTTTCTTTAACAAATTGTAAAATTCTGTTAACAACACAAGGTCCTATGGTAAGCAGAAATAGTAGACTTAGCAGGGGTCCAAGGAAGGGGGCTAACAGAGAAAACATAGAGGAATTCCACCATTGGTCTGCAGCTGAAGCAAACTGCCGTGTTTTTACTTCAGTGCTTAACTTGCGTAACTGTTGGACCCGGTCCTCCTCAAGTCCTGATTCATTTATGTAGAAACAACAGTCTTCTTTTAGAAATATACACATACCACCTTTTTCTGCAGTGAGTAGGTCTAGGACTCTCCGGTTCTGCAAGGTTACCTGAGCTAGGGACGTGAGCTGCCGCTGAAGGGAGGCAAGGGACTCAGCCGACTCCTCCATAGCAACGGCAAATTGTTGGTACAACTTGTTACTTTCTATGAGGGTGTGACCTAGGGCTCCCCCGCCAGTCCGGCCGCAATGAAGGATGCGGTGAGGGAAATTCCTGCAATGAGGGGGAGAAATATGGCTCGTGCAGGTCTCGGTCTAGGGTCTGGGTGAATAACAGCACTAGTCCAGTTACCGGTATACCCTAGGAACTCGCCAGCAGTTAGTAGAGTCAACCGGGGAACTAATGTGACAGGGAGACACAGCAGGTTGTTAACAGAGGGACTAGGTAGGTTTTTAGATAAGGTTCCATTACACCAGAAGAATATGCCTGATGGAGCCCTTAAGGTGATATTAGGGGGCGTTGCAGTGATGCTACAGAGGCTGGAATTGGTTCCTGAGAAACAGTAGGGAAACTTCTCCTGACTGGGGTTTAGGTATAGGGGCACGTTTAGGATAGGAGCATATGAGAGGTTTCGGAGGTTGTTAGCTTGGGCAAAGGTAGAGGATCCCCATGACAGAGGGACAGCAGTTAACGGTGGACGCCCTAGAGTGGCACACAGAAAGCAGCCAGACAGGCTGTGAAGTCCTGTAAGGTTAGCAAGTTCTAGTCCTTCCTGTAATAACTTTAACCAGGAGAAAGGACGTAAGTCTTGTGTTAGTCTGTTTTCTTGTCGTTGGATATTCCCGTGGACTAGGGGCAGTACTTGCACTAGGCCTCACCACAGATAGAGGTGACTGCTAGGCCATGTGGAGGAGGGGGAGTAGTATACAGCCCCATGTTGAGGCGTGGTCCAGCGGGAGTTCCAGGGGTCTCTAACTATCCATGTATATGAAAAGTCTGCATCCCGTCTACGATGGAAGGGCCACTTAGGGTCTAACTGTTTTTTCTCTCCCCAATAACGGGGTCTATGGATGTTACAATAGTTATAAGGACAGCCGGCATTTTGGTGCCACCAATAGTGTTTACAATTATATTTAGTCTGATCAAACTCAAAGCATATTGTTGCTGTCATAGGTTTGGCTATTTGGAAACCAGTAAAATTTAGTAGAATTGGGCTGTTGCACCCTGAGGAAGGGCAATCAGCACTGGCCAATAATTTTCCGGGCTTATGAGGTTGCCCAGGGTGGGTTCGGTTTTCATAAAGCCAGAATCTCCAGACAAAGGGATTATGAGCTGGTTTTGTGATTTCTCCAGCGGCCACTAGGGCGACTAACGTTAGGGTTAGACTACCTAACTGCATGTTTGCAGTGAGCTATGCTGCCAGCACAGGGTGAGTTTTAAGGGGTTGTTCTTAGCTCTGTCCACAGTCCACGCGTCCGGTGCTTCAGCCGCCGCCGTGATTGGTCCCAGAAGATCGGAGGTTGGGTCCACTGGCTTGACGTGGGTGTAGTGGATCCACGATGCAATGCCTTCTACCTTCAGGGCGGTGGGTGTGGTCAAGAGTACCTGGAGTGGTCCTTTCCACCTGGGTTCTAGGGTCTCTTGTCGGTGTCGCTTGACTAGGACCCAGTCTCCCGGCTGGTACGGATGGGGTGTCGGCGGGGGACCGGTCTCATATAGTTCCTTCAGCTTGGGCCAGATTTCTTGATGAATTTTCTGCAAGGCTTGTAGGGAAAACAAGAGTTCAGAGACATTTTCTGTTTCGGACTTGAGCAGATCATCTTTTAGGCTGGGAACTAAGGGTGGGGGTCTGCCATACATAATTTCATAAGGAGTAAGGCCCAGTCTGTAAGGGGTGTTATGGGCCCGGAACAGAGCGTAGGGGAGAAGGACCACCCAATTAGCGCCAGTCTCCATAGTCAATTTAGTTAAGGTCTCTTTTAAGGTCCGATTCATTCTCTCTACCTGTCCTGAACTCTGGGGCCTGTAAGCGCAATGTTGTTTCCAATTTGCCCCAAGGATGGAAGCCAAATCCTGACTTACCTTAGCGACGAAGGCCGGCCCATTATCTGACCCTATCTGGACGGGGAAGCCATACCTGGGGAGGATATCTTCCAGGATTTTCTTTGCTACAACCTGAGCAGTCTCTTTCTTGGTGGGGAATGCTTCAGTCCACCCTGAAAAAGTATCTACAAAGACAAGTAAGTACCGATACCCGTATTTTCCTGGCTTTATCTCAGTAAAATCTACTTCCCAGTAGATACCGGGCCTGGTTCCCCTGAGCCTTGTTCCCGTTGCAGCCTGGGATTGGGGGTAGGCGTTGTTAAGCTGGCAGACTTTGCAACTTGTCACGATGTTGCTGGCCATCTCGGCTGTATGTCTGAATTTGAGCTTAGAGCGTCTGATCAGGTCTATCATCCCCCGAGCACCCAGGTGGGTGGTTCGTGTGTTCTAACACTTTTTGTCCTGATTTTTCTGGTAGGATGGTTTGGTCATTAGTATCAATCCACCACCCATTCTGGATCTGTTTCAGGGGAAGTTTGTCAGTTCACTGGAGATCTTGTTCTGAATAATCAGGGAAATATGGCAAGTCCCGGGGGCCCGGGTCAGGGAGCTGGAGTGCAAGGAGTTGGCTGGGAGCCTTCGCCACCTTTCTTGCAGTTTGGTCCGCCAGAAAGTTGCCTTGAGCAGTTGGAGTAATTAGTTTCTGATGCCCTGGGCAATGCACAATGGCTAACTTTTCTGGCCTCCATAGGGCTGTTAGCAGGGCTAGGATTTCTTGCTTGTTTTTTATTTCTTTTCCTTTAGCCGTCAGTAACCCCCGCTCCCTGTAAATGGCCCCATGTATATGTGCTGTTGCAAAAGCATATCGGCTGTCTGTATATACCGTCAGCTTTTTCCCCGCCCCTAAGGTAAGAGCTTGGGTGGGCGTTATCAGTTCGGCCTTCTGGGCCGATGTCCCCGGGGGCAGGGGTTCCGCCCAGATTACCTTAGTCTCTGAAGTCACTGCCGCTCCAGCGTACCTCTGGCCCTGATTCATGAAGCTGCTCCCATCAGACGAGGTCGGCGTCAGGAAGTGGGCGGTCCTGCAGGTCTTCTCGAACTCCGTGCAACTGAGTTAGTATCTCGGTGCAGTCGTGGAGTGGGGCGTCCAGGTCCGGGTTGGGCAGCAGCGAGGCAGTCTCTTACCCAGTGGCTAGCCTCCTTGCAGTAGGCACATTGGTCTTTTCTCAGATTATCATGCCTGGGGGGGGCCGCCTAGGTTGGGTGTACTCTGGCTGTAGATGTTTTTTTCTGTACTACTGCTGCCAGGACCTTGGTTCAGTGGCCTTAAATTGCCTTTCCTCTGGAGTATCTCTGTTATTATAAACCCGCTGGGCTATCTGAAGGAGGTCCTGAATCCGCTTTCCTTCCGAGTCTTTTAATTTTTGGAGTTTTTTTAATATCTGGGGCTGCCTGATTTACGAATGACATTACAATAGCTGCCTGACTTCCTGGAGCCTCTGGATCTATGGGGGTGTACTGTCTAAAAGCTTCCATTAATCTTTCTAAGTAGGTGGCTGGGCTCTCTGTCTTTTCTTGCAGAATAGAATATACTTTAGCCAAATTAGTGGGCTTGCGAGCAGCTGCCCGGAGACCTGCCATTAGAGTCTGGCGATAAAGGCGTAGCCGTCCCCTACCTTCTGCCGTGTTGTAGTCCCATGCCGGCCTGGTCAGAGGAAAGGTCGCGTTTATGAGGTCGGGGTTGGCAGTCGGTTGACCGTCGTCCCCCGGGACCAGCTTTCTAGCTTCTACCTGTATTCTCTCTCGCTCTTCCATGGTAAACAAGATTCGGAGGAGCTGCTGATAATCATCCCAAGTGGGCTGGTGGGTTAACATGACACTATCCAGTAAAACCAGTAAATCTTTGGGGTTGTCTGAAAACCGAGCACTCTGAGTCTTCCAGTTATACAGATCACTGGTGGAGAATGGCCAGTACTGGAGCCTGGGGATTCCTGTGTCATCTGGGGGTCCTATTTCCCAGAGGGGTAAAGCCACCGTGGAGTCAGGCGGCTGGGGGGGGCTAGTCCGCGAAGTGCGCCCTCGCATCCGCCCCGCCGGCCCTTCAAAGTTACTTTCCTTTTTAGCGGGCCCGTGAGTGCTGGCCGCCTGCCCTCCGCCTGCTCCCTCCCTCTATCCTTCTCTCTAATCTTTCCGTTTCTGTCCAAATCCTTGATTGACAGACTCACAGGGTCTCTTCTTTAAGTCTCTATCTCATTCGCGCGCGCTCTCTCTCTCTCTGTCATACCGTGTCCTTTCTCCTTCACACTCAGTCTCTTTCTCTTTCTGTCTCTCTCTCTGACTCTCCACGTCTGCCGTTTCCTCCCCTTTCTCTTTCCGATTTCCCTTCTCACTTTCTCTCTTATGGTCTCTCTCTCACTCATTTTCTCCCTCTCCCCAGTCTCACTTTCTATGTCTCTTCCTGTAAAGGAATGTGGGGTTAGAATCCCTGTAAAGGAAATCCGTGCTGGAAGCCGGGAGCCTGGGGACCGGGGCCGGGAGGCACGCGCGGCGCCGGAAGCCGGGAGCCCGGGGACCGGGGCCGGGAGGCGCGCGCGGTGCCGGAAGCCGGGAGCCCGGGGACCGGGGCCGGGAGGCGCGCGCGGCGCCGGAAGCCGGGAGCGCACGCACCCAGGGACCGGGGCCGGGAGCGCTCGCGGCGCCGGAAGCCGGGCGCCCGGGAACCGGGGTCAGATTCAGACCGCAAGCGCGCACCCAGGAACCGGGGTCAGACTCAGACCGCAAGCGCGCACCCGGGAACCGGGGTCAGATTCAGACCGCAAGCGCGCACCTGGGGACCGGGGTCAGACTCAGACCGCAAGAACACACCCGGGGAACGGGGTCAGATTCAGCTGTTGCCCGGATCGCGAACGCGCTCTGGCAACTCAGATCGCAATTTAAATCAGAAGAGAGCCAGGGGACCTCTCCCACCGGTCTCCACTGGCCGTCCTATAGCGCGTCCGCCAGGACTGTGCCAGCCTCAGTTTCAGACCTCGCGAGTCACAGATTCAGATTCAGAACAGACACACAGACACAGACAGACAAACGGAGACGAGCCAGCTCACCTATCAGTAGATCGATCTCAGCAGATCCGTTGACCAGGGGTCTGGTGGGCTTGGGGAATCCCGGACGAGCCCCCAGATGTTATGCCCAGACTGTTTGTTCCCCAAAGAAGACCACCAGAGTCCAGAGTCAAAGCCAAGCAGCAAGGATCTTTACTACAAGTTCGAACCTGGTCCCTCCTTTACACAGTATACAAGAGGGCCCTGAACAATGCGAGCGTTTGCTTTTTATAGCCCGAAAGTTGCAGGGGAACAAAGAAATTCTTTTGGCTCCTGCGCTTTCAGTAACCTTGAACGGCTGTCTCCTTATCGGAGACTTTCCAGGTGGTGTTTATACTGGGCTCAGGGAGTTTGAGAGATATATGGTGGTGGGATGGGAGGATGGGATGTGTCTGTGCTAGGCTCAGGGAGTTTTGAGCCCGGGGCTGAGGAATGTGCCCAGCTCCTTTCACTACTTTCCTGTATTTAGGTCAGCCATATTGACCCCCTTGCTACACCTGGCTAATTTTTGTTTATTTTTGTATCTTTAGTAGAGACAAGATTTCACCATGTTGGCCAGGCTGCTCTTGAACTCCTGACCTCAAGTGATCTGCCCGCCTCAGCCTCCCAAAGTGCTGGGATTATAGGCGTGAGCCACCATACCTGGCCAATGTTAGCTTTTTATTTGTATCAATCTGGACTTCTTCCTAAAGATGACAGATGTCAGCTGTTTAGATGAGATCATAGAAAGAGGAAGTGGAGAGAGAAAATAAGGCTGAGGTAAAACCTTAAGGAACAGAAATCTACTTAGACTGGGTTAAAAAGAAAAAAAGAGGCCGGGCGCAGTGGCTCACTCCTGTAATCCCAGCACTTTGGGAGGCCGAGGCGGGCGGATCATGAGGTCAGGAGAGCGAGACCATCCTGGCTAACACAGTGAAACCCTGTCTCTATTAAAAATACAAAAAATTAGCCGGGCGTGGTGGCAGGTGCCTGTAGTCCCAGCTACTCGGGAGGCTGAGGCAGGAGAATGGCATGAACCCGGGAGGCGGAGCTTACAGTGAGCTAGCGCCACTGCACTCCAGTCAGGGCGACAGAGCGAGATCCACCTCAAAAAAAAAAAAAAAGAAAAAAAAAAGAGAAAAAAAGAAAAGATCGAATTGTGAAGCTATGGGGTAAGTCTCACAGAATCCAACTGAAAGAAGTACATGTTGGACTCAAAGGAATACAGAATTAGATTTTAAAGCTTCAACTGAGAGAATACAGGGGTGATGACTACCAAGAAAGGTTAGGACAAAATGAATAATGAGTAATAACTTTCACTGCATTTGTTAAAATGTATTAGAAAGCTAGAATCAGATGTTAGGTGGGTATAAGAATAGACCAACAGTTCAAAGGACAAGACACAGTATACACACAAATATATACAGCGGTATGTATTTATGTGTATGTGTATATACATTATGTATGTATATACAGTATGCATGTGTATGTGTGTGTGTGTATATATATATATATTTGGTATTTGATAAGGATATTGTTTTCAGATGAGTGGGGAAAGAATGGAACGTTTACAAATGATGCTGAGGGCCAGGCATGGTGGCTCATGCCTGTAATCCCAGCACTTTGGGAGGCCAACGCAGGTGGATCACTTGAGGCCAGAAGTTTGAGACCACCCTGGGCAAAATAGCAAGACCCTGTCTCCACAAAAAATAAAAAATAAAAATTAGCTGGATGTGGTGGCACATGCCTATATTCCCAGATACCCAGGAGGCTGAGGTGGCAGGATTGTTTGAGTCCAGGAGTTTGAGGTTGCAGTGAGCCATGATTATACCACCGCACTCTAGCCTGGGCAACAGAGGGAGACCCTGTCTCAAAAAAATAAATTAAAAGAAATATGATGCTGAGATACTAAGATACTAGGTTAGCTATTTGGGGGAAAATACACTTAGTCACCTACTCACAATACCAAAAAAATTCAAGGATAGAGTTAAGTTTAAAAAAAAAAAAAAAAAAAACTATGAAAGGTATAGAATCAAATATAATGGCTGTTTATTTTATCTCAAAATAAAGACCTTCCTAAGAATAGAAGAAAAAGAAATGGCAGTGGAAAAAAAGATTTCCGTATAAAAACATTTAATATATCTGACCACTAAAATGCTACCAGACATATTTACAGGTAAACTACAAACAAAGGAAAGTATTTGCAATCTTAAGTATAACAAAGAGTTAAGGTGATATTTTTATAATCAAATAAATACAAACAAGATAAGATGAATATTCCCTGAATAAGCTGGAATAAGGACATGAATAGCAAAGTCATGCTAGAATTGCTGATGGATAAGCAACTTGAAAAAATGTTCCATCTCCCTAGTAAACAAAGAAATACAGGTCGAGTATCCCATATCTGAAATGCTTGGGACCAGAAGTGTTTTGGATTTTAGATTTTTTTTTTTTAGATTTTGGAATATTTACCTTATGTTTGCCAGTTGAACATCCCTAATCTGAAAATCTGAACTGCTCCGATGAGCATTTCCTTTGAGCGTCATGGTGGTACTCGAAAAGTTTTGGGTTTTGGAGCATTTCAGGTTCTGGATTTTTGGATTACAGATGTTCAGCCTGTATAAATTAAAACAACGTATCTTTCAAACTGGCTAAGATATTTTTAGTGATAATATTCACTCTTGGCCATGATACAGAAGACTGCACACTAACAATGTTGGGAGGGAAAATAAAAATTTGGAAACAATCTAAGTACCCAGTAAGATAGAACTAAGTAAGCATATTGTGAAATGTTGACATGGCAAAATGTTACAAAGCCATTTAATATCACAATATCAAAAGTTAAGAATATGAGACTGTGCTTGTGTCTTACTGTTAAGTGAGAAATGAACATCAGAAAGAAATATGTACCATTCTGTTTTGGTAAATAAATCTCTCTACCTCTATCTCTCTTTCTCTCTACATATCTACATCTAACTACTGGTCTACTACCCAAAAAGTGTTTCTGCCTGTCCTTATACCTTACCACGTGATTGGTACAGAGTCCACCACAGGAGGCTCCAGATTGGAGCCATTACTTCTACAGTTGAGGCCACAACAGAATGTGTACTGTGTCCTGTCTTGGTATATATGTACGTGTATCTGTAAATATGTGTGTGTGTATAAAGTAAATACATCAAAGTATAAACAGCAGTCACCTTCAGGTTTTGGGATTATGGGTGGTGTGAATTGTTTTTCATAGTTCTTTTTTGATAAATGCAGTCTATTTTGATAATCAGAAGGGTCTCGGGAAAATGACTTCCCAAGAGAGTGGATTTAAATCTCCTTGATTCTTTCCTGTGTGTCTTGGTTTCTAGTGTTGGTGCTCGAAAAGAAGTTAGCGGAAGGAGAGGATTGGGGACATGGCTCCTAGGGGTGTTGGCCTGGTTCTTTCTTGCATTCTGCATGTAAGTGAGAGCTGGTCCCATGAGAGGACAAAGCCTCCACTTCTACCAGATATCAGGGCACTCTCCTCATTTGAAACATGTTTTTATCAAGAAAAATTCCTTTATTTTACATTGTTCATCAGTCCAGTCACTTAGCCTTGATCACGCGCCGCTCTCCTGCCCCCACAGGAATACAGAAGCACACTTATCCATCAGTCTATTGTTCTCTCCTGTGACGCCTGACAGGTGCTTCCCCCTAGCCCTGCATGTTATCTGCAGAGGTTTCCATAGTAAGGGTCTGAGTTGGAGCCACTACTTGCAGCTGAATGAGAGTGGAAGTTTTGATGGCAAGAGCCTTGGTGGGGGTGGGGATGGGGGAGATGCCAAACATCACATGCTGTCCATCTCCTGCATCTCTGTCTCTGCAGGTTTTGCCAGGCCAACACTCCTAGGAGCCATGTCCCCAACCCTCTCCTGCCATTTCCTTTCCTAGCACCAATACTATCCATAGCAACGAAGCCTGACTCTTTTGGCACGTCAACCCACTTCCCTTTCTACCATACTGTCTCTATGACTCAAATTTCCTTCATTATCATTAATTCTGTGGGTCAATGTATTGGCATACCCTATTAACTGCTATTAATTGGTAAGGGTAAAAAGTTAAGGCACTGTGTTATAGTAGAAAAAGCATGGAGTTTGGTGCCAGGCAAATTGGAGTTTGAACCCAGGCTTTACCAACTCCCAGCTGAATGACTTTGGGTAGGTGATTGAGTTGCTCCATCTGTAAAATAGGGTAGAATATCCTCCTTGAAGAACAGTTAAAGGGGGGGGTAGCTATTATACCTATAACTTTACAGAGATGTGATGGTTACTAATAGGATAATGGCCATAAAGTCTCACATAGAAGGCACTCAATGGTATGAGTAGGCAATCGAGAGGCATCCCTTATACTCATTACCCCAGCATCACAAAGCAGAACCACGAGGGTAGGGGAAGGGAATCAACACTTTTTGCGGACTGAAGAAATTCAGAAACTTGTTCAAGGTTGCACACCTAGTGAATAGCAGAGCAGGTATTTGAACCCAGTTCTCTCTGGTGCCAAAGCTCAGGCTTTTCCCACAAACACCTCACTTACTGCTTTTACCTACATGTCCAACTCCCAGAACGAAGGGAGAATTGACAGCCAACTTCAGTGATTCCGGCCAACCTTCACAGATTCAGGCAGGTTACTGTGAAAAAAGCCCTGATATGTGGGGTAATCACACTGAGCTATATAAAAAGCTATGCACAGAACTTCATACATTCCAGTAGACATCAGAGTACATTGTGAAGCCCTAAACGAACCAACTATAATGAGAACTAGGGTTATTCGTTCACATTACACTATGGACGAAAACAAAAGTTCTCAAACTTCAGTGTGCATCAGAAACACCTACTGGGCCCCACTTCCAGAACTTCTGGGATCAGGAAGTCTGAGTGAGGCCTGATCATTTGCATTTGTAGCAAGTTCCCAGGTGATCCTGATGCGTCTGGTCCAGAAACCACACATTGAGAACCACATTAAAATGTATTATAACACTTCCAAGTCCCATCTGTGTCCTATCTTCCAAAAATTCCAAGGAGCTATCAGCATACGAGTATCACAAAACCTTAGCTGCCAATCCAGAAACCCTAGCTTTGGGTTTGATGTCTCTGATGGACCCTTTCCCCTCCAGCACTCCAAAGTAAGTAACCAAGGCCTTCCTGGTAATCGTGACTGTCAGGGAAATGAGAATGCTGGTGGGGCAGGGGCACTTTTGTTCTCTGTCCCCATTCCTGTGCCCATACCAAGCAGGTAGCCGGCCTCCCCTCCCCTTCACCTCAGGGAACATTTGTCTTGTGAGTAGACAGGCTACAGCCTGGCTGTTTTCCAGAATCCTAAACACCTTGATAGGATTATGCATAGGAGAGAGGGGACAGTGACTTGGCAGGCAGAAATGCATGAGGGAAGTTTCTGCACATGGGACATCAGGGGACCTCAGGGAGACAGGATCTCAGGGAAATGGCTTAGTGGTATACAGGAGGCTGGATCCCAGGCATCAGAGCGCCAAGCCTAGGTAGAAGAAGCATCTTCCTCACCTGACCTCTCATGCCCCACCATCCCTGGAGCAGCCTGCCCTAGAGCAGTCCCATCTTCAAGGGACCATGTGGACAGTGAGGGTAGCAAGGAAAATCACGATGTACTGAAGGTCCCACAGAGGTGCCCCTAATCCTTGGGTAACTTGTTGGAAGAGGAAGGGCCCTCCAGTAGTGAATGAGATTGAACGCAGTGGGATGGAGGGAAGATACAGATTTAAGCTGCCACCTCTGAGCAAACTGCCCTGACATACACATGACACAGAAGACACAGCAGTGAAGTGCACACTCTTTATTACTAGTTAGGATCAGAAAACCCTTGACAAAGATTGATCTTGGTGAGCTGGGCGGGATCTCATGGGGTAACCAGCAGACACCTTTAGCTCAGATTGGAGGTAGATCTGATTAACCATTCCTGGTTCCCTTCCTGCCTTGTAGCAGCTGCCTTGGGGAGCAGACAGCCTGCAGTGAACACACCAAGAGGGAGAGAAGGGGCCCAGAGGCATTCTCAAGGGTACTCGCTCAGTCCAGTTCTATTTTTAACCCACATATTCCTCCCAAGAGAAGCACCAAACCGACGGTGCACAAAGAGGTCTATACTTGAGTCATTTTGTTTAGCTATGCCTTGCGGCTGGAAAGAGACTTATAAGTGACCCCAGGCTGAGGGGCTAGAGTGTGTAGCAAGCACCCCGCCTCAATCACTGTCTTTCTTCAAAGATACCCCAGTGGTCTTTCAGTGGGGCTGGGCGGGCAACCAAGAAAAATGCCTGTCCCAGTGCGGTGGCTGTGCCTGTAATCCCAACTTTGGGAGCCGAGGTGAAGTGAGGATCATCAGATCAGGAGATCCGAGACCCGTCCCTGGCCTTTCGCAGTGGCTCCATATCTACTAAAAATACAAAAAATTAGCCAGAGTGGTGGGAGGCTGTATTCCCGACTACTCGGGAGGCTGAGGAGGTAAGAATGGTCTGCAGAGACAGAGCCAGAGCTGCAGTTAGCCGAGATCGGCGCCACTGCACTCCAGCCTGGGTGACAGAAGCCGAGACTCTGTCACCGAAAATAAAAAAAGAAAAAGAAGAAGAAAGAAGGAAGAAAAGAAAGAAAGAAAAGAAAATGCCTGTCCCTCTCAAGGGAGGAAATCAGTAGGCAATCAGAAAAGCCCTGCCTGCACTTTCCTAATATTTGCCACTGCCCATTCATTTCCACTGGGACTAATGTGATGAGCAGTTCAGTCACTCAAGGCCTTTCATGAAAGTCTGTTTGACACTTCCCCAAGAATTACAAGAGTAGATCTTGATGTTATTTCAGTTGGGTTTATCCGAAGGGCACACTATGTGCAAGGGTACAGAGACATCCCTGATCTACACTGTATTTCAAATTAGGCTTTCTTGGCTGGGCGTGGTGGCTCATGCCTGTAATCCCAGCACTCTGGGAGGCCGAGGCTGGTGGATCACCTGAGGTCAGGAGCTCGAGAGCAGCCTGGCCAACATGGTGAAACCCCGTCTCTACTAAAAATACTCTACTAAAAATACAAAAAATTAGCCAGGCGTGGTGGCAGGCGACTGTGATCCCAACTACTCGGGAGGCTGTGGCAGGAGAATCGATTGAACCCAGGAGGCCGAGGTTACAGTGAGCTGAAATTGCGCCATTGCACTCCAGCCTGGGCAATAAGAGTGAAACTCCGTCTCAAAACAAACAAACAAACAAAAAACCAAAAACAAACAGAAAAAACAAATTAGGCTCTCTTATCTAACCAAACTCACCCAATTGGATTATAATGTCTGCACCAGATGACAACATATAATTATAGTTTCTAACACACACTAGGCCATCAATGACTATTTGGTCAATAAATTAATGAATGAAATTAAACAAACTTGCTATAATCTCTAAAATATTATTAATGCTAGTTTCCCAACCCCCTTTGAACTCAGCTATATCAATCCCTTTTCTCCAGCAGGATTAAGTTCTAACAAAATCTGTCTGTTCTCCCTTGTTCCAAAATACATGCAGAACATCTCCTTCCTGATTCCTTTGCATTATTTTCAGCAGCAGCCAGTTGAGGTCTCACTGAGGTGAAGGATGCTGAGAGCCAGAAGGGTTATTTTGTGAGGTTTCACATGCTGAGAGCCGGATCATTTTCAGTTTCATGCAAGATTCCTGGAGTTTAGAGACGCAAAAAACAGGCCCTCACCTATGAATGTTATAGGAATAAATCAAACAAATATGAACACTGCTATAGTTTATAATATGACAATAGCAATCTCAAGGAAAAAGCAATGTTCTAGAAGACAATGTGTCTTATGTTCTAAAAGCATGGCTATTCCCAGCCAAAAGCCTAGTGTTGAGGAGAGAGGAGGTTAAGGAAAATGCAGAAGGAGAAAAACAGAACGCTCCATAACATCAGCTTCAGGGTGTCAACTAATTAGTAGCAGTCACCTAGAGTCCACCACCTGTAAACTTAAATGCAATTGGGCAAATTTTCCTTTTAAAGATGGACATATTCAATAGAATCTCATCTTTCTTGAAAACAATACTCGGCTGGGAGCAGTGGCTCACACCTGTAATCCCAGCACTTTGGTAGGTCAAGGTGGGCAGATCACTTGAGTCCAGGACTTCAAGACCAGACTGGGCAACATGGCAAAACCCTGTCTTTAATTGAAAAAAAAAAATGCAAAAACTAGCCAGGCATGGTGGTGTGCACCTGTGGTCCCAGCTACCCAGGGGGCTGAGATGGGAGGATTACCTGAGCCCAAGAGACTGAGTCTGTAGTGGGCCATGATAACACCACTGCACTCCAGCCTGGGTGACAGAGTGAGACCCTGTCTCAATAAATAAATACATAGTAATATGTGCTATCAAGATAATATAAGTTTATATGAGAGACAGGGATTCTACAGGAAGCTGAGATTGTCCCCTGTATAAAAGGTGTTTAGGGAAGGTCTCTTTGAGATGACATTTGAGCTGAGATCTAGAATTCCAATAACAAAAGTCTTGTGTAGAAAAAGCTTCAAATCTCCAAGGAATAGAAAAGATCTTGGCCTGGTGCGGCTGGGATTACACCTGTAATCCCAGCACTTTAGGAGGCCGAGGCAGGCGGATCTCTTGAGCTCAGGAATTCAGGGCCAGCCTGGACAACATGGAGAAAAGCCATCTCTACTAAAAAATACAAAAAAAAAAATTTAGCTGGGCGTGGTGGTGCACACCTGTGGTCTCAGCTGCTTGGGAGCCTGGGGTGGGAGGAGGATGGCTTGAGCCCAGGGAGGCGGGGTTGCAGCGAGCTGAGAACATGCCACTGCACTCCAGCCTGGGTGACAGAGTGGGACGGTGTTTCAAAAAAAAGGAAAAAGAAGAAGAAGAAAGAAGGAAAGGGAGGAAGGGAGGAAGGGAGGAAGGGAGGGAGGGAGGGAGGAAGGAAGGAAGGAAGGATGGATGGATGGAAGGAAGGAAGGAAGGAAGGAAGGGAGGGAGGGAGGGAGGAGGGAGGGAAGGAAGGGGAAAATAAAGAAGAAAGAAGGAAGGAAGGAAGGAACGAAGGAAGGAAGGAAGGAAAGAAGAAAGAAAGAAAGAAGAAAGAGAAAGAAAAAGAAAGAAAGAAAGAGAAAGAAAGAAAGAAAGAAGAAAGAAAGAAAGAAAGAAGAAAGAAAGAAAGAAAGAAGAAAGAAAGAAAGAAAGAAAGAAGGAAAGAAAGAAGAGAGAGAGAAAGAAAGATCTTAGTGTGACCAGAGCATGATAAGTTTGGAAGAAAGTGGAATGAGATGATGTTGAGAACATACATAAACAAAGATATTATCTTGCATGGCCTCAGAAGCAATAGTAAGAAGATTGAATTTTATTCTAGGTGTGAGTAGGTGACATTGTAGTGTTTTTTTTGTTGTTGTTCTGTTTTTTTATTTTTATTTTTATTTTTTTTAGTGATAGTGTCATCAAATCTTAAACGTTTTACTCTGAATGTGGCGTGGAATAGAGATTATATAGAGATTAAGAATATAAATAGGGATAATAGTGTGGAAGTTGTTGCAACTGACAAAGCAAGTAACGATCAAGATTTGGTTTAGTCTAAAGTGTTGTTATTGGAGACGAACACCAACTCCAGTAATATGTGGAATGGGGTTCATCTGGGGAGAGGCTGAGAATATATTTTGAAAGTAAACTTGACAGGCATTATAGATTGTTTGGCTGGGGGGGGTGTAAAGATTGCGAGAAAGAAAGGAGATAAGGGTGACCTACAGTTTTTAAGTTTGAGCCAAGTGGCTGAATAGTGGTACCATTTCTGAGATGGAGAAGATTGGGAAAAGAAAGGAAAAAGCAAGAGTACTGTTTATATATTTTTTAGTTTTAAATTTTCTTTTATTTCTATTTTTATTTTTTTGAGACAGGGTCTCACTATGTTGCCCAGGCTGGTCTCAAACTCCGTGGCTTAAGCAGTCCTCCTACCTCAGTCTTCCAAAGTGCTGATATTATGGGCATAAGCCACCGTGCCCAGCCCAGGAGTACTGTTTCAGAGATTTGGTTTGTGATGTCTCTTAGCAACCAGGATAGAGATATCAAGCAGGCCTTCTGGGATTCAAAGGTCTGGAGCACAGGGAAGAAATTGTGTTGGAAATATAAATTTGGAAATCTATTGATGGTATTTAACAACCATGGACCTGAATGAGACCCCCGAGGGAGAAGAGAGTCATATAGAGATGAGTAGAAAACAGTGGACTGAGTCCTGGGGCACTCCAAATGTTAGAATCATAGTTACAGTCAGTCATTGAAAGTGCAAAGATGATTCCATGTTAATTTGGATTTAACCTTTAAATTCAGATAATTATGGTGATGTATGTTATTTCAGCCAATGAAAAATATGAAAAACTCCCCAGATAATTTTGTGTATCTATAATCACACCCAGTGAGAAAAATATATTATCAAAAAGAATGCTATTGGCCTATCTTATTTATAAGTATAGTTGCAAAGAGATGGCACTGACATGTCTACGTTATTTTTGTTTAATATCCAAGAGCAATTCCTTGTGAGATTCTTGCATTATACATGAAGTAGTACAACTTTTGAAGGTATATTATGATAAGTTAAAGATGTACATTATAAGTTAAAGATGTATATTCCATACCATAGAAAAAGAGGGACAACTTCCAGGCTCATTTTGTGAAGCCAACACAATTTTAACAGTCAATCAGGAAAAATAGTGTATAAAATAATACTGTACAAATTATACTGACACATCTGCAAAAATTCTACATAAAATATCTGTAAAGTTACTGTATCAACATTCCTGTGGCAGATATTGTTGGTTAATAACCAACAACAAAGTCCACTCTTTTGCTAACACAGCCTACACATTGCTCAGTGAGTGGCAAGCCCTGGGTAGCACCTCATGATTGGTTTCAGGCAATGTTATTCTTTGTCAGTGACCGGTTTAGGGGTAGACATGTAACCCTGTGATGGTCAATAAGATATATCAGGAAATTTTCTGGGTGGGTTTCAGGGAAATATTTTTCTTTGCGATTAGATAGAGGACCAATAAAGTGAAATCCATTCACCATGAGTCCCAATCCTTTATGTTTGTGATGCAAGTATATAAGGGCATGTTGTTTGGAGCTGTAGGAGTTACCTTGAGACCATGAGGACAGACATGACAGACATATGTTGTGACCATCATGCAGTCTTGACCTCTGAACCGTCAGCCAAATTTGGTTCAGAGGTCAAGACTGATGGTACCACACATGCACTAAGAGAGTACAAAAATGTTTGTTACTTACCTAATGCAGCTTTCTGGAGAAAGCAGGTAAGCCTCCCAAGTTGATTCAAAAATTGCTTGAGAGAACAAAGAAAGGAGACTGGCTTAGAATTTTAATTATGGTTAGGGATGGGACTCAGGTAAAGGTTTCTGTGTGTGGGCAGGGGCTTGTATGGTTTGAAACACCTGCTGGCACTAAAGGAGGGAGCACTAAAGCTTTCTTATCAACTTGCCCAGATGTAAGGCATAAGGGGAGAGTGAAGGGTGAGGCCTAAAAGCTGTTAGCAGTCGAACATCAAAAAATGGAGTCAGGCTCTTCATTATAATTTACCCCTGATGTTTGAGTGATGACAAAAATATAACATGCTTCATTTAATTGAATTTGAACTTGTTTAAATAAGCCGTTGTGGGACTCTATGAAGCCTGAAGCCCGTAACCTATAAGGAAGGTGAAATTTTCATTGAATGCCTTGTTTCAGAGCCCAGTGTTGTGTATTCTGAGAAGTGAAATAAGTGCCTTGGTAACTATCAGTAATGTCTGGAACTACAAAGAGGGTAAGGATTGTCCTGATGAAGTTTTGTATTGCTTCATTATATGTACAGGTATGTGCTACCTGATTTATATTTCGGATATCTATGAGGCAGTAGATTACCACAGTTCTTTACCTCAAAGAAGGAATCCTTGGATAAGAAATTTTTATTACTGTCATTGGCTAGACCAAATAGCGAGACCATTGACAATGGCCTGAAAGTGTGTAAAATGGTGCAGATGGGGCTGATTTTTGGCCATAGAAAACAGCACTAAGATGCCTGACTGAAGTTTGCCAATTGTATTAGCCTTGAGTCTCATCTTTTATCAGGGATGTCCTGCTAAAGGGATGAAAAACAGTAGCTTCAGTTAATACCAATCACATGTAATGTTAACAATGTCATCTGTAAAGTATACAAACTCCCATTGCCATTGATTTAGTTGATCCTAGAGGGCGCCTCAGGTGGCTAAGAGGTCTTGTAGAAGGTTGACCTCCTCTACCACCATGACAGCTGGTAAGGAACTGAGTACAAGGGAGGCCACGCTCTCCTGAAGGTGGGATATGCCACCAGGTTTAGGTTTGGTTCCATCCAGGAATAAGGAGTACTTGGTGGCCATCGCAAGCTTCTGGGGTGCTGCTTCCATGACTCAATACATAGTGGACATCTAGGTATGGAGGGTCATGGGCTCAAGGCATGCGGGCCCTCTATTTCTGGAAAAGTCCAGTATGCAGCTAGCAATTGCCTACAGCACAGGGCTGAGGAGGGCAGTTTTTTTGGCCCATAGGTAACATATGGACAGTATGGGTGGTCCAGAGACTCCAGGAGGCACAAAAGGAGGTTACTAACACCTATACCATGAAAAGAATCTGATGGAGGAGCATTAACAGGAGGGGCTGTTGTATTGCAATTTGGACAGAATCTAGAGCCTTTTGTTGGAGGCGTGTCCGTTCAAGGTGGGTTGATTTGCAAATAACCACATAGATGGGCTTAAGTAAAATTCGTAAGGGAGGAATATGTTGCCTTCTGAACTCAAAAAACCTAAAAGATGTTAGGCTTGTGGCTTATTTTAACACTGCAGGGACTGAGAGGGTCTATAGCTATTCCTTGACAGTGTCAGGTACAGAGTAGCCCTTGGTTTGCCAAATAATTTTCAGGAATTTACAGATCTGGTGGAGCCTTGTATTGTGTAAGTCAACGGCCTGTTCATTCTTTTGAACTCCTTTATGAGTAACTGTATGTTCTTAGTGTGTGAAATGAATATCATCAGAAGAGGATATCATGAATATAATGTCATATCTGTGCCCATGAAAAAAGTTGGGTACAGATAAAATTGTATCTGCAAAGATTGTGTGTAATGGCAAGGCTGTTGAAGTACCCCATGGATATATTGTGTCCCTTAGGAGGTGAGCACAAACTGGAGTTGACAGGTTGTTAAAATAAGCATTGAACAGAATATATTAGCCATATCTATTATAGCAAAATATTTGTCAGTTTCTGATTAGATGTAGTCAATAACTTAAATGATTTTGGGTATAGGCCCTTAATGGATGAGGCCACAGCATTGAAGTTGCACTAATCTACTGTGAGGCACCATTCATTTTTTCCAAGTTTAACAGCAGGCTATTGAAGCCCAGTAACTTAAGTAAAAAAAAAAAAGAAAGAAAGAAAAAAGAAAAAAAGAAAGAAGAACAAGCTAAATTGGATTGTGATTAGCAGGAGCAGTGGTATCAACTACTCCTTTTCTCAATAAGCCTTGTATAATGTGTTTCAATCCTTGAAGACCCTATTTTAGTTTACATTGGACCTTATTAAATACTTTAGTGGGGGTGGGGAGAGATGGAAAAGTCCATGTGGTCCCATTTTAAAGCCAATTTGTAAGTGCCAAAAACTTAGTTTTAATTTATTACCCGCTGGATCAGAGCATCCATGTCCACTATGGGATATTTTAGGGCAATGGGTACAATAATCATGGGGAATTTAGGCAAGGCAATTGTTTTGATAGTTAAAGTGGGGCATAACTGTTTGTCCTCTACTTTTATGTTCAGTAACTCCCTGAACATTATAGGGGTGTGTTGTTCAAATTTAGAAGGATCCCCAGGTATTAGTGTAATTTGAACCCAAGTATTGATTGAAGCCATGAAGGTTTGCCAATTGGTGCGTTTTAGCAGATACTGAAGTTAATTCATAAGCTATGTTGTAGAGGTGCAAAAGAAATTCAGTGCACATTTATCTTTCTGTTTCATAAATTCTTTAAGTAAATTTTGAACTTCTAGTTGGGTCAAATTGTAGACTTCTGTTTCAGTATTATGTTCCCTCCCTTGTATCCAGATTCCTTCCTTCCTTCCATCTTTCTGCCTGTCTTTCTGTCTTTTCTTTGTGTGTGTGTGTGTGTGTGTGTGTGTGTGTGTGTATGTGATTACTGAATACACTTTGGGGAGGTTCTCCCAGCAAAGACACTGGCAGCATTTTGCCCCTGACCTAAAGATCTGTGGAACATTGAAATTGAGAGAGATTATCTGAAATTGGAACTTATGTTTAAAAGGGAAGCAGAGCCTAAGTTTGGAAAATTTGCGGCCTGATGATGTGATAGAACAGAAAAACCCATTTTCTAGGGAGAAATTCAAGCTGACTGCAGAAATTTGCATGAGTAAAGAGGAGCCAAATGTTAACCACCAAGAAAATGAGAAAATGTCTCCAGGGCATGACAGAGATCTTTACAGCAGCCCCTCCTATCACAGCCCTGGAGGCCTAGGAGGGAAAGATTGTTTTGTGGGCCAGGTTCAGGCACCCCCTGGTCTGTGCAGCCTCAGGACATGGTGCCCTGCGTTCCAGTCACTTCAGCTCCAGTAGTGGCTAAAAGGGGCCAAGGTACTGCTTAGGCCGTTGCTTTGGAGGGTGCAAGTCCCTATCCTTGATGGCTTCCACTTCATGTTGGGCCTACGGGTATACAGAAGTCAAGAATTGAGGTTTGGGAACCTCCACCTAGATTTCAGAGGACCTATGGAAATGCCTGGATGTACAAGCAGAAGTTGGCTGCAGGGGTGGATCCCTCATGGAGAACCTCTGTCAGGGCAACGTGGAAGGAAAATGTGGGGTTGGAGCTGAAAGGAATGAGGCACATCCCCCATATATCTCCCAACTTCCTGAGCCCAGCACAAACACATTCCTCCATATTTCTTTCAAACTTCAGAAAAACATCACCTGGGAGATCTCCGATAAGGAATGCTAAATGTAGAATGTTAACCAATTGTAATGCTGTAACCGAGAGAATTACCTTGTTCCCTATAACTTTACATATCCTGTTTACATTGGGCTATAAAAAGCAAGCACTCGCATTGTTCGAGGCCCTCCTATATGCTGTGGAATGGAGGGACCAAGTTCGAACTTGTAGTAAAGATCCTTGCCGCTTGGCTTTGACTCTGGACTCTGGTGGTCTTCTTTGGGGAACAAACGGTCTGGGCATAACAGAGCCCCCACACAGAGTCCCCACTGGGGCACTACCTAGTGGAGCTGTGAGAAGAGGGCCACCATCCTCCAGACCCCAGAACGGTAGATCCACTGACAGCTTGCACAGTGTGCCTGGAGAAGCCACAGACACTCAACACCAGCCTGTGAAAGCAGCTGGGAGGGAGGCTGTACCCTGCAAAGCCATAGGGGCAGAGCTACCCAAGACCATGGGAACCCACCTCTTGCATCAGCATGCCCCGGATGTGAGACATGGAGTCAAAGGGATCATTTTGGAGCTTTAAGATTTAATGACTTCCCCACTGGATTTCGGACTTGCATGGGGCCTGTACCCTCTTTGTTTTGGCCAATGTCTCCAATTTGGAATGGGAGCATTTATCCAATGCCTGTACCTCCATTGTATCTCTGAAGTAACTCACTTGCTTTTGTTTTTATAGGCTCCTAGGTGGAAAGGACTTGCCTTGTCCCAGATGAGACTTTGGACTTGGACTTTGCAGTTAACGGTGAAATGAGTTAAGACTTTGGGGGACTGTTGGGAAGGCATGATTGGTTTTGAAATGTGAGGACATGAGATTTAGCAGGGGCCAGGGGTGGAATGATAAGGTTAGGGTTTGTGTCCCACCCAAATCTCATCTTGAATTGTAATCCCCATAATCCCCATGTGTCGAGGGAGAGACTTGGAGGGAGGTGATTGGATCACAGGGGCAGTGTCCTTCATGCTGTTCTCATGATAGTGAGTGAGTTCTCATGAGAACTGATGGTTTTATAAGTATCTGACAGTTTCTCTGTCACACACTCGCTCTCTCTCACCTGCTGCCATGTAAGACATGCCTCTTCCCCTTCTGCCATCATTGCAAGTTTCCTGAGGCTTCCCTAGCCATGTGGAACTGTGAGTCAATTAAACCTCTTTTCTTTAAAAATTACCCAGTCTTGGGCAGTTCTTTATAGCAGTGTGAGAACAGACTAATACAGTTGTATAGACTCAATAATTAAAATCTTCAAATAGTAACTGCTCTTCAAATAGCGACAGCTCTTCCTCCACACAACCACCCAATGGACCTGTATACTGCACAAGGTATAATCTTTCCCATGAGCACTCTATAGAATAGTGGCCAATGCTTGGTTGAAACCCATGATCAAACAGTCTTAGGATAAGACTCTTACCCCTAAGCCTAACATCAGTCACAGTTGATGCTGGAATCAAGACAGATGATTTATTCTAAGACACACAGACAGGTCTAGGCCAAGACACACAAGCCAGAGTAACTTTAAGGAGGGCCCCAGTCCCGTGCTCCTGTTTCTAAATGTCAGTTGATTATTGAAACTTCTGACTTAGGTCAGTTACATCTATAACAGAGATTCAGTAGAACTCAGCAAATTCAGCACAAAGCAGCATAACTCACAGTGCAAGCTAGCCAGCAGGCAGTAGCTTGGAGTGCATGTTTATCACCAGGCAGTGGAGTCAGTTAGCAAATCAAAGCAAGAGAAGAAGGATATCAGGTGGTGGTGGTCATTGTCTCAACCTCCTGCTAACAGTACCAATTATTGACAGAAACAGGATGGATTGCCACCAAAAATTTGGTTTTAATGTCAAGACTAATGATGTCATCAACACATCAAGGGTTATAAAAGGTTTATTACTTACATAATGAGACTTTCTGGGTCTACCAGAGCAGTCATCACAGGATTATCTGTATGTGGCTTGATAATGCAAGGAAAGGAGACTGGACTGCGATTTCTATGGTGGTGAAGGAGGAGGCTGAAGTGAATATTCCTGTGCATGGGATGGGGCCTGCATAGCTTGAATCTATGACCAGTACAAAAGGAGAGAGACCCAAGGCTTTCTTATCACCTTGCCAAGATGTGAGGCACAAGAAGAAGAGGGGGAAATGAGCTTTAAAAGCTATCAGAATTTAAGCTTTGAAAAATGGAATCAGACTCTTGATTACAACATACTTCTGATGACAGTATGGAAAAGTGATAGAACGAGGGTCCTTAGGGTCCTTGATCATGTTATTCAACCTCTAAAATGACCTTTGAACCACCTACTTCAGACTTCTAGGGCTGCTTAATAATTCAATGTCTTTATGGTTGAGGATACTTTTAGCTAGACTGTCTGTTACTTGCAGTCAAAAGAACTCTGGATGATACAATGTTGAAGATATAATCAATTACTACCATGTTGAATATATTCAGGGAATACAAAGACAATATAATAAATTCATCAATGTAATTCATAACAAAAATAAATTAAAGGAGAATATCACAGGGTCATATTAATAACATACTTAAAAAGCTTTCATAAAATCCAGTAACTATCCTTAATAAAAACACAAAGTAAAGAGAAGCAGAAAGCACCTACCTAAAAACTCCTTACTAAAACTAACAACAAATATCAATCAATCTAAAGAGTGAAACAATAATAATGTTTTTTTAAATTTATTTATTTTCTCTCTTTTTTTATTATACTTTAAGTTCCAGGGTACATGTGCACAACGTGCAGGTTTGTTACATATGTATACATGTGCCATGTTGGTGTGCTGCACCCATTAACTCATCATTTACATTAGGTATATCTCCTAATGCTATCCCTCCCCGCTTCCCCCTCCCCACAATAGGCCCCTGTGTGATGCTCCCCTTCCTGTGACCAAGTGATCTCATTGTTCAATTCCCACCTATGAGTGAGAATGTGCGGTATTTGGTTTTCTGTTCTTGCGATAGTTTGCTGAGAATGATGGCTTCCAGCTGCATCCATGTCCCTACGAAGGACACGAACTCATCCTTTTTTATGGCTGCATAGTATTCCATGGTGTATATGTGCCACATTTTCTTAATCCAGTCTGTCACTGATGGACATTTGGGTTGATTCCAAGTCTTTGCGATTGTGAATGGTGCCGCAATAAACGTATTTGTGCATGTGTCTTTATAGCAGCATGATTTATAATCCTTTGTGTATATACCCAGTAATGGGATGGCTGGGTCAAATGATATTTCTAGTTCTAGATCCTTGAGGAATTGCCACACTGTCTTCCACAATGGTTGAACTAGTTTACAGTCCCACCAACAGTGTAAAAATGTTCCTATTTCTCCACATCCTCTCCAGCACCTGTTGTTTCCTGACTTTTTAATGATTGCCATTCTAACTGGTGTGGGATGGTATCTCATTGTGGTTTCAATTTGCATTTCTCTGATGGCGAGTGATGATGAGCATTTTTTCATGTGTATTTTGTCTGTATAAATGTCTTCTTTTGAGAAATGTCTGTTCCTATCCTTTGCCCACTTTTTGATGGGGTTGTTTGTTTTTTTCTTGTAAATTTGTTTGAGTTCTTTGTAGGTTCTGGATATTAGCCCTTTGTCAGATAAGTAGATTGCAAAAATTTTCTCCCATTCTGTAGGTTGCTTGTTCGCTCTGATGGTAGTTTCTTTTGCTGTGCAGAAGCTTTTTAGTTTAATTAGATCCCATTTGTCAATTTTGGCTTTTGTTGCCGTTGCTTTTGGTGTTTTAGACATGAAGTCTTTGCCCATGCCTATGTCCTGAATGGTACTACCTAGGTTTTCTTCTAGGGTTTTTATGGTATTAGGTCTAACATTTAAGTCTCTAATCCATCGTGAATTAATTTTCGTATAAGGAGTAAGGAAAGGATCCAGTTTCAGCTCTCTACTTATGGCTAGCCAATTTTCCCAGCACCATTTATTAAATAGGGAATCCTTTCCCCATTTCTTGTTTTTCTCAGGTTTGTCAAAGATCAGATGGCTGTAGATGTGTGGTATTATTTCTGAGGACTCTGTTCTGTTCCATTGGTCTATATCACTGTTTTGGTACCAGTACCATGCTGTTTTGGTTACTGTAGCCTTGTAGTATAGTTTGAAGTCAGGTAACGTGATGCCTCCAGCTTTGTTCTTTTGGCTTAGGATTGTCTTGGCAATGCGGGGTCTTTTTTGGTTCCATATGAACTTTAAAGTAGTTTTTTCCAATTCTGTGAAGAAAGTCATTGGTAGCTTAATGGGGATGGCATTGAATCTATAAATTACCTTGGGCAGTATGGCCATTTTCAAGATATTGATTCTTCCTTTCCATGAGCATGGTATGTTCTTCCATTTGTTTGTGTCCTCTTTTATAAACTGTGGTTTATAGTTCTCCTTGAAGAGTTCCTTCACATCCCTTGTAAGTTGGATTCCTAGGTATTTTATTCTCTTTGAAGCATTTGTGAATGGGAGTTCATTCATGATTTGGCTGTTTGTCTGTTATTGGTGTATAAGAATGCTTGTGATTTTTGCACATTGATTTTGTATCCTGAGACTTTGCTGAAATTGCTTATCAGCTTAAGGAGATTTTGGGCTGAGACAATAGGGTTTTCTAAATGTACAATCATGTTATCTGCAAACAGGGACAATTTAACTTCTTCTCTTCCTAATTGAATTCCCTTTATTTCTTTCTCTTGCCTGATTGCCTTAGCCAGAACTTCCAACACTATGTTGAATAGGAGTGGTGAGAGAGGGCATCCCTGTCTTGTGCCAGTTTTCAAAGGGAATGCTTCCAGTTTTTGCCCATTCAGTATGATATTGGCTGTGGGTTTGTCATAAATAGCTCTTATGATTTTGAGATACGTTCCATCAATACCGAATTTATTGAGAGTTTTCAGCATGAAGGGCTGTTGAATTTTGTCAAAGGCCTTTTCTGCATCTATTGAGATAATCATGTGGTTTTTGTCTTTGGTTCTGTTTATATGCTGGATTATGTTTATTGATTTGCGTATGTTGAACCAGCCTTGCATCCCAGGAATGAAGCCCACTTAATCATGGTGGATAAGCTTTTGGATGTGTTGCTGGATTCGGTTTGCCAGTATTTTATTGAGGATTTTTGCATCAATGTTCATCAAGGATATTGGTCTAAAATTCTCTTTTTTTGTTGTATCTCTGCCAGGCTTTGGTATCAGGATGATGTTGGCCTCATAAAATGAGTTAGGGAGGATTTCCTCTTTTTCTATTGATTGGAATAGTTTCAGAAGGAATGGTACCAGCTCCTCCTTGTACCTCTGGTAGAATTCGGCTGTGAATCCGTCTGGTCCTGGACTTTTTTTGGTTGGTAGACTATTAATTATTGCCTCAGTTTCAAAGCCTGCTATTGGTCTCTTCAGGTTTTTTAAGATAATCAGAAATTACACAGGAATGCTATTACAATTATTTCACATATTCTGTGAGGTTCCAATAAATGCAATAAAGGAAGAGAATGATATCGCATAATAACTACTGAAAAAGATATAACTTTTTCTGGTGTGAGTGTATGCCCAGAAAATGCAATAGATATTAATAAATACCAGTTAATACAGTTGTCAAGATTGCTGGACACAGGGTGTACATAAAAAAAATTATCCTAAAGTAGGAATAAGTGGGGATAAATAGAAATGGGGAAATATTTTATTCACCAAAATGGCTTAAATTATAAAATACATTATGTTGTAGGTTTGTAATGGGCAAACTTCTTTAGGTTCAGCTACATTTCTCAGAATTTTCTTTCCTTTAGGTTTGTAATTAGGGTTAGTCACAAGAGAGATTATTGTGGGAGATTTGGAGGACAGAAGTGATGCAGTAGCCACTTTGGAGCTCGAATACGTTACCTCCTTTCTGCTAGCTCACCACACTGGCACAAGACATTAGCTGGGTTTGGAACTCCTCCACCTTCCTCTGGATTCTCCTTTAGCTTCTCCAATTCCTGGGCCAGGTGTATGAGTTTGGCTTTGTGACAAAGTGTCTTGGCTTTTACAGGATACCCATACCGTTAAGGTCAGAGGAAACAAGAACTGATACGGGTTTTAGTCCATCCTTGAGGGTGCCAGCTTGTGCTTGTGGATTCCACCTTACAGTAGTTCTGCTACTCTGATTGAAGCCTGACTGACACACTTGGAAATAAAATTTCACAAAAAAGGAAGCGTATTTCCACTACTGGCCAAATTGGTATAATATAGACTGAATTTACTCTCCCACTAGAAATAAAAAACTTTGAAAGTGGACAAAAGATATGAAATGGTGGCTTTTCAGTCACTCAGCATTAAGTAATGAAGGACAGTGATCCCTGAAAAATGGGAAAGAAATGAGGTGAGACCCATGTTTACTCAGCATACTGTCTGGAGAGAGTTTGCAGGCCATGACACAGGGAAGAGGAACTCAGGTGGAGTCTGGAAAACTCCATGAGTTAAAGAGGAAGGGGGGAGAATCGGGGAGACCAGAGTGGCTAGGGATTGTTAGACAGAGTACCAGAGAGGGGAAATATAGATAGAGAGGACTCCAGAAACCTGCAGAGGGTTCTTTTGAGTAGTAATGGTCCCCTGAAGAACCGATGGACTCATGGCTCAAGGATGTCAAATTAAAAAAAAAAGAAGAACTGATGGACACATGTGAGGAAACTACCTAAGGCTAAGGAATTAACCACACAAAAGAACTGGCACACACAGAGCTGGAAATAGTGCCTGTTCCCGTTAGCCAGGCTAGTAAAACCTCATGATTCATGGAACATTGGGTAGAGTACTAAAAAGACTCTTGCATTAATAGTGGAGAATAGTTGGGCTCAGAGTGAACAGTGCTCTTGATCTATCTAAAACACCATAAAAGCAAGACCCTAAAGGATCAAACTGTTCCTGTGTATCTAACTGTGTCTGAGAACAAAGCTCAAGAATATTTATAAGAATACAAACACAACAAATATCCCAAAGTTAAAATTCAACAACATTGAGCATTCAATTAAAAATTACCGAGCATGGAAAGAAACAGAAAAACATGACACACAATAAGGCAAAATATCCAACAATCCAAACTAACCCCAAAGTGACATAGACGTTGGAATTAGCAGAAAAGGACATTAAAACAGTTATATCTATATTCCATATGTTCAAAAAATTAAGTAAAGACAGATAATGTAAGAAGGCAAAAATAAAGTTTCTAGAGATGAGATAAACTATACTAGATGGGATTAACTGCAAATTGGACATTGCAGAAAAAAATAGTAAACTTGAAAATATCGCATTAGAAACTCTCCAAAATGGGATATCCAGAAGAAAAGACATCTAAAGCAATGAGCAAAACATCAGTTAACTGAGAGAAAATGATTTGTTTTCTCAAAAAACAAATATATATTCCCAAAAGGGGAGTACAGAAAATATTTGAAGAACGAATAGATAAAAATTTTTCCAAACTTTATGAAAACTATAAACTCACAGATCCAAGAAGCTCAATAAATCTCAAACACACAAAAAACTGAATACTGCACCAGGGCATATCATGATTAAATTACTCACCTGAGTGCCAGAGACGATCTTAAAGCAACCAGAATAAAAAGTATGTTGCATAAAAGGGTGACAATAGATTTAATGTCAGATATAATGTGAGATGACAGAGGAGCAAATTTTTAAATTATTTAAAGAAAAATAATTTTTAACCTAGAATTTTATACCCAGTGAAAATATCAAGAAAGAAGGTGAAATAAAAACTTATTCAGACATATAAAAACTGAATGCATTATTAGCAAATCCATACTGCAAGAAATGTTAAAGAAATTCCTTCAGGCAGAAGAGAAATGATAGGTGGAAATACAGACTTACATAAAGGAACAAAGAGCACTGGAAATGTTTGAGACAAGAATATATAGTGTGTGTGTGTGTGTGTGTGTGTGTGTGTGTGTGTGTGTGTGTATACAAATATCTTCCTTTTAAATAAAGGTTTTCCTATTATTTAAATCTCTGAAATATAATTGAGTGCTAAAACAATAATAACACTATAGCATAGGGTTGATAATATACGTAAACGTAAAATGCATGACAATAATAGCTCAAAGGCTAGGAGAGGAGAAATAGAAATTTACTATTGTAGTAAATTTCTAAATGGTTTAATATCACATTAAGGTAGACTGTGATAACTTAAAAATGTATACTATAAACTCTAAAGTGACCCTAAAACAACAAAACAGAGAGCTAATGCTAATAAACCAACAAAGGTTAAAAAATTTAAATCATAAACAACATATAATTAATCCAAAATAAGGTAAAAAAAAGAAGGAAAGTGAAACAAAGAATAGATGAGACAAAGAGAAAACACATAGCAAGATGATAGATTTAAACTAACTAACCATATGAATAATCACATTTAATATCAATGGTTTTCCCCCAGTTAAGTAAGAGATTATCGGACAGTAGATTTATGTATGTACGTATTTATTTATTTTGAGGCAAGGTCTCACTCTATCACTCAGGCTAGAGTGCAATGGTGCGATCTCATATCACTACAACCTCTGTCTCTTGGGCTCAAGCAATCCTCCTATCCCAGCCTCCTAAGTAGCTGGAACTACAGGTGCATATCACCATGCCTGGCTAATTTTTTAATTCTTTATAGAGATGAGGGCTCACCATGTTGCCCAGGCTAGTCTGGAACTCCTGGGCTCAAGTGATCTGCCCTCCTCAGCCTCCCAAAGTGCTGGGATTACAGCTGTGACCCACCTCACCTGGCCCAGAGAGTAGATTTAAAAGCAAGACCTAACTATATGTTGCCTCAAAGAAACACAACTTAAACATAAAGACACAAATAATTTAAAAGTAGAAGGATGGATTTGGCAATGATTTCTTGGATATGAGACCAAAAGCATAGTCAATAAAAGAAAAAATAGATAAATTGGACTACATCAAAATTAAGAACTTCTGTGCACAAACATGATCAGCAGAGTGAAAAGACAAAATATTTTTTCTATTCAGAATAGAATAAAACCAGAGATTATATAGTACAAGGAAAATACTGTAAGTTAGAGATTGTCAGGATAAAAAAAAAAAAAAGCAAGACCCCTGGTTATTTCAAGAAATCAATGAAATTGATAAATACCTAGCCCCTTTTTCTCATTAGGAAAAGAAGAGAAAAGACACAGATTACCAATATAAGGAATGAGAGAAAAGACATCACTACAGATTCGTCCTGGCATTATGAGGATTATAGGGGGGATATTATGAACAACTTCATGTCACTAAAAGTGACAGTATAGAGCAGGGATCCCCAACCTCCAGGCCACAGACTGATACCAGTCCATGGCCTTTTAGGAACTGGGCTGCACAGCAGGAGGTGAGTGGTGGGAAAGCAAGCATTACTGTCTGAGCTCCACCTCCTGTCAGGTCAGTGGTGACATTAGATTCTCACAGGAGCACGAACCCTATTGTGAACTGCGCATGTGAGGGATGTAGGTTGCGTGCTTCTTATGACAATATAATGCTTGATGATCTGAGGTGGAACAGTTCCATCCTAAAACCATGCCCCGACCTCATTCCATGGAAAAATTGTCCATGGTGCCAAACCAGTCCCTGGTGCCAAAAAAGTTAAGGACTGCTGACCTAGAGACATACTAAGATAAACTCTTTTCTCTAAATCTTTGTCTGCTATGACTTGAATGTATGTGTCTCCCCCAAATTCATATGTTGTTACCTAAGACCCAGTGTAATAGTAGTCAGAGGTGGGGCCTTTGGGAGTTGATTAAGTCATGAGGGGTCTACCCTTAAAACAGGGCTTGAGGGAACTAGCTAGGTGCTTTTGCCCTTCTGTCTTCTGCGATGTGAGGATGCAGCAAGCCCTTACCAAACACCGAATGCTGGCACCTTGATCTTGGACTTCCTATCCCTAGCTGTGAGAAATAAATTTCTATTGTTTATAAATTACCCAGTCTGTGGTCTTTTTAAATACCAGCACAAATAGACTAAGACAGGATCTGAACATCATGGTTTGTGTTGCAGTTTGGGTTCTCCAGAAATAGATCCTGAAATGGAGTTGAGGGTACAAAAAGAGGATGAAGAAGGACTGAGTGAATGGAGAAGCTGAAATATGATGTAGGCCAAACGAAACCTTGGCATGCCCAGCAAAGAGCTCTAGAATGAATATTGCTAATCAGAATGATCCCATGTCAAGCTCACTCAGTTACTAATCGTAGGCTGTCCCAGGAAGGGTGTAACTGGAGCAAAGAGATTCTGCAGCTGAGTCACATCCTAAAGAAGCTGACAGCTATATCCTGCCTGCTGACTGCTCTCTCCAGAGCTGAGCAGTAAGTTCTTCCTAAAGAGGGATCTGGGTACTGTGTCTCTGTTTCTGCAACAATATATCACTTTTGCCACTTGGATACATTTCTCTCTATAAAGCTGGGGAGCAGCTTCTATAGGACTGGAGCTGGCCTTTCCTCCTGAGGGAAAACTCAGAAGAGGGAGGTTAGTGTTACAAACTAAAACCAATACTGTAGTAGTTGGTCTCGGGTTCACAAATGATAATTACAATCTTCTTCTTTGACTACCCATTCTAACTTCTTCTCACCCTCAATGTACAGCCTCCATTGCCTCAGTGGCTTAGCTAGTGGTATGACCTTTCCTCCTTGAGGGGCCTGATTCTTCATCATCATGTCCTTCTCAGTTCAGAATTGCCATACCTGTTCATATACAGTATTTCCCCTGTCATAACTGGTAAAGGTAGGTAGTACCTAGAAATATTCAAGTGGATCATCTGGGTTCTACACATATTTCTGTAGGGAAATAGTTCAACCATGGCACTCTGGCAACATTGAAGATATTCACGTGGGCAACATAGACAATGCTCAATCTGTCTGACCTAAGTCTTGACAGAATATTCTATGATACTTCCAGGAACATGGCAAGAAAATAGTCTTGTAAGGAGCTATTACAAGGTTATTTCTCATCAGCTTCTCTATGTTGTGGGAGGATGCCATGAATCAGGTTCTCATCTACCTCCCTGGTCTCATGAGGTGTGGCACTATCCACCTTTGTCTCCTTAATATAAAGCTGCAGTCTATAACGCTGATTAGCTGCAGTTTAGAATTGATTCTTCAATGACAGAGTGACCTACCAGTCATGTCATCTGTCACTTGACTCCTATGGTTCAGTATTGTCCTGTGGGATTAAGGATGTGGGGAGCTGACATTGTGTTGATTTTGCTTATGCTGTCTATGTAAGTAATGAACTATGTGTGTTCATTTGGGCTTGTTACCTTACCAGCCAAATCTGGTAGCAAGAACAGCAGCTAACCAGCAGCTGCTTCTGTTCAGACACTGCTGGACAGTTCCTCCCTGTTCCCACTGTATACCAGCACCCCTACCTCCTCCTGATAATCAGGTTTGACTGACCAAGTTAAGATGGTGACTTTTCTTGCCTGCTGGTCCAAATGCCTAGGTGACAGCCACAAGTTGTAGTTCAATATGAATCTTGTCTTCTCCATTGGCTAGAGCAGTGGTTCTCAACTTGGGGCAATTTGGCTCCCCAGGGAACATTTGGCAGTGTTTGGAGATACTTTCATCACAGTTGGGGAAAATGTACTACTGGCTTCTAGTGGGTAGAAGCGAGGGATGCTGTGAAATATGTCATAATGCACAGGACAGCTCCCACTACAAAGAATTATCCAGCCCAAAATGACAATAGTAACAAAATTGAGATAGTTTGAGTTAGAGTGAGCTCTCTTCAGGGCCGGGACCTCTAACCCTAGAAAGTTCTGAATTGCAGGTATGGCAAAAGCAAAGTCCCTGAATGTGTCATTAGAAGTGACGGTAAGTGTGGGTGCTCTTGCTTCCACTCCTTTGTTTCTGAACCCATGTATTATTATGTTTTTTAATATTATAGAGATGGGTAACTCTCTACGTTGCCCAAGCTGGTCTTGAACTCCTGGCCTCAAGTAATCTTCTTGCCTTGGCTTCCTAAAGTGCCGGGATTATAGCCATGAGCCACTACACCCAGTCTGAACCCATGTATTCTTACTGAAGACATACACCATATAAAATTATTTGATTCAATGAATATACTGCATTCTGGAGAATAGGACCCTAACCTCACAGAATATTGATTTTGAGTTGGCGCTTCAGCTGTTCTTCAGCAGGCAATTCCACTACTCTGTCAAAATATCAGTTTTCTGGGTGGTATCATACAGTAGGGAACTAGTAGATCTCATCTTCACAGGTCCACTTCTGTATCTTTTTTGCTGAAAATGAATCCCCTGGTCTAATGTGATGTTATATGATATCACACAGCAATTGACGAAATACTCTAAGATTTCAGATATCAGTGTTGACTGGGACCCTGTGGTTAAGAAAGGTAAACCCATACCAGGAATATATGTTCACTGCTGTGAAAACAAACTGCTGGTACATCCAGGATAGAAGTGATCTACTGTAGTCAAATTGTTACCAAATGGTCAGTTGGATACCTGAAGTGGTGGTGCCATACCAGAGGCTACACGGTGTCAGGTTGCAGATTAGAGGTGGCAGCAGTTAGACCAGTCTTGGTAAGTATGAGTTAATGCTGTTGGTCTCCTGTTTAGTCTCCACCTCTGCCACTAAGGCTACCCTGTCCATGTCCAATATGCCAGCATTGAAGTGGCTGGCTGATGTTAACTGACCAAGTCATTTTGTATACTTGGTTTTTCTGTGCTTCTTCCATGGTAGACAATCTCCAGTGAGCATTAACATGTGACACAAAGACCTTCACACTTCGTAACCACTGCCATATGTTGATAGACATTCCAGACTCTGTCTGCAATCTTCTGTTTGTGCTCAGAAGCCAATACCTCAAAATAGGGGATGTTGACATGGTGAACAAAAGAAGCCTGAAGGTGTCTCTGACCTCTCCCAATCATCTCTCCCAAAGAAGTTGAAGTTCCTTTATCTAAGATCCAGACCCACCAAAAGGAACAATTGTTTTTTTTTCCCCTCCTTGGGTCGGGGAGGGGAAATGTAAGACCAAGAATGTAACCATTCCTGAATAGGCCCTTTCACAAGATAATGTACAAATTAGTCACTGTTCCCTGATCCATTCATTCTCCCTAGTAAGCCCCTCAACAAAATTCTACTTCTCCCCTGTCCCACAATCTGTTTTGCCAGGATGGTATATAAGCTTCTGAACCACACTGGGGGTGGGTAACCACTCAATGATTTTTTTTTTCTGTGCACATGTTGCGTACGTGTTAAATAAATTCGTATGCCTTTTCTCCAACTAGTCTGACTTTTGTGAGTTTATGTTTTAGGTGACACTTCAGAGGGCCAAGACCCTTGGCCCCTACACTTCCAGTCTTTTTCTTTTCATTTAGATCCTTTCAGTGAAGTTGTGTACCACTGTCCACAAATCTGTACATTGTCTAACCTTTATACATGTATTTTATGTGCTTGATAAATTAGAGGAGAGATTGAACATTATAAGTAAAGACATGGGAGATATAAAACAAATCCAAATCAAACTTGTAGAAATGAAAGCTTCAATATCTGAGATGAAATATATACTGTATTAGATGAATGACAGAGTAGCAATTGCAGAGAAAAAGGTTGGTGAACTTGAAGACACAGCAATAGAAAGTATTCAAAATGAAACACAGAAAAAGACTAAAAATAATTAGAGTATCAGTGAGTTGTGAGAGAATTTCAAGCGACCCAATAAATGTGTATTTGGAGCCCCTGAAGGAGAGGATGGTGTTGGAGTGGTGGCAGAAAAAAATGTCAAGAAATAATGGCTGAGTTTTTTTTCCAAACTTAATGAAAACCATAAGCCTACAGATCCAAGGAGATCTATAAACTCCCAGCACAAGGAACATAAAAATTATGCGAAGTACATCATATCAAGTTGCTTAGAAATAGTGATAAAAAGAAACTCTTAGAAGCAGCAAGGAGGAAGAAAAGGCACAAGGGTAAGGCTGACATCAGATTTCTTGAAGGAATCAACTAGAAGACAGTGAAACAATATCTTTAAAGAAGTGAAAGAAAACACTCTCAATCTAGAATTCTATACTCCTCAAAATATTGTTCAAAAACAAAGACAAAGTAAACTTTACAGGCATATAAAAGCTGAAAGAAACCATCAGCAGTTCTGCACCACAAAAAAATGTTAAAGGACATTCTCCAGGCAGAATGAAAATGACACTAGTTGAAAACCTGGATCTACACAAAAGAATAAATAATCAACTGGAAATGGTAACTATGTGATTAGATATATAAGATTTTTACCTTATAATTTAAATCTCTTTAAAAGATAATTGTTTAAACAAAAGTATTAACAATATGTTGTGGGGCTTATAACATATGCATACGTGAAATGTATGATAACATTAGCATAAAGTTACCAAGGAGAGAAATAGAAGTATTCTATTGTAAGGTTTGTATACAATACATGAAATAGTATAAATAACTTGAAGGTAGATTGTGATGTTAAAGACATAAACTATAAACCAGTGGTTGTCAATCGGGGTGATTTTGACTCCTCGGGAACATTCAGCAATGTCTGAAGACCTTTTTGGTTTCCAAAACTGAAGGGATTATGTGATATTGTGAAATATATATTTGGTCTTCATCCCAGTTTCTTAGCATACAACTCCTGAAATCCTTGGGATCTTCAAAATGGTGTGTCTTTTTGTATGTTTTGTTTTCGTTAAATTTTTTTTCTCACACCATTCTCCATAACACTTGTATGCTACTGGGTAGGCTAATGGCTGGCAGCCCCTAGGATGGAAACACTAAGGTAGAATTAAAGGGTTGGGACTTTTAACCGCACTCCGAGTCTCTAGGGAGGGAACAGCACTGAAGGTTGATCACAAATTGTCAGTTATGTAATCAATCATGCCTACTTAATGAAGCTTCCCTAAAAGCCCAAAAGGACTGGGTTCAGAGAGCTTCTGGATAGCTGAACACATAGAGGTCCCTGGAGGGTGCCACGCCTGGAGAGGAAGTGGAAGCTCTGTGCCCTTCCCACACTCCTTGCCTTACGTATCTCTTCATCTATATCCTTTAAAATATCTTTTGTAATAGACCAGTACACATAAGTTAAGTGTTTCCCTGAGTTCTGCGAACTCCTCAAGAAAATTAATAGAACCCAAGGAGGGGGTTGTGATAACTTTGATTTATAGCCAATTGGTCAGAATCACAGATAAAATAATCTGGGTCTTGCAATCAGCATTGTAAGTGGGGCTTAGTCCTGTAGGACTGATTCTTCAACCTGTGTGATCTGATGCTATCTCCAGGTAGATACTGTCAGAATTGAATTAATTAGAGGATGCCCAACTGGTGATGTCTGTTGAAGAACTGATTGCTTGCTTGTTGATGGGGAGAAATCCCCATATATCTGATAGCAGAAGCATGATGTGAGTGTACAGTAGAAATTGAGTTTGTTTCTTCTTTCTTTCTTTTCTTTCTATTTTTTAGAGAAAGTGTCTTGCTCTGTCACCCAGGCTGGAGTGCGGTGGTGTGATCATAACTCACTGTGACCTCAAATTCCTGGGCTCAAACGATCCTCCCTCCTCAGCCTCCCAAGTAGCTAGGACTGCAGACATGCGTCACCATGTCCAGCTAATTTTTAAATTTTCTGTAGAGACAGGATCTCACTATGTTGCTCAGGCTGGTCGAACTCCTGACCTCAAGTGAACCTCCCACCTTGGACTCCCAAAACGTTGTGATTACACGTGTGAGCCACCATGCCTGGCTGAGTTTGGTTTTTGTTTTACACAAGGTACTAGTGGTAGCTATTGGATAGAGGCCAGGGATCCTGTTAACTATTCTAAAATGTACAGGAAAGCCAAAATAAAAAATTATGAGGCCCCAAATGTCAATAATTCTGAGATTGAGAAAACCTACTATAAATCCTAAAGCAACATTGAGATAGAACTTTTCTTGCAGAAATTGACAAGCAGATCCAAAAATTCACATGGAAATTCAAGGGATGCAGAAAAGCCATCTGTTGAACAAGTGGTTGTTAAAATAATCTTAAAGACTATTTCCTGATTGCACAACTTACAGAAAAGTACAGTAATTAAGTGTGGTAACTCAAAATAGTTGTAGATCTAAATGTAAGAACTAAAGCTACAAAACACTTAGAAGAAAACATAAGAGTAAATCTATTGTGACCTTGTATTAGGAAATGGTTTCTTAGATATGACACCAAAAGCACAAGCAACAAAAGAAAAAAAGATAAATTAGACTTAATCAAAATGTAAGACTTTTGTGCTTCAAAAGATACTGTCAAGAAATTGAAAAGACAACCCACAAAACAGTAGAAAAATTTTGCAAATCTTTTATTTGATAAGGGTCTGGTATCCAAAATATATAAATAATTCTAACAAATTAATAAAAAGACAAATAATCCAATTTTTAAATAAGCAGAGGATTTAAATAATTTCCCCAAAGAAGACATACAAATGGCCAATGTGCACATGAAAAACTGCTCAGTATCATTATTCATTAGGGAAATGGAAATCCAAATCACAATGAGAGGTCACTCCACACCCAGTGGGATGGCTATAATAAAAAAATTGGACAATAACAACTGCTGGCAAGTATGTGGAGAAATTGGAACCCTCATATATTGCTAGTGGAAATGTAAAATGATGCAGGTACTTTGGAACACAGTTTGACAGCTCCTCAAAAAGTTAAAACATAAAGCTGCCATATGAGAAATTTCTCCTTCTTCCTTCCCACATTTTGTTCTGTCTTAGTCTATTTGTGCCGCTATAACATGATACCACAGGCTGGGTAATTTATTTAAAAAAATAAAAATTTAGAGGCCAGGCACAGTGGCTCATGCCTGTAATCCCATCACTTTGGGAGGCTGAGGCGGGCGGATCACCTGAGGTTAGGAGTTTGAGACCAGCCTGACCAACATGGAGAAATCCTATCTCTACTAAAAATATAAAATTAGCTGGGCGTGGCGGTGCATGCCTGAAATTCCAGCTACTCAGGAGGCTGAGGCAGAAGAATCTCTTGAACCTGGGAGACAGAGGTTGCGGTGAGCTGAGAGCATGCCATTGCACTCCAGCCTGGGCAACAAGAGTGAAACTCTGTCTCAAAAATAAATAGATAGATAAATAGATAGATAGATAGATAGATAGATAGATAGATAGATAGATAGATAGATAGATAGATAGAAATTTATTTCTCACAGTTCTGGAGGCTGAGAAATTCAAGATCAAGGCATCGGCATTTGGTCTGATGAGGATTTTCTTGCTGTGTCCTTACATGGCAGAAGGCATGAGAACAAGCTAACCAAATGCTGTGAAGCATCTTTTATAAAGGCCTTAACCCCATTAACAAGGGTGCAGCCCTCATAGCTTAATCACCTCTTAAAGCCCACCTCCATATATATGTATAGTCATCCCCATTAGAAGTCTCTATTCCTCCTCCCTCCAACCTCGGGTAACCACTGGTCTATTTTGCATTTTATGAAAATTATAGCCATCATAGAGGGTGTGAAATGTATCTTTTTCCCCAACTTTACTGAAGTATTATTGACAAATAAAAATTGTATATGTTTAGGGTGTACAATGTGATGCTTTGATATACATATATACATTGTGAAATGATTAACACAATTAAGCTAATTAATATATCTATCACCTCACATAGTTACCTTTGTCTGTGTGTGCGTGGTGAGAACACTTGAGATCTACTCTCAGCAAATTTCAAGTGTAAAATATATTATTACTAACTGTAGTCACCATGCTTTACATTTGGTCTCCAGTATTCACTCATCTTGCAACTGAAGGTTGGTACCCTTTGACCAATATCTCTCCTTTCCCCCCATGCCCTAACCCCTGATAACCACCCTTCTATTCTCTGTTACTATGAGTTCAACTTTTGTTTTCAGATTCTGCATATAACTGAGGTCATGCAATATTTGACTTTTTGTGTCTGGTTTAGTTTGCTTAAGATAATGTCCTCGGCCGGGCGCGGTGGCTCAAGCCTGTAATCCCAGCACTTTGGGAGGCCGAGACGGGCGGATCACGAGGTCAGGAGATCGAGACCATCCTGGCTAACACGGTGAAACCCCGTCTCTACTAAAAAATACAAAAAACTAGCCGGGCGAGGTGGCGGGCGCCTATAGTCCCAGCTACTCGGGAGGCTGAAGCAGGAGAATGGCGTGAACCCGGGAGGTGGAGCTTGCAGTGAGCTGAGATCTGGCCACTGCACTCCAGCCTGGGCAACAGAGCGAGACTCCGTCTCAAAAAAAAAAAAAAAAAAAAAAAAAAAGATAATGTCCTCAAGGTTCATCTGCATTGTTGTAAATGGCAGGATTTCCTTCTTTTTAAAGGATGAATATATGTATGTGTGTGTGTGTGTGTGTATATATATATACACATTGTGTGCATTCATTCATTTGCTAATGGACACTTAGATTGTTTTTCTATCTTGGCTACTTTGAATAATGCTGCAGTGAATATGAAAACACAGATATGTCTTTGAGACAGTGATTTTATTTCTTTTGGATATATACCCAGAAGTGGGTTGCTAGACCCTGTGGTAATTCTATTTTTAATTTTTTGAGGAACCTCTGTACTGATTTCCATAATGTTTGTACCAATTTACATTCCCTCCCAACAGTGTACAGCAGTCAAAGGGTTTCCTTTTCTCCACATCCTTACCAACATTTGTTATTTTTTTATAGAAAAAAAAATTCTAAAATGCATATAAAACCACAACAGAATCCACATAGCTAAAACAATTTTGAGCAGTAAGAACAAAGCTGCAGGCATCATATATCCTGATTTCAAACTATAGTACCAAGCTATACTAATCAAAATATGGTACTGTCATAAAAGCAGACACATAGACCGATGGAACAGAATGGAGAGCCCAGACATAAACCCACACATATATGATCATCTAATCTTCAACAAGGTGCCAAAAATATATAATGGGGAAACAATAGTCTCTTTAATAAATGGTGTTGGGAAAACTGGATATGCATATTCAAAAAAATAAAATTGGACTCTTATTTTACACCATTCACAAAAATCAGTTCAAAATGGATCAAAGACGTAAACATAAGACCTTATTGTGGTTTTAATTGGCATTTCTCTAAAGAGTAATGGTGTTGAGCATCTTTTCATGTGTTTATTGACCATTTGCATATCTTCTCTGAGGAAATACCTATTTGGATTCTTTATACATCTTCAGTTGGGTTATTTGCCTTTTTATTGTTTAAGTGTAAGAGTTCTTTACATATCCTGGATACTAGAACCTTAACAGATAGATAATTTGTAAATATTTTCTCTTATTCTGTGGGTGGTATTCTCACTTTCTTGATAGTGTCCTTTAAAGCACAAAGACTTTAATTTTAATAAAGTCCAATTTATCTATATTTTTGTCACTTGTGCTCTTGGTGCTATGTTTAAGAAACCATCGTTTAATCGAAGGTCATGAGGGTTTATGTTTTCTTCTAAGAGTTTTATCATTTATAAATTTTATTTTTATTTTTATAGGGACAAGGTCTCACTCTGTTTCCCAGGCTGGAGCGCAGTCCAGGAGTCTTTGAACTCCTGGGCTCAAATGATCCTCCCACCTTGGCCTCCCAAAGCACTGGGATTACAGGCATGAGCCAGTACACCCGGTGTCTACAGTAAAATTTAAAATTGTAAGTCTTTCAGTTTTTTTCTTCTTTTAAAAGATTGTTTTGGCTATTCTGTGTCCCTTCCATTTCCATATGAATTTTTGGATCACCTTGTCAATTTCTGGGAAAAAAAAAAAAAAAGGTAGTGGGAATTTTGAAAGAATTGAATTTGTAGATCAATTTGGTGAGCAGTGTCATTTTAACAATATTAACCTTCTAATCCATGAGCACAATGTCTTTTCCTTTATTTAGTTCTTTAATTTATTTCAATAATAGTATGCAGATTTCAGAGTATAAGTCTTAGACTTCTTTTGTTAATGTTTTCCCATTTTATTCTTTTCATACTATTTTATTTATTTATTTATTTCATAGAGACAGGATCTCACTGTTTTCCTATTTCTTTTTATGCTATTCTTTTATGCTATAGAGATGGGGTCTCGCTATGTTGCCCAGGCTGGTCTCGACCTCTTGGCCTCAAACAATCCTCCTGTCTTGGCCTCCCAAGGTGTTAGGATTACAGGCATGAGCCACTGTGCCTGGCCACAAACTAGATTTCTAATGAAGAATTTAATTACAGAATTTTCTTTGGCAAAGGCAAAGCACAGTAAGTCAAGGAGGTTTCTTTCTCTTTCTCTCTCTCTTCCTACCCCTTCTTTCTTTTGAGCAAATGGGGAAAAATGCTAGGGTGGGATTTAAAAAACTGTTCTTTGAAGATCTTCATGTTAAAATTTTGAAAATATTTTAATCTAAAAGTTCAGGTATAACCATAAGTAGTTGTAGAATTTGATAGGGCACTGTTTGACAAAATGTAGTGAACACCTATTCTATCTGCCACTTCATGGTCATTCACTCCTCTTTGGTCACATCGCCTCAATTTTCCTCAGGGGATTACCTTTCCCTAACAGTCAACTCAGGCAGTTTGAGTCATGTTGATATCCCTCTTAGCTCCAAGGATGGGCATGTGACCGAAGCCTGGCCAATCAGAGGTGTTTCTTCCAGTGACCACAGAGATTGGTTCAGGGATTGGCATAGGATCAAATTCAAGCCAGTGGGAGACCCAGAATTTTTATTTTTTTGTAAAAATATTCTTCTATTGATACTATTTTACATATTTATGGGGTATATGTAAGTGTTACATGCTTAGAGTGTATTATTATCAAGTTGGAGCATCCATCCTCTTGAGTATTTGCATTTCTATGTGTTGGGAACATTTCATATCCTCTCTTCTAGCTACTGTGAAATATGCAATACACTATTGCTAACTGTAGTCACCCTACTCTGCTATCAAATATTAGAATATTTCTTCTATTTAACTGTACACTCATTAACCAACCTCTCTTCTTTCCTCCTCTCCCACTCACACACCCTTCCCAGCTTCTGGTATCTATCATTCTAATCTCTATCTCCATGAGATCAAGTATTTAACTCCCACATGACAGAAAATCCAATACTTGCCTTTTTGTGCCCGGCTTATTTCACTTAACATAATGGCCTCCAGTTCCATCCACGTTGCTGCAACACACGTTGTGTGTGTATATATATATATACACACAAACATATTACATTTTCTTGATCCATTAATTCTTTGATAAACATTTAGGTTGATTCCATATCTTTGCTATTATGAATAGTGCTGGGATATACATGGGGGTGCAGGTATTCCTTTGATATACTAATTTCTTTTCCTTTGGATGAATACCAAGTAATGGGATTGTTGGATCATATGGTAGTACTATTTTTATTTTTTTATTTTTTTAAAGAAATCCCTATACTGTTTCTATAGTAGTTGTATTAATTTACATCCCATCAACTGTGTATAAGAGTTCCCTTTTCTCCACATCCTCATTGGCATCTGTTATTTTTTGTCTTTTTAGTAACAGCCATCCTAACTGGGATAAGATGATATCTCATTGTGGTTTTGATTTGCATTTCCCTGTTGATTAGTGATGTTGAGTACATGTGGGCCATTTGTATGTCTTCTTTTGAGAAATGTCTATTTATGTCCTGCACCCACTTTTTAACGGGATTATTTTTTTCATTGTTTAGTTGTTTGAGTTCCTTGTATATTCTTGATATTAGTCCCTAGTCAGATGAATTGGTTGCAAATATATTTTCTCATTCAACAGGTAGTCTTTTCATTCTATTGATTGTTTCTTTTACTGTGCAGAAGCTTTTTATTTTATTTTATTTTTTCTTTTTCAGAGATCCCTGTTATGATTTTTTAAGTTTGATATAGTCCCATTTGTCTATTTTTGTTTTTGTTGTCAGATTTTGAGGTTTTAGTCGTAAAATCTTTTCCTAGACCAATGTCCTATGTTTTCTTCTAGTAGTTTTATATTTTGGGATCTTATGTTTAAGTCTTTAATCCATCCTGAGTTGATTTTTGTATATGGTGAGAGAGAGGGGTCCAGTTTCATTCATCTGCATATGTATATTCAATTTTTCCAGCACCATTTATTGAACAGATTGCCCTTTCCCCAATGTGTGGTCTTGGCATCTTTGTCAATAATCAGTTGGCTGTAAATATGTGAATTAATTTTTGGACTCTCTGTTCTGTTCCATTGGTCTATGTATCTGTTTTTATATGAATGCCATACTATTCTGGTTTACTATATCCTTGCAATATATTTTGAAGTCAGGTAATGTGATGCCTCCAGGTTTCTTCTTTTTGCTCAGGATTGCTTTGGCTATTGAGGTTCTTTTTTGGTTCCATACAAATATTAGGATTTTTTTAAGTCTGTGAAAAAATGACATTGATATTTGATAGGAACTACATTGAATCTGTAGGTTACTTTGGGCATATGGCCATTTTAATGATATTAATTCTTCCAATCCATGAGTATGGAATGTCTTTCCATTTGTTTATGTCCTCTTTAATTTCTTTCATTAGCATTTAGTAGTTTTCCTTGTAGAGGTCTTTCATCTCCTTGGTTACGATTATTCCTAGGTATTTTGTTCTTTTTTGTAGCTATTATAAATGAGATTACCTTCTTGATCTTTCTCAGCTAATTCATTAGGTGTATAGAAATACTACTGATCTTTGTATGTTGATTTTGTATCCTGCAATTTTACTGAATTTATTTACCAGATCTAAGAGTTTTTCAGTAAACGTTCTAGGTTTTTCTAGATATAAAAATTTCAATACCATTTGCAAAGAGGAAAAATTTGACTTCCTCTTTTCCAATTTGGATTCTCGCTTTTTTTTAAACCATTTTGATTTGATTTTTGTATATGGTGAGAAACAGGGGTCCAGTTTCATTCTTCTGCATATGGCTATTCAACTTTCCCATCATCGTTTATTAAATAGAGTGCCCTTTTCCCAGTGTATGTTCTCATTAACTTTGTCAAAGATCAGTTGGCTATAAATAAGTGGATTCATTTATGGGTTCTCTATTCTATTCCATTGATCTATGCATCTATTTTTATACCAGTACCATGCTGTTTTGGTTACTATAGCCTTGTAGTATAATTTGAAGTCAGGTAATGTGATGCTTCCAGCTTTGCTCTTTTTGCTTGCAATTGCTTCGGCTATTTGGAATCACTGAGCTTCTCTAAAATCGGTATTTTTAATTCCTTTTCTGGGATTTAATAAATTTCTTTTCAATTGGGATCTGTTCTGAAGAATTATTATGTTCCTTTGGAGGTGTCATATTTCCTTGCTTTTTCATGTTTCCTGTGTCCTGGTGTTAATATTTGTGCATCTGGTGTAGCAGTTGCTCCCTCCGATTTTTTAAATTTGTTCTTGTAGAGGAGGACTTTTTCATGATGATGTGTTTATGGTGTTGGTTGGATAGGGCACTTTGGCTCTGATTCTGAGTGCATGCAGTAGCATAGTCTCTGTATGATTTCTTTGTTTACTGTTATTATTATTATTATTATTATCATCATCATTATTAGTGGAGACAGAGTCTCAACATGTTGCCCAGGCTGGTCTTCAACCACTGGCCTCAAGCAATCCTCCCACCTTGCTCTCCCAAAGTGTTGGGATTACAGATGTGAGCCACCACACCGGGCCTCTGTGTGATTTCTTTGGCTGTAAGCAACATCTGGTATCTGTAATTTCCTGGATGGCTTAAGGTATGTTTATTAATGACATTTTGCTGGGGACTGAGATACCAGGTGGGCCAGTCTTTGGGCCCCAGTGGCAGCAGCTATGGGCTGTGTCTGTCCTTGGGCCCCAGGGCAGTATATACTGGCACTAACGTCAGTGGGTCCAGGGGTACTGATCTTTGGGCCTCCAAGTGGCTTGCTCAGATGCTGGTAGTGGCAGTGGTGGGCTGGGCAGGTGGGCAGGGCCCTTGGGCAGCCAATGTGGTGTGGGCAATGGCAGTAGCAGTGGCAGGAGAACCCTCTAGGTCCTGAGTGGAGCACACTGGCATTGGTGGTGGCTGCGATGGTCTGGGTGGGCCAGTCTCCAGGTCTGCAGGTGGCTTGTTCAGGTAGGTGCCAGCTGGGTGGTATCAGCAAGGCCGGTAGGCCCAATCTCAGCCACCAGGAGGAGTACTTAGGTGTTGAAGGTGGAACTGGGTTGGGCAGTTCCCAGACTCTTTGACTGTGTGCTCTGGCATGGAGTGTGGGGCAATGCTGGGGTGGGCAGTTCCCTCGACAGTGTGTGCAGACACTTGCCATAGTAGGCAAAGGTGAGGCAATCCCTAGGTCCCAGTGGAATGCTCAAGTGGGGTGTGGCAGCAGCCATGCTGCAGCCCTGCCACTGGGGACTGCAAGTTGCCTTCAGTGGCAGCAGCCTATTCCAGCAGGTGGGGAGTGCATGTTCTTCTTGTATCCCAAGTTTGGTTGTGCCAGGCTGCATCGTGCTTGTGCCTCAGCCCTGTGGCAAACTGCAATTGGGTGGCACCTCAGCCAGGGTGCTGCTGGGCCCCAGGACAATGTGCAGTCAATTGTGGGCTGGGCTCTCAAAATGGCCCTTTGCTGTATGTAGCTGCTTAGGAATGGGAGGGAGTGTAGGGCCCAGCACAGACTCTCTCCCTGGAGCAGTGTCATTGTGCAGTTTCCAGGTAGCCCTCTAGGTTAGTTTCAGGGTCTGCAAGAATCTAGGGGCTCTCCCCTGGCTAGAATGGCAGGGATTCGTGGTGGGAATGTGGATCCCATAGGGGCCTCTCATTTACCCTTTCTCAGCACTGGGGAGTCTCTCCAGGCTCCCAGTTGATTCCAGCTGATTAGGCTGCTTTGCTTCCCTCTCCTTCTTTGCTTTAGGTGTTTCTTACCACGTTTCTGTTGAATTCCAGTGTTCTTCCTTGGATGGTCTATTCTAAGCATGATTATCTACTCGCTATTTTAGTTCTTATTAGTAGAGGAGGCAAATATGAGATGCCACTAGTCAGCCACTTGAAGCCTCGCTTAAGAATCTTTTATTTTTTATTTGAATTTTCAGGGAAGAGAAGCTTTCTTTTCAATTGGACATTAACCTTTGAGGATGTAGGCCTGGCAAGGCAGGCAGCCCTCTTGCCTATCTTGATTTAATAGAGAGCAGAATAGAGAGGTGGAGAGAGACTACTTCCTAATCACACCTTTGAGTTCCTGGACCTGGCTATGCCTGAATCCAAACTACAACTGGACTTTTCAGTTTTTTGATTTGGTAAATTCCCCTTTATCCTTAAGTCAATTTGAATTTTTTTGTTCATTTGCTTGTTTTGTCACATGCAAGCAAAAGAGTTCTAAATAATATACCAAAGGACACCAGATTAGAAAGTATGAATGAGAAAAATTTTAAAAGGGAATAAATACTAAAGAATAGAGAAAAAAGTTCTATAATGGAAAAGCCTAATGCCTTTGACCCCACAGCCATGAAGCAAAGTATGTATGAAAATAAAATTGCCCCAGTCCCTAGGGTTGGTTCAGTGGATGATTCCAACACTATACCAGGCTCCAAGGAGTCTGCTCACAGAACCTCCACTCAGTAACTGTGCTAGATATCGCCAGTTTGCCCCTCCAGATGCACTCTCCACCTTTCTCCACCCTGCTTTCTTTTTTAGGAGTCTGACCTATATGGTCTGCATCAATCGTTTTTTGTTTGTTTGTTTGTTTTGTTGTCCCCCCCCCTCCACCCCCAGCTTTTGGTTGGGTTTGGCCAATGAGAAAAATTAAGTTGCAGTATTTATTCTCCCTAAAAGATCACCTTGGGTTAGCTCAGTCCTTCAACAAAGTCACCACTCCTCTCAAGGCAGCCAATTGTACACAACTCATTCCTTCTGAGTTCTAGTAACCATTTCCTGCTGCTATACCTTAGGGTCAAGAGATGGTAAGAGTTCAGCTCTTACTAGGCTGGGTTACTGTGTTATTGGTGGTTCCCTATATCTATGCTTCCGTAAGTAATCCCTTTGTAAATAAATCTTCTTCCAATTATCCTTTTTTTTTGTCAAGTGTGCTATCTATTTCTTGTTGAGTTATGGTCATATAGGGGTCTGCATGGAAGTACATTCTGCAGAGTAAGCTGTCAGACTGAAAGCCTACTATATTCTGCTTAAAACTTTTGGATCCCAGTATCAACCCTTCTTCCCTTCTAGATTGCAACTAAAGAACTTTGTGAAGTAGTGTTTCCATTTATTTTCCCTTGCCCTTTGCCTCCATACATTGTATCCACTCTCCTTCCTCCCAACATATGCATATAAATACCCAAATCTCCATTTTCTGCCTGGATAAAAGCACAGTGTAAATCACACTTCTGTATGGTTTGGTTAAATTACTTTATTATGTATGACTATTTTAAGAGGGAGGCAGTAAAGAAAATGACTCTAATGAAGAATTAGAAATATGTTGGGATCAGGGATCTGTTGCCTAGCAGACTTTAGACTGAGGCAGCTTCCAAAGAAAGAAGGAAAGTTTCCTGCTACAGCCTAGCCCCTGAGTTGAATAAGGGATTGGAAACATTTATGTTTTTAATTGCAATTGCCATTAGAGATTTGCTCTGGGAGACAGTTTGTGGCTAGATGTCCCTTAAAGCCATTTAGCCAGACTTTCATCAAACATTTTCAAAGTTTCTCTTTGAATTTTGATTCTGTCCCTCCCTCCCCCTGAAAGTTTCTCTTAGTGTTCCTCTCCTACACAAACAAACATAACAGTTTATACCAGGACTCAACCTTGATTTAAAAAAAAAAAAAAAAAAAAAAGGCTGCTCTCACAAAGCAGTCTAATGAGAAACCAGAGCACAGAGACTACAAAAGAAAAAATGCCCAGAAATGAAACAACTTTTAGTTTTATCCTCCTATGACTAAACCCCAAGAGTCAAAAAGAGAGGAGAGAGAAGAAAAACAATATTTAACTAACAGGTTGTCAATTGTCAAGTTTTCCACCCACATGGCTGCCCAATATTCCTCTGGGAAAATCAGTGATATGGTCTAGAAAGAGAAAATCGTACATTTCTTTTTTATTTCAATTTATTGTTGTTGACAACTCCTCAAGACAATATAAATGTTTTTTTACATGTTGATCCCCAGAAAATAGGTGCCTAAGAAAGGTTACTTTAGGACAATGATTTCAGGGGCGTAGAAGGTGAAAAATCATAACCAAAGTCCAGCATGGACAAAACCATGAAAACATTTGGAAATAATATTTCTCATTGACAAGCAAGTAAAACCAAGTGCATTGCAACAGATGGCATACAAATCAAATCCTGATGCAGCACAATATGGGGAACTATTTAAATTAATCTACTAGAAGTTTATTGAACAGTTAAAATATAACTTTAATGAATATATTATCATATCCAGTTCTGTATAGTAAAGCTATATTTTTCATGTCTTAGCTGACAACACAAACTATCTTAGTGCCCTTCAATATTGCTTTGCAATTGTGGACACAATGGATTCCATTGAAAGAGAAATATTGTTTGACAAATGATTCATAATTCCTTGTCTAATAGTCAATGCATTTAACAGGATCATGTATTATGTATAAAATATAGCACCAGTAGTTGAATTCCTGTGAAATGTTAACTATTTTAACTCAAAATTTACATATGTTTCAAAATGTTTGGGATATCATTCATTGATTTTTAAGAAGATGGTACTTTCTGGTAAGCAGCAGCTCAGAGTAGAAAGAGCACTGGACCTGGAGTCAGATGCAATGCAAGTTGTTTTTTCTAAACACTCTCTAATATCCTTTCCAGATCTAACGTTCTATTATCTTTTACTACTGAATCTTGAGAGTTTGATTGTTTGAGGTAATTTTCAAGTGGTTTAAAAGTTGTTGTCTTTTTCATTTTGTTCCTCTTATTTTTAAAGGTTAGTTTTGAAAATTGAATTTGTTAAGAAAATGGGTTGAGAGGAGGCAGTTTCATTGTATGTTTGTTTGTTTTTGTATTTCCCATTAACCTACTGTAGAAGATCCTATATCTTCTATTACTTATTAGTAGTGGTTGGCCTCCCTCTACTCTGTCAATAAGACTTTGAAGGTGTCTGGGAAGGAGATTCCAAAGAGGAACAGCAATTCTTTCCGCCACAATGCCAAGAGAAAAAACACTGTTAGGGACTAGATTGGTGTGGTATGTTTACATGACTGGCTTCAATTCCCAAGATTAAATAGCTTAAAATTTCTTAAGCAAGTTCCCTTAACCCAATGTTGCTTTCATTCTCATGTTTCCTTCTCCCCAACCCTACATGTGTTTACATCTCCACATCAATGTCTGACCAATAGAAAATCACATCTAAAATGTTCAAAATTGATCTCCCCAAACCTGCTTCTCTCTTGTATTCCCAGTCTTGATCAACAATGTCACCATCTTACCGGTTCTAGCCAAGCTCAAACCTTTGGAGTCATTCTCCAAACTCCTCCTTCCTTATTCCCCATTCCACAGTCTTGTCCTTCTCCAATCACCCTTCACATAGTGGTTGCCAAGTGCTCTTTCTAAAATACAAGCTGGGTGCAGTGGCTCACGTCTATAATCCCAACACTTTGGGAGACTGAGGCAGGCAGATCACTTGAGGTCAGGAGTTCGAGACCAGCCTGGCCAACATGGTGAAACCCTGTCTTCACCAAAAATACAAAAATTAGCTGGGCATGGTGGTGTGTGCCTATAATCCCAGCTACTTAGGAGGCTGAGGCTGGAGAATCACTTGAACCCGGGAGGTGGAGGTTGCAGTGAGCCGAGATCGCACCACTGCACTCCAGCCTGGGCGACAACAGCGAAACTCCATCTCAAAAATAAATAAATAAATAAATAAAGTAAAATAAAATAAAATCCAAATGTGATCACAGAGCCTCCCTGATTAAAATGCTTTAATTACTCATTTTCACCTATTGGATAAAACTCAAAGTCCTCTTTCTGTCCCTGAATACCTCTCTAGCTCGATCTCTTGCCACTCCCTGCCATTCCTCTGAACCCTTTTCATTCCAGTTACATAAACTGCTCACAGTTACCCAGACACACCATGGTCTCTTCATGACTGTGGCTTTGCATGCGAAATTTCCTCTGCTACTTTCTCAGCTCAAGGTATTTTCCCTCATGTTCCCATAGCTTTCCACATACTAGTTTTTTAACTCTCATTAAACTATATTTTATAACTTCTCCACTTGCTTGTCTTCACTACCAGACTGCCGGTTCCCTGTTTTGGGAGAAAGGAAACATCATAGAGGAGATTCAGACTTTGGATGCTCCTATGTGGCATTTGAACTTGCTTCGGACCCTGATACACTATACTATTCCCTGATGCTTGCTTTTTTTTTTCCTTCTTCTTGTGCCAGCCCTCCCCCTGGTGGAGGTGTTAAGAAGCGGTGGAGTGATCAGGTGACCAAAGATAAGACAAAGTGACCTGGCTGATCCACATCCTGGATACGCATCTGCCTCAGGTCATTTTTAAAGTAAATGCTAAACTTGCTAATGGGTCTCGGCTTTTGCCTGGCCTGGCAGGAACGTTCTGTCTTGTCATGTATTCATTGACAGACTCTGATTTCAATTTCCAGAGCTGTAGCAGAAGGTCAATGTAACCACCTCTGATGGTCTCAAAAAACACCATGCTATAGTCAAACAAATAGCCCAAGAAGAACTAGCTGGTGGGAATCTTCTTCCATGTTGTCTCCTCTGCCTGAAGCTGAGAAAAACCTGTTTGCAGGAATGTTTGCCTTTAGACGATTACACCAGAGAGCAAGGAATAAAACACCAATCATATCCATATGCTGTGTTCTCCCCAGTTGCAGTGAGCCCCACCTCTTTAAAAAGTCACAGGGACAGTCTTCATCTCTATCCCAGGACAATATCCTGTTAGGACTGCTTTTTTCCCAGTTGAAAATAACCTAGTCTTTGAATAAGCATTTAGTTGTCTGTGGGAGGCAGAAGCTTCCTAAGCACCTCTGGATATAGAGGTCTTTAGGTATAATGGTCTAGGTTGTCTAGGTTGGTCTGAGTGGTGATTCCCAGGGAAAGACCTTGCCAGGCAGGTTTTATTTTCTTCAGAGACAGGTTCTCACTCTGTCACCCAGGCTGGAGTGCAATGCAGCTCACTGCAGCCTTGACCTCTTGGGCTCAAGTGATCCTCCTGCCTTAATCTCCCGAATAGGTGGGACTGCAGATGCATGCCACCATACCCGGCTTAGGCAGATTTTTAAAAAATATGTTAGATTATTAGCCTGGTTGGGAGGAATCTGACCTCTAAAACCAACAGAATTTTAGAAAACATGATGAATTTATAATCATAATAGAAATTCTCCTTGATGGCTATTGCATGGCTATTGTAAATTTTACCAGATACTGTGTTTATGCTACAGGGAGACTACCAGCAGCAAGAACAGGTTTTAGTTTTAAGTGGAGGGAAAGGAAATTAATAAACTCTGTTTGTCATCAGGAGAGACTACCTTTAAAAAAATCAAACAGCTTCCACAATGTCATTTTATACACATGTCATAGGCAAGGAAAGATGATCTGCTGTCTTAGATGTCCATCTGGCTGTGTCCTAACTGAAGAAAAAGAATTCAAGTGCTACCAGAGATACCATGAGATAAAACAGAAACAGAACTGGTAAGAATGGTCCCCTGAAGTTCTTAGGTTTCTATGTTCAAGGTAAAGATTACCCTGCCCACAAAACGATCATTGATGACATCATTTATGATGCCTTTGCCCTTCAGTTGGCACTGCACAGGCACTGCTTGGTTCTTCACCACGTCTGTAAAGTGCATTGCCACCAAGGGGGATGTGTAGTTAACCTGTAGGTAGAAGAACAATAAATTCTAAGTGTGGGGAGGTGGTAGGAGGGAAGTGATCAGATAATCACTGCAGGATGATGCCCCTCACAAAGAGAACTGAGCAAATCCCATGATGCCAATTCTCAAATGGCCAAAGCAACTGACATACTCTCCTTGCGCTGGGAAAGTGTGGGAAAATCATACATTTCTCTGATAAGTCACTGTCAAATATCTGATTGTCCTCTGGGAAAAACCAATTCTGACTCAGCATGATATGATTTTTCTGGAGATCAGACCATGAATTAAACCAAAACTAGTGTCTATTGAGTCCCTTTGTTGGGGACTGACCCCAGCGCTTCAAATGGGAGAAACAGAAGCGTGATTATTAATGCAGGTTTAGGCACATTGGTAGTAATTTATCTTTCCTGACTCTGCCACTATCTAGCTGTAAGGTCTTGGGCAAGTCACTTTTTCTCTCTGAACCCCAATTTTCCCATTTGTAAACTTAAAAGGTTAAACTAGGCCATATATGAGATTCTTTCGGATATGGAAAGGAGTGTGGTTGTGATAAGAATTGGTAGAGGGAGCTCCTGGTTATGGCCAGCAGCTATTTACCCCTCTACTATCTCCTGCTCCCTAATTCTCATAGATCCCAGCCAGCCCCTCCTTTGTCACTGAGCCCTTTCTGACAGCAATGACTAAAGGGGATACAGCTTACGTGAGTCAGTTTGCCGTAGTAAGGGTAGTAGCGGAGGTCAAAAGAAGCCGACTCTGGGTAGTAACTGATGGATCGGATGTCATTTTCATCACCTCTCTGTAAGCAAAAGCAGGTATATGTGGGGTGCTGGGTCACAGAGTGGGTTAGAGTCTGAGCTAAAGGGAGTTGTACCTCAGGCGAAATCACTGTGTGACCCATAACCAACTGTTCCAGGAAGACCATGAAAGCAGAATGGGGCAGAGCTCAGCCGTGACCTGTCCCTAGAAGAGCATTTTTAGGGAGTGACTGTGCCTTGTCTTTTCAGTTCAAAGGATGTTGAATAGAAGGCCTGAACTGAGGAGGCCAAAGGTGCTCAGTATGGCTCTCTGTTGGCTTCTGGGGGACCCAGACAGAAGCAGTCCAAAGGGCTTGCAGTATCTGATGCTGCTCTGGAAAGAGGCCCGACAACTCCAGCCTTTCTCCAAAGAATCACACTGAGCCTGGGACACAGTCTTGGACTTTGGAGCTGAGGGAGATATATGTTAGAACATATTTAGTAAATCCCACTCCATGATTTGCACACTGCAGGCTCGGTTCTATTGGAAGTCAGATCAAGTGCATAGGTACCTGATACACAGGCACACAGCCTACAGTTGGCTCACCTAGACTCATGTCTCTGACCATATTCTCTGTAGTGCTTAATTACAGTAGGTGGGGTCAGAGGGGTAAGCAACAAGAGTTTGGGTATGCAAATGATTAAACAGGTCTACCCTTATCACATTATGTCAGGCAGGGGGTTGCCCTTTCTGCGATACATTCGGCTTGCCCTAAACAGCAGAGGTCTGGGGGCTAGTAAGGACAAATAGTGCATCACTACTAGTAAATTACTCACTAAGGTCATGTGATTACTTCTGTCAATATACTTTAATTGTTCTTGGTACAAACTAATCTCTCCTTAATTTATTCTAGTCATTACCTTATCCTGCTTGATTTCCACAAATGGGTGTGGGTTTGACCAGTATTGTTTATTATAGAATGTATAGAAATTCTTAATATATGTGTTTAAAAGGACATAAAATATGTAAGGAAGTAGCTAAAAATAATAATTAAAACATTAAAACAATTTTAGAAAGGACAGTTCTCAGCAAGGTTTGATGTAAGCTGAAAAACAAACAGCTTCCATTAGGGAACAATAAGTAGAACTCTGTCCAGTTAATACGCTAGCTTAAGACTAAGTTGGTCTTTATGATTTACTTGTAATACATTCTTCTAAAAAGCAACGAAATTTATTTTTCGTGAAGGTCTGGGGAATCAGTTCGCATAGTTTGTAGTCTCACCTCACACTGGAATATTTACACATATACATGACAACAGAATGTGCTTCCTACCTTGTTCATTTGGCAAGGACTGCCTGACCTTTCAGAGCTCATCTTCACTTTTCATAGCACTTGTAATACTTGATTGTCTTGATTTCAGAGACAGAGCCGTACTCTTACCTCAACACTTCTAACACCTAGCAGAGGATCTGATATATAATAAGTGATCAATAAATGCTTGCTGAATGTGGGATATTGGCTGAATAAATGCTGCCTTTTGCTGTTTTCTGATCTGCCACCATGAAGACTGAAGTTTTCAACTGTATTTCTCCTACTGAGAATGGGATTACCAGGTCTCACGTATTTGCAAGACAACTATCCAGGTCTGGGGGTGCAGCTGATGTCACAGAACAGGAGAAAGCTACTGCCTGTTTAAGAAGTAAACCCAAGATCTAAGGGCTTTTTCCTACAAGGGAGCTAATTGGTACAGATGAGATAGAAGTTAATGGTCCCTCGAAGGACAGTTAATTAGCATATTAATCGAGTTCTGTTTATACTTCCCTTATAGTCATTTGTGATTGCAACACCCAGTACCACTGGTCATTGCTGCAAAATGTGAAATTCAGTTTTAAAATCTGGAAACTAATGACTCTAATGAAAGCTGTTTGTTTAGTTCAAAGAAACAAGTAATTAGAGCTAAGCAAAAGTGTACACAGAATCTCAATTAATGACTTGGCACACTGTTGTTCCCCGCTGTGGCCCCTAGCTGAGGTCCATTCTTTGGTTTTCACAAGTATTAACCATGACACACTGACTGACACACACACACATACACTATACACACAAACACACATGAGTGGAATGCTTTCTGGAAAGAGGAAAACCTGAAGGAACTAAAGAGAGGTGTAGTTATGAAAAGATTAACCTTTTCCTTAGCCTACCATCCATGTGTAAGTCCTTGAAAGGGATGGACTACCTTTTTGCGTGAAACAGATGTGCTAACAATGCTTACTCAAAAGGCCTCTTTACCTGGACTTTGCAGGAAACCTTCACAGGATCTCCAAGCTCAGGACGAAAGCCTACAACCTATCAAAAGAAAACCAGTGGTTTTTTTTTTTAACAAAACATATTTGACAGTAAAAATTGGGGCTTTTCTAACCCTCCTCCCAATCATCCTTCCTCAGGCATATACTTCATCTATTTCGCCTTCTCAGAAATGTTACAAAAAGCAAAAAATGCAAAACATCTTTAGAGCTAAGCAGCTCAACTTACTCCGTGTTGTATTTATGCCTGATATTTACACACAAGGGGAAACTTCAGCAAGTCAACTCTAAAGATGTAAAGAACTTTCTAATTTCAAGAGGGGTGTGACTGATAAGGCTCTGCCACACCTAAGTCATGACAGGATGGAAGAAAAATGCATTTTTATGATGTAAGAACTGTCCCCCATGCCACCCTCATGTCAATCCCCTGTTTCAAACAGCTCAGTATCTGATTCTTTATTTAAAATACTTTTTAAAAACTTAAAGATGAGGTCTCACTATGTTGTCCAAGTTAAACTTGAACTCCTAAGCTCAAGCAATCCTCCTTCCTCAGCCTCCCAAGTAGCTTGGATTATAAACTCGAGCCACTGCACTTGACTAGGACCCCATTCTTGACAAAGGCCATCAAGCAGCAGGTTTGGGAGTGAAGGAGAAGAATGGCCACAGGAAGTGCTTGGGGGAGGGGAGAAGAAACTGATAGGCTTATCTGGTTATTTGTATTTCTGATGCTGTCAGTAAAAATGACCAAACCTGTGGTGTGTGAAGACAGAGCCCAAGACAAATGGAGTGGCCAGAGCCCTCCTATCTAGTTCATTCACTTATCACCACCAGATATCAAAAGCCAATATACCCGGTTCATCTTTAGAAGGATGCAGGGCTGTCCAGTAGAGTATCCAAAAGTTGGGTCCTCCAGACCAGAGCAGTTCTTTAGGAAGGAGCGTTTAAATTGGCAGGCCTTCTTGTCCTCATCCTCATTGCCATCTTGGATGAAGTACTGCCCCGGGGGACAGTCTACATTCATTTCCTCTTGAAGACTGTCATTATAACCTAAAGCATGTGTGAGTGGCAACGGGTTATGTTAGACAGGTGCTACAGGGGAAGGCCATGCGTTCAGTAGTCCTCCCTCCCAAATTTCCTTTCTCCAGCTTGTTTGTATGCCTCTGAAAGCCCACTCAGTCTCCCTGTGACCTGGCATCAGGTACCCAACAGCCTTCATCGGCAGCCATCCCTCTAGGAAGTCTTCCTGACTAGTCACTTCAGCCCAGTTTGATTGCCTGTTCCCTTGCTTTTCATTCCCATGGAACTTCTGGATATCCATCTCTGGGTCCTATGTTAGTCACTTTATAATTTTTCTCTATTTTCCACCATTTCTTTTCAGATACGATAAACTGTAAACTTGGAAGGCTGTCCCTTCTACTTCTGAGAGAGAAATAGGCACATAGTTGGTAGATTTTGGAAGAGGGAATGAAATATTCAGGGTATGGTGTATATATAAGGAAGCTAAGTTGCTGGGTTAAATTTCCTTAACTTCACTTAGGAAACAAGGTGAACCCATTGGGTGGTTACAAATTTGGGTGGTCTTTTGGGATTGCCCTTATGGCTACCTGCTCATGGTTCAGTAGCCCTCCCCCCCCCACCCCCTCAGCTGGCAATGGATCCAGAGGCCAGCCCAAGCAGCCACCTAGTTCTCTTGGGCTGGGGACCGACTCTGGTACTGTCTTTACTGGCAGGGCACTGCCCACCCAATGTACATGGATTTGATTGCAATAGAGAAATAGTCCTGGGGAGACTGATTTGGGTAATAATAAAACTCCAGTCTCCTGCACAGCAGGCTGAGCATGAATTACTCTTTCTCTATTGCAATACCCCTGTCTTGATAAATCAGCTCCGTCTAGGCAGTGGGCAAGGTGAACCCGCTGGTCAGTTACAATGTCTCCCTTTGAAGTCAGTGAGAGGCACCTGATTGTAAGAGAGTGAGAAGTATGAGTTGTGAGACAGAAGGAAAGTGGAAGAAGAGGAAGAGGAGGAGAAGGAGGTGGAGTAGGAAGGAGAGGCAGAGGAGGAGGCAGGGGAGGGAATAAGCCAGCTCTTCATCCTTTACAGAAGGAAGTTAGCACTGCAAAATAGAAGCATAAGTTAAAAGATAGAAACCAATGATAACCACGGGGTCTCTACGGGGATGGTGAGGGCATGAGATCTTGTCTACTGAGGCCTGAGACATTCAGGGTTAATGTCCTTTACATTGGATGGAATGTAACATGTGTCAAAGGATACATACATCAGGGAGCAAGCTTAAAGAGGCTATTTGTGAGGTAACTCTTTTTTTTTTTTTTTTTTTTTTTGAGACGGAGTCTCGCTCTGTCGCCCGGGGTGCAGTGGCCGGATCTCAGCTCACTGCAAGCTCCGCCTCCTGGGTTCACGCCATTCTCCTGCCTCAGCCTCCCGAGTAGCTGGGACTACAGGGGCCCACCACCTCGCCCGGCTAGTTTTTTGTATTTTTTTTTAGTAGAGACGGGGTTTCACCGTGTTAGCCAGGATGGTCTCAATCTCCTGACCTTGTGATTTGTCCGTCTTGGCCTCCCAAAGTGCTGGGATTACAGGCTTGAGCCACTGCGCCCGGCCATGAGGTAACTCTTTGGGCTGCCAAATTTCATACATAAAACTGGGCTTTAGAAATTACTGCATTATTTCCAATTTGATTCTAAATGATGCAGCCCAGTTAGTCCTGTTAGACTCAGTCCCTATGTATTAATGTTCAAAGTAGCTCAGTATTTCAGAGGAGATTTTGCACCTATGATCTACCAGAGGTAAAACTCAAAATGTACTGCTGAATTCTCATCTAATAATATCAAACCCACAGGTTGTGACTTGGGTTTGATATTATTAATTGGCAACTGGGAATTTTAAATCTATCCAATTATGGCTATGCCTTTATTTTTTCTTTGACAAAGCTACATTTAATTCAAGGCTTTGTTTTAATTTTTTAGAACAAGAACTATGCTCAGATAACTTTCTAAATAGAGGCTGCAGTCATGTGCTCATTGTTTCTCTTGAGGTAGTTCCATTAAAAATAATGTGACATGGACATGACCCTTATTGCAAAATCCCAGTCCTCATGGGAGTGAAAGTGATACTCTGGGATGTCTATTTCAGAGATGTGCTTCTTTTTAGCAGGACACATTATCTACTCTTAGAAACTGAAAAACTAGTGCTTTTCCTAACATTTCCTGCTTCCATCATCATCAGGTCAGAATTGGTATTTCTCTGTCTACTAGCTTCTTGGAGGGATTTTCTCAGCAGGGAATCCGGCAATATATTTGCAATCACTTGCAAGCATTCTGAAACAAAAGAAGATACTGTGCTGGCCATGATGCCTAAAACATTTCTGTGGCTAAAAATAGAACTACATGGACTCAGATCCCGTCTCCCCTCATTTCACAGGTAAGGAATCTGAAACTCAGACTTACCCAAAATAACACTGAGCCTTACTGATATAAAGCTGAGTTTCTAACTCTTGGTCATATGACAGCAGTGTAGAATTATGAAAAGCAGCATTTCTCAAACTTTAAATTTCCTGCAAATTACCTGTGAATTTTTTAAAAATGCAGATTTTGATTCAGTAGCTCTAGAATGTGGTCTGAGATTTTGCCTTTCTAACAAACTCCCAGGAGATGCCCATGTTTTTGGTCCCGTTATAACACTTACAGCAGCGAAGGGTGTCAAGAACATGAAATGTGGATTCAAACACTGGTTCTGCTGCCAGAGTCTTTGATCAAGTTACTCCCCCTTTCTGAGTCTCAGTTTCCTCATTTATAAAATGAGGACGATCAACTTTATTATGCAGAGTTAAAGTTAAATGACCAAATTTATGTATTTAAATAACACTTCCTAGCACATGACAAGAGATTGTTCTCCTAATTCAGTGCACATGTTGTAATAGTAGCTGCCCCTAGAATGGATCAACCCCACTTCAACCAGGCCAGGACAACCAAGCCAGAATGACTGGCGTTTTTTCCCCACAAAGATTAGGTGCAGAAATGCAAACCCCACTGGAGCTCCTCTTTGATAGCTGCATAAAGAACCTGTGTGCTCTGTTAACCTTAACCAAGCTGCTACCTCAGATATTACCTTGTGAAAAGGTCTCCCACAAAGCCATTCATTTGCCCCTGAAAATTTATCTGATGACACTATAGAGATAGGCACCTCGAAAATATTTGGGATCAGAATGTTGGAGTGACTGCCACCCAGAGATTCTTCCTCTAACTCCTTTCTGGAATGCTGTTAAATAAAGACACTTGGCTAGGCGCAGCGAATCATGCCTGTAATCCCAGCACTTTGGGAGGCCAAGGCAGGCGGATCATGAGGTCAGGAGATCGAGACCATCCTGGCTACCACGGTGAAACCCCGTCTCTGCTAAGAATAAAAAAAATCAGCAGGGCGTGATGGCACGCACATGTAGCCCCAGCTACTCAGGAGGCTGAGGCAGGATAATCGCTTGAACCTGGGAGGTGGAGGTTGCGGTGAGCAGAGATCGCACCACTGCACTCCAGCCTGGGTAACAGTGTGAGACTCCGTCTCAAATAAAATAAATAAAATAAAATAAAGACACTTGCCCTCTCCCTTCAAGTTAGCCCATCTCCAAGAAATGACTTCTTTTATCTTGAGAAAGTTTAGAAGACAGAAACCTTCCAGCTCTGGAGAACATTCTTCTTTTCCCACCACTATTTCCCCCCAGAATTATCTTCTATAAATGATCATTATTGAGCCATCTGGATATGTTCAGGACTTAACTGGGTGCTGTATCGTGTTCAAGAAAAGAAAAATGTTCTCTGCCTCAAAGAGCTTATCTTGCTGGAAAATTGACTTGTATGCTTTCAAGACAACATGCAGTCACACACTAGAGCAATTCTGATTGTAGCTACAGGTGCTAAGGGGGATGCAAAGTAAGGACAGACCATGACGAGTTGGGGTTAGTAAGACTGGGATTCCTGGGCCAGGTGAATTTTGAATTTTGGATTCCCACCCACCACCTTTCAAAAGAACTTTCCACTATTCAGAGGAACTTACTTACCCTGGAGAAAGCCATTTAGGCTAATCACATAATGCTGCCAAGTGTCGGGTTCAGAAACGTTGAAGTTGAAGTTAAGGCTATGGGCGAAGGGTCTGATCATAACGCCTGGCAATGAAAACAGGTCTTGGATATATTAACCCATTCTTGGGATAATTTTTTTTTGTATTGATTCCCATGAAACCATTTCCCCCCAAGCAATCAAAATAAAAAGAACCATAATTTGCCAAGTACCATTTTACTTTTCCTCCTAATAATTGAATCTCTAAGTCATTACCAGGAAGAGCCAAAGTTAATTGAGGCTGAACATGCTGTGCAAGCATATTTCTGTCCAGCAAGTTCTGACAACACAGGGCATCTGGGCACACTCACCAGGAGGCTTTACCCGCTCCGTGAAGGTTGGTATATAGGGACTGATGGTCAGAAATAGTGTGTACATGCAGAGGGTGATCACAGCAGCCAAGGAGGCATAGAAGAAGAAGTAAACGAGTAAGATCAGGCCTGCAGAGCAATCATAGATGAGAGTGGTCAGTGCTTGCCAACAAGCCCTTCCTCCCTGCTTGGACTCATGAACCAGAACCAACCCAACCAAAAAATGGCTCTTTAAAAAAATTCCCCAGATTCAGTATGTCCTTGCTTATTCAGATTTCACCAGTTTGGAGTCAGTGAGGATTGTGTCAGGGGTCTAATTGCAGTTTACCTTTACAACATCTCCGATGGAAGGGCTTGCTGAGCAAATGATGGCCATGAACAAGAATACAATGGAGTGGAGTTTAAAGTACTGCAGAGGGCAAATTGCTTGAGAGTCCTCTGGGCAACCGTTGATGTCCTAAGTACAAATCATTCTTTGCTATTCATTAAAGTGGATGCCCTGAAGAGTCCTAGCAGCTTGGTTCCAATAATTATAGGTATTTGCAAGTGATGAAAACAGCATTTCTTTCCACATAGTCTATAATTCAAACTTTTGATGAATTTCCACTGGACTTGCCTCCAGTCAAGGCAAAGTGAGGTTTTGCCCTGCTTATTTCAAATTTTATTCATCTTTATCAAAGATGAATAAAATGGCTCTGCTTTTCAAAAAGAACACTAACACAGGGTGGGGAAGGGAAAAGGAGGAAACGGTACCTAATCACTGACACTTGCCTGTGAACTTTGGCAAGTTATAGAACTTCCTTGCACCTCCAATTCCTTACAGGTAAGATGGGGATAAAAACAGCACTTACCTCAGATTCTTATCTATATCCCTAACAATATCTGAAATTCAGTCTTTCCTTACATCCTATCCTGACTGTACCACTTTCAAGCTGTTTAATCTTGGACATGCTGTTCACCTCTCTGGGCCTCAATTTCCTCGTCTGTACAATAATGGTACTTACTTCTTAGCATTGAATAATGCATATAAATAGCATAACACAGAGCCTGGCAAATACTAAATGCACCATAAGTGGCAGTCATCATCGGTTATTATTAACATTATTATTAGTGCTGTAGGACCAGAAGCATAGTTGTGTGAATTTTCCCTCTTTGGGCTGTATTAGGACTAGGTTTGTCCCAGGATTAGGCAACAATGAGTGAGGTGAATGAGCTTGAGATTGCTGCTGAGAAACTGTTTTCAAGCCCTCCTTGGGGCTCTCTCAGGCAACAACGTTTGGCTCTGTTCATAGCAATGACATGATGTTGGACCTACAGATTTGAACTGAATTATGAACCAAAAACTGGAACAAACCACTTAACTTTGCTGTACCCCAAACTGAATCCAAATATTAATTTTTAAATTGAACCATGAACCAAATAAAATTAACCAAAAAAGGTATTGTGGAACGGAGAAAAAACCCATAGTAATCTGACTGGAAATGGAACTGACCCTTTTTATTTTATTAAGATGAACTAAAGCAGAACTGGAACATGAACACATTGATTCAGTTGGAGTCCCTGGAGAATAAACGACAGCACCTGTGTGCCTGTGATACTTGGCTGCTGTCCACTGGCTATCTAATGGGATTTGCCCTGTGTTTCTGCCTCCATTCCTTTACCCCATGCCCATCCTGGGAATGGATCAACAGCTAGAGCCATCCATGGAGATCAAAAGACTCAGTTTCATGGATGAAGGGAAAGCAATGGAACACAGGTACATTCCTTTGGAGATATCTTCCTTTTTTCCCAGGATGTGTGACCAGGAAGTTGTAGATAGGAGAATGACACTAGCAATAAGTCCCCTTAGCCTCACCCAGGAGTTGGTGCCCTAGAGTTTATGATAGGTAATCACAGACTGAGATAGCTAGCTCAGCCACCCCCAGGCAAAACCAAGCACAGTCCCCATCTGAACCCATTGATCCCTCTGACACTTTCTGCCCTGGATGTCCAAGTATTACTTGGGTCTTTCCTCCAGGTACTCTAGGGTTCTTTCCTCAATGCCCCCACCCAGGCTTGGACAGACCACTGAGTAACCATGCTCCCAACTCTTCATTTCTCCCACTAAAACACCCTATCAGGTCCTGAGGCCCTACACATCAGGGCCTTGTTCGTTGTTAGAGTTCATGAAATGGGGCAGTGTTCTGGCAAAAGAATGAACTCTGGTGTTCATCCAACCAGGGTTTGAAATCCCAGCACTGCCACTTAGTAACTATGTGACTATAGGCAAGTTACTTACCCTCTCTAAGCCTCAGTTTCTGCATCTGTAAAATGGGGATAATAATATTACTACCTTGTATGATTCTTGTTGGTATCCAGTAAAATAACATAGAGTTTCCAAGAATAGGGATGTGCAGGTACCAAAGAAAAGGCCCAGATTATATTCATAGGCCTGGTAAATATATTGGGCAGGTTGATGTCCAAGTTGGGACAGCATTAGTAAGTGCACAAGTAGGCACCTTGTTCTCAGGAAAGAAGACAGCAAGGCATGTGCTCTATGGCTGAAGCATTAACAGTACCATTTGCCCTTTGCCCAGGGTAGCCCAACAGAAGAATTCCTGGGCTCTACTTAGACCTGCTACTCAGAGGTCTGGCTATGGCTTATCACGCAGTGTCGCTATTACCATATCTTCTCTGGGCACTTGAACCTTCCTCCCTCATCCCCACTTATTGGCCTATGTATTGTCTTTCACAGAAGCAATTTGGATCAGCTCATCTGGTGAAGTTCTAATGGCTGGCTGTTTAGGCTCCCCCTCCCAGAATCACACTTGCATTTCACAAGGCTTGTTTTTCCAGTCCTCTTTAGGCAAGGGAGAAACAGCTGTGCACCCTTGGAGCCCCAGTGAGTGTCCAGTATTTGTCTGCAGCTTCCAGAATGTCGGAATGTTCCTTAAATGGTACATTTGTTCCAGTTGAGAGTTTGTGGGATGGTCAGGGGTGGGGCTGGGAATTGGGGAAGGGCGAAGGGAGATGAGAGTCCCACACCTGCTATTCCTAATTCCAGGAAACAGAGCTGACTGTTTCACCTTGACTGAGCTGAATTAGCAACATTAACTATGAGGGAAAGAATTCTTAGCCAAGGGGCCTTTAGAAGACATGGCCATCAACTTCAGCAACCTAGACCCTTGGCACTAGGGGACTGTTATTTCATCCTTGGCATCCTCTATTTTTTTTCTTCTGTGGATTGACTGAGTTCCAAACCAGCAGCTGCTCTTTTTCTGGGCTGTGCAGAGACTGTGGCAAGTGTGAATTTTACCACTGGCTAAATCTCCTGAGGAGAAGGCTCAGCATTAATAGTTTAAGAGGTGGGTAAGACTGTAGGAGGGGAGTGATGGGGAAGTTGTGGAGTAAAAATGATGGCAGCATATGATGCAAAGAGGAAATGCTAAGGAATATAAATTCTGCCATTGATAAAACATGTCTATCATAGCAGAGGAAGACACCCACAAGCTGGGGCCAGGGACACGCCTCCTGGGTCTCCTCTGACATTACCAGGTGATAAGGCCTCATAAAAACACTTGGTCAGGTTAGCAGGCATTTGAGTCTCATATCTTACAAGAAGTCTTCTGCATAGTTCTTTCAACTTTACAGTTTTAACATCTAATTGGAGTCTCACTCTGATCCTGTGAGAGAAGCAAGTCAGGGATTGTTTTCCTCATTTGGCAGGTGAGGAAACTGAGACTCAGAGAGGGGAAATGATGAGTCCAAGGTCACATGGATAGAAAGTGACAGGACTGGGACTTTAAAAAGTCATGTGCTTTTTCAATTCATTCTCACTGTCTCTCTGCATTGCAACTGATGTTGAGCCCAGTGAGTTTCAGTTACACAGTCAAGTTTGTTCATCCATTTGGAGTTTGTTCTGATGGAATCTGTCCACAGTCTAGGCATTTCCCTAGGCATTGATGCCTTTACATGAAGTGCAAAGAGAAGTTCACAGACAAGCCCATCCAGCGTATGGTAAAGGAGCCCTGGACACCACACCAAAAGCAAAGGACACCAGACTTTGGCATTGGAACTATTGGGACTTACTCCAACTCTGACCTGTTCGGGCCAGAAACATCCTTCTCTCTGGATCCCACAGGTATTCGTTCATGATCTGCAATTTCTGCCACCAGGCATTGCCTGTTGGCTGACCCTGACCCTCTTCCTCCTCCTTTCCCTCCTCTTCCTCCTCTTCTTTCTCCTCCTCTTCTTCCTCCTCCTCTGACTTGGGCACCACTGTCACCCGTGCCTCTTCTTCTGCTTCCTCCTCTTCATCTGCTAAGTAGTTCTGGTTCACTTCATCCGGATCATCCTGGAGCAGTGACAAAACATAACACCCTTTTTGAAAAAAAAAGTACAATGATGCATCCCACCAGCCAAAAATAAATTGAAATGACTCAATATTTGGAGATGCTTCAAATTTCCACTTCCCCATAAACATACATGTTGTTACAAGAGGTGGATTTTCTTTCTCTCTGTTCTTTTGGAGGAAATATCCTTTCTATGACCCATTTTGACTCAGTATGCTTTCCATAGAGGTGCAAGTTTTATTCTCAGCTTCAGGCATTTGGGCTCTTCTCCAAGGACTGTTCATATCACTACTGTGTTCTGGGCCTTGACCTCCCACTTAACCTTGGCCTATCAGAGCAGAGGTGAGCTCACACAGGAAGAGGGTGGAATAGTCTTAGACATTGTGTCCGTGATGGCAAACTTTCAGTCCAAGTCAGCTTTATCCTAACACCCTGTACACATTCAGCTGCTCAACTTCACCATTTTAAGTTGTGTCTAAAAATAGCCCGGGATGGACATCAGGAGGAGAGGCCAACTACTGTACCCCTCCTCAAAACTTAGCCTTCCTTCCCAACAGAAACAATAGATGGGAAGTTATTAACTGCTTCTCTGATTATTGCCCTAGTTTGAATTTCTTCCTACCTTAAATTGGTTGGAAAGACCATCTGAGAGCTGGAACCCCAGGCTTCCTTAGTCCCCCCTCTATGCCTTAGGCAAAAAGCTGGGCACGTAATACATACTCAGCACATATTTGTTGATTGACTGATTGCAGCCATTACTTTAGATTTGAAACTGTAATCTTCTCTGAGTGATTCTAAGAAAATTAAACTGAAAAAGAGAGAGGGAGAGAGAGAAACCTTGACTTCACCAAAGTGGTGTTTCAAATACCTCCCAGCCACAGGCCGGAGAATTGTATCTTTGCTCTTTGGGGGTTTGCCAAGGCTTATTGCAGCAGCAGAAAATGAGGCTGCCCTCCCTTCTCTGCTGTCCAAGTCAGAAGAGTTGCGGGGCTGTGCACCTGTTGGGGTAGGATGTGTCAAACACTAGAGACCAGGGGCTCTGTGCTGCTCCCTCCCTGCCTGATTCCTCAAAGGCCATTTAGAGGGCATTCGGCTGAAAATGCTGCCTTTGCTGGGGGGAGGAGGGCTCAACAAATTGGATTGCTCAGAATTAGTAAAAGTGATACAGAATGACAAGGCTCAGCTCTCAGCATTCGGTCTGCACAGCACTATCTAGCTCTTGATTATAAGCCCTCTTGAATTGCTCTATAATTTGTTCCAATGTACAGCTCTATATAAAATATCACATCAGAACCGACAGGGACCTTCAAGATTTACTTATCCATCTGAGGCCCAGAGATGGCACAGGATCTAGCCAAAGCCATGCAGTAAATTCATGTTAGAGTTGACAGTCTTGGAACCTGTGTCTCTTGATATCCTGGACAATGATATTTCTCCTCTATCACATTAAGCACAAGTGCCTAGAGGTAGCTTAGCAGATTAATGAAACACAATGCTTTAGGTTCTGTGTTCCTAAAGGATTTTAGGGCTCACGCCTATAATCCCAACATTTTGGGAGGCCAAGAAAGAAGGATCATTTGAACTCAGGAGTTTAAGGACAGCCTAGGCAACATAGCAAGACCCTGTCTCTATAAAATTTAAAAAATTAACCAGACATGGTGGTGTGCACCTGTAGTCCTAGCTACTCAGGAGGCTGAGGCAGGAGGATTGCTTGAGCCTGGGAGGTCAAGGCTGCAGTGAGCTGTGATCATGCCACTGTACTCCAGCCTGGGTGACAGAGTGAAACATTGTCTCCAAAAAACACACAGAAAAAGATTTTAGGTGCTTATTATAATCAAGGATGGCTGACTGACAGGCTCACAGTGTAAGGCTTAGGAAAATAAACTTCATCCATCACTCAATGTTGAATGGATTAATGCATGTTCTTAATATCTTTCACTTGTGTGTGAACCTATGTACACATTTAAACTCCCAAACTACATTTTGAGCACCCAGAGGGAAAGTCCATATTTTCTGGCCTCTCGATGGCCCTCCACAGTGTAAAGCTGACCCAGTATGTCCTAACCAAATATCAGTGATACCTGCCTGACTTAAAATTCCTGATGCAGGACTCTGCAGGAATGCTTTCACAGAGATTGTCACCCTAACTGAGCTGTCATGTATATCACAGTGGGTAGCAATCACGGTCCCCAGAGAATCTACTGCACCCAAGAATCTCAGTGAATTTGAAGTATAACACTTCATTGAGGAGAAATATATATTCCCTTTACATTTCCTGAACAATTTTCTTTTCTTTCCTTGTTACGATGCCTGCCTTCAACCTTCCACAGAAGAGGCAGCTGGTCTAGGCCTCAGCCTGATCTTATTTGTAGATATGGGCTCTCATGATAATCCCATTACAGATGGCTTGTCATTAAAGCTTTACCCTCCTGAGAAGAATTAATCTTCTCACGGCTAATTTGCCCTTACAGCTCTCACACCCAAGAGGCTGTGAGAGGTTCCTGAGCTTTGCTTTAGGAACCTCAAATCTTTTCTCCTCTCCTCTGCTTCCAGGTAAAGGAGATGGTCACACTGTGCAAGAGAGACCTTCCCCAAAAGATCCTCATTAATTAAATGTAAAATGTATCTTTGTGAAACTAAATTTAATGAAATCCAATAGAAAATCCTTTGGTAATGAGAATGCTTATCCCTAAGATTCTGTTTTGTCACTTTCCTAAAGTGGCACTACCCTCATGTGATACTGTGTGTGAGTGTGCTGGGGTGTGGTAGTGGGTGTGCAATGGGGTCATCAGGTTTCCCTAAAAGAGAAGAGTCTGAAGAACAGAGGGTGGCTCCATTTTGAGCAATCTAAATATATAAACATATAAACAAATATATAAATGAACAGTATGACCCAAAGGATAAATTTTAAATTTGTGCCCTGCATTGAGCAGTAATACACCATAAACATTTGAATGGCTGGTTAATTTTAAAAGAGAAATTAGCACAGGATTGCATTAATTTCTTTTTAAATTTGATCAAGTATTATAAGGATCAAGATCCCCTGATGCATTTAAAATCCAAGCCTCTTGACAAATAACTGAAATTATACACAACATTTTAGCAAGATTGCGTAGAAAAGAAGGCAAGTAAGAAATAGTTTTATACCCCTGCAGATTGTAACTGTTCTGAGAGCTGGAAGAAACTTTGGGGGAAGTTAAATAATTCTTTGAATTGTGGCTAAAAAGCTAAGAGAAGCCCTCTGTAGGTTGATAGGAACTTAGAATAATGTATGTTTTCTTCTGCGGGCTGTTGACAGTTTTCACTTAACTCCCTGGTTACATAAGTGGCCATACCCAAAGAAAAATGGCTTAGACTTTGTTTCCTCCTGGGGCTCAGATCACAATCCTCTCTGGGGAACATTTCAAAATCCTCTCCCCAAAAAGTACTGCGTGTGGCATACATTAATGTCTTATAGCAAAATAAATGCAAAGAAACTTTTGGATCAAATAATTTGTGATACACCCTGGAGATAAACGGTGAGACCAAAACAATGTATATGTGTCTGTATGTTGGGCAGTGTGGCGTGGCAATCAGGATGGAAATGGGTAGCGGCAGATCGGGGGTTTGGAAGATGCATACTGCAAATACAATGGAAAGAGCACAAGATTAGAAGTGAGGATATTGCATTTTCACTTTGGCTCCTCCACTAACTTGCAAGTCACTCCTGTGCTCTGAGCCACAGTAGCCTCCTTTATATAATGAGGGGTTCTGGAGATATATTGTCTAGGATTCCTCCCAGCTCCTATTGGGGATTCTATGATTTTAGCTATAGTTTGGAATTTCTACTTTAGAAAGAGAGCAGCTGGACTCTAAGAAGCTACCACCCAAGGGTACTGAGACAGCTGGGTAGGCAGTGCCTTTCATTTCCTCTTCCTCTTTCCTTCCCTCTTGGCTAAATTTCTTGCCATTAGAATTAAATTTTTATACTCCAAAAGGTCTGTGAAAATTCTATACTCCCAAGAAAAGATTTTATAAGCCCGTTATTCTCTGTTGTCTTCTCCTTCCCTTATCTTTGTTTCACAGGAAGAGGGGCTTCCTCCTTTTATCCAACAATTTAGGGTACTCGGGGGTGCTGGGAGTCACTGCTCCTTTTTGAAACCCTGGGTTTCCCTAAACTTCGCTGTTTATGCCCATCCCAAAGAGAGGCAGCAGTAAACCAAGGTCTGCACAGCCCCCAACCCACCCCATTAGAAAAAGCGGTGGGGGGCAGCAAAATATTCTGCTCTCCGGCACTCACGAGTCTGTAGCGATAACTGTAAGGAAAGGATGGAGCCCTTCTGGATCGGAGTTGCCTTCTCATGACTGTTCAGTGGGCAAAGACGCAGCAGAGGCAGGCAATCAGGTGAGAGTTCTGGAGCTTCTGCTGGTACAGGAGACACTGGTTGCTGGGGACACTTGGCGCCTGGTAAAAGTGAACCCTCCTGGCATGAGCCCTTCCCCAAAATAATCTAACATGTCCCTCTCTCATTGGTTGGCCCCTTCCCTGAATCAAGGGAAAGCCCTTATGGAAAAGCAAGCTCATCATTACAAGGAGGGGGAGATATTCTGGGTCACGAGGATGAGCAACTCACCCCCCGCCCCGCCCCCCTTTATGTGTCTTTCCACCCCTTGTCTTTCTCCAGTGCTTGAGATATGATGGGCCCAATGGAAATCTTAAGTCATGTTCTTCTCAATTGAGAGTTGGATATCAGTGCATGCAGGGGGTGGGTGTGGGTGGGAGTTGGGGGTGAGGGGAGACGGCCAAGAATAACTTGCCTTTTTCATAAGGCTGATCTCATGCAAAAGGATCTAGGATGTCAGGAAAGATTCCCTTTGCTCTCTCCCCCTACCCCCGCACACACTCTAAGCCACCTACAATATTTCTTATTTGTGTCAATCCATGAGCTTCTTAAAATGTGGATTATTCTTTCTGATTTTAGAAGCCAGGCTCCTACTTCATTCTTCACTGCCCCAAAGAGGGTCTTAGACATAAGGAAGCCTTTTTCTAGCCCACATGTCAGAGTGGCCCCATCAGTCACTGCCCCTCATACACACACCCCTCCAAATCCTGGCCAAATTTCTGTAGTGGTTGAGATCTATATTTATCCCTTAGCATCAGGGCAGGGAACAAGCCAGAACTTTGCAGTGTCAGTTTCCCAGACATATATAACTCCTGAAACCAACATGGGATCCAAAGAAAGGAAAAATTAGAAGAAACAGTTAAGAATATTGTATAGCATTTTTGGTCTGTTTGGAGTCCACCCCACTGGAGCCTGGGTGGTTAAAAGGCCTGGATGGAGTTTGCGATCCTTCCTTCACAAATCAAGCCCCATTATACTCAAGTGGCTGAGAATGTTGCAGATACTGACATTCTGGGCACATTCATTACTGAGAAAAACAGCACAATAGCTTAGATAGATTTAGTCATAACTCCAATTCAAGGCTATTCTGATGAAAATGGTTTCAATTGCAGTTAATTTTAAGTAAGAATTCCTTTCACTGTAATGTTACTAATCAGAACTCTTCCTTAACAGTGTCTCTTCCCATATCCTTCTCTGAAGAGAAAAAGGCCACTTACAAAAAAGAGAAACTTATTCTTCTTTTTGAATTTTATTAAAAGCAAAATATATTCTAGGGGATAATCTGGTCTCTGGTCTCAGTAGATGTTGGTCTCTATCTTCTACACCTTCTCCAGGCCAGTCTTTTGTGTGATTCCTTATATTAAGTATGAGAATCCCCAGGCCCTTGGAAGCCTCAAAACCAAACAACGGCTAGGCTAACTGGTCTAAGGCTGAAAAGAGAGTACAGTCATTTTACAACATTTCAAAAACTGAGAGTAGGGGGACAAAAGGGAGTTAGGAGTGACATGACTTTAGGTAACAAAATACTCCATTCTCTAGTATCTTCCATTCCTAAGCATTCTGGGTAATTGGAGGTTTGATATATACTTAAGACATTTGCCATGTATTTCAGCTATAGCCCAGGCCGTGTTCTGGAATGCCAGCTGTTGGGTGGGGTAAAATAACCAAATCCCATAGGATGTGGAAGACAGAAATCTGTATTAGTTTACACTCAAAACACTAGTTAGAAGGGAAATGATTCCTGCCAAATTTGAAAAAAAAAAAGCAATATGCTTAACAGTCTAGCAGAATGGGGATGCAAACGAAGCAGTGGCTACAAAGGGACAAGGGGAGAGAGAAAGGAGAGGCTTTGAATATAATAGCAGATTCAGGGGCACATTATTAAAGTCTAGAAAACCACATGCTCATTTCTTGGACACAGGTTTTAGCAACTGCTTCTATAAGCCCCTTGTCCTGAGTGCCTGCTGTGATGAAACCACAGAGTTGCTGACAATGGTAACTAACTGGGAACAGAAAAAATCTTATGGACTGGGTCCTCCTGTTCCCAAAGGGAGGAAGATATGGTAGCATCCTTCAGATAATCTCTGCCTTTACCATGAGATGGACTAGTTTATGGCATCTGTTCTTGTGGGCCATTTCCACAATTGTGTAGGTTGTGGGTTGGCCACAATGTGTCCCAGAGCCGTCAAAGAGCAGTTGTGTACTTTCCATATCAAGGACTGGTTAGGTCTTCAGGGACTCTGGGAGGTCGTGTGCAGTGGAGCTTAAGAGTTGTTTGCCATTGGAGTCACCCAAGTAATGTTGAATACTCTCTAGAACCCCAGTCCCTTCCAAGATTAGTAACCTGCGGACTCTGAGGTCACTGGGTAAGGAAGCTCCAGGCCAAGCTAGGGCCTTTGGTTGCCCACGTATGCCGCTCAGCACAGAATGTCATTTTTGAAGTGCATGGAGGAGGGAGAATTCGCTTAGGGCTACAATAATCAGGGAAGGCTTCCCGGAAAAGGTGGGGTGTGGGCTGGACCTTGAAGGGCAGGACTTCAAGCTGAAACAGTTACTGCCTGACTTTGATGATGCCAGTCTGGTCCCCAGTGCCCAAAATTCCCCCTCCTGAATAGCTAGCCTCTGAGTAGTGGCCAGCAGGCATAGCCAGCAGGCTCACTGGCTAAGGCCAGAGGGTTTCCTTGACCTGAAAGGTCCAGATAATGGCCCCAGATCCCTACTTCACTGGGTTCCAAGAAGAACCCTTAGCGCATCACATTCCTGAGCAGAGTTTCCATCTGTCGAGTACAGTTGTACAGTGAGAGATGCTTTCATTTCAAAGGACTGAGGGCTATGGGTTTGCGACTGTATAAGCCTAGACCCCTAGGGGAAAAATGAAAGCTTGGGAAATTGTTAGGTCATTGTGGAGGTTCAAACCTATTTCTAGTGGCTAAAAGGCACTAATGAGTATAATGCAGGCAAGAGACATTGGTTCAAAGGAACAACTAATTGGAATTAAGAGAAGTGTGCAGAGGCTCCTAATGAATGGATATGCTAATTGGTCTTCTTTGCTAGCCCCTTGGGCTTTGGCTGTGACATAGACTAGCCTATTAGATGCCTGCTCTGTAATAGCTGCTGAAGGCTGGGGCCCTTTATTGCCATGGTAACATTGATATCTAGAGTCTAGCTGAGCCCTGGATCTCTTAATTTACTACTCAGGCGGCTACAATTCTTTGGGTTTTATTATTCTTCGTGCCCCGGGTGCCAGAGTGGCAGTGAATCATGCTTATTCATCCTCTGCACCGCCCACGGTGTCTTTGAATAAGTCAGAGTGTCTCTTACTGTGTGTGATGAGCAGATTATTAAGTTAGAGCCTATTTCTGCCTTAGCTAGACTGGTGCCTCTCAGAAACCCAATGTACCTCTCCAACCACTTACTTACCTGCTGCCTAAAATGGTTTTGGCAAGCAGAGTGATGGCACTGCAGTGGGCCAGCAGAGCCCCAGTATCCCAGAAGCCTTTGCTTGCTTGGTGGTCAGGGAGGAGCAGCACAGTATAGGTGGGGCGGCACCAATTGGGAGAATGAAGCTTGGAAACACATGCCATCAAAATGGAGCGGTTGGAGGGAGAGAAGAGTCATTGCAAAGAGTCCTGGCTGGGAACTGTGTTACTAAAAGTTTTAGTCCCTGCAGGGTAAGGGGGTCGGGACTGTGTGGAAAAAGACATCCCTTGTTCTGAGTGACTCCAAAAAAAGAAGTAGCCCCCAAAGTTTAGAAGGTGCAGGGGAGATGAATTTCACTTTATTTTATAAGACCTTTGTTACAAAAGCTGATCACTGAGACCAGTTGCCCAACTTACCACTGGAGCTGCCCACACTTTGGCATCTCATTATAGAGATGCTCTAAGCATCCATTGCCAGAGTGTGAAAAGTAGAACCCTGCTAGATGACCTCTTACGACTCTTTCAATCTTGCAGTCTTGTGTGTCTATATATGATGTCGTTTAATTTATCAGGACATATGCTGAACTTCAATGATGCTTTGTAAGTACATGTGCTTGATTCAACAGCACATATGCTAAAATTGGAATGATGTTCTATTAGTGTGTGTCTGTGTCTGTCTCCAGCCATAAATGAAATTTTGCAACAGGTGCAGAGATGTTTTCCTGACACCTCTGTCCCTAACAAATGGATAACCTGAAACTAAAGATAAATTGGACAATAAATCCCAAAGTTACAAATGGCTCCTAAAAGCAGGAGTCTTAGGGTTGTTGGATTTTGTGGTTTGTTCTGATATTTTTTTTCAGTTCACTGCAGCATTTGCAGCATTTCACTGGGGATTCTCAGGGGAGAATTGGCAGACTACAGAGAAAACTGAGCTACACAAATTTAAAGCACATTTACAAGGATTTTTTTTCTGTTTACTGGGAGTAGAGGGTGTAGGGTGGGGGTCACAGATCTTCTTGAACTAACTAGATTCAAAGAAGTAGAGATGTTTTGCTGTGACAAGCTAGACAGAGAGCTGTAAACCTAAGGACAATCAATCAAGTGTGCTAAGCACAGAAGGGGCTGTTAGGCAACATTAGTTTTTCCTCCCAAACTCTGAAAACCTGCTTATTATCAAGCAGCAGCATTTCCCCACACAGAGGACAGTGATATTAATCCAATCTGAACCCACTCTGGGTTCAGCAAGCACCAGTCAGAAATCACAGTGGCTCTCAGCTGCCTCTTAAATCAAAGTCAGATTCATAAGCAAGAGCTTAAGGTCTCTCCATCAACAGCCTTGTTCTGTTGCTCACTTGCTGTAAGACTACAGGAATGACAATTGATTTCTCTGTTGCAGCATGTTCCCTCCTCGAAAGAAAATCAAGTTCCACGTCCCTGCTTCCTCACTCTGAGGAATGCCATGGGCTTGGAACTCTTCAAAAGGAAATAGTGAGAGGCTCTGAAGTTAGGTAGAATTATTGCTTATTAGAGAGTATCTAATAGTGTCTAAAAGCATGGGCTTTTAATTGGAACTGGGTTTGAATCCAGTTCCCACTCTTTCTTTTTGCTTTTCTTTTCTTTTCTTTTTTTTGTTTTATGTTTTTTTTTTTTTTTTTTTTTTTTTTTTTTGAGTTGTAATCTCACTCTGTTACCCAGGCCGGAGTGCAGTGGCGCAATCTTGGCTCACTGCAAGCTCTGCCTCCCGGGTTCACGTCATTCTTCTGCCTCAGCGTCCCGAGTAGCTGGGACTACAGGAGTCCGCCACCACGCCCGGCTAATTTTTTTGTGTTTTTAGTAGAGACAGAGTTTCACCATGTTAGCCAGGATGGTCTCCATCTCCTGACCTCGTGATCCGCCCGCCACGGGCCTCCCAAAGTGCTAGGATTACAGGTGTGAGCCACCGTGCCCAGCCCCAGTTCCCACTCTTAACAGCTGTGTGACATTGGGGAAGTTATTTCAACTCTCTGACCCTCAATTTTCTCATCCATAAAATCACTAGATTTTGTAAGGGTCAAGTGATTTAATTTATATAAAGTACTTGGCCTAGTTCACTCAATAAAGGTGATTGTTATTATTGTCAGTATTATTATCATGTGTCTTACATGGATGTTGTTAGTAAAGTGTCTCCCACACATGACTTCTCAGGGTTCTTCTTTGTCAAGACAGCAATTAAATCGATGGATTCTAAAACAATTTCTGGGGGAACAAGATATTCATGCAATGTCAAAGTATTACTCCACAGATTATTTATTAATTTCAAAGAAAAAACACACTTTTACAATGAAGAATTCTAGCAGACATCACTTTAGCTTAGTGATCAAATTTAGCATCACTAATAGCAGGGCAATGGGCAATGACATATAGCCCTGCTGATGTGATGCAATGGGATGTCAACAACGTTGCTTCACAGTAGTATTCTTGCCAAAAATGTTTAATCTGAATGTAATCATGAGGAAACAATCAGACAAATCCAGGTTGTATACAAGACAACTGACCTGGACTCTTCAAAAATATCAGTATCATTGAGAAGAAAAAGCCAAAGGTACTGTTCCAGAATCTAGATTAAAGGAAACTAACAAGAAAAAAGCAATCAAATGAAATTCATTATTTTTAATTGAATCCTGTCAACATAAACTGCTAGGATGTTTTGGAGGCAATTAAAACTTGAGAAATTTTAATATGTGTTTGATATTGGATACTATTATTAAAATGTTAAATTTCTTGGATGTGATAATGACATTATGATTATGCAAGACAATTAAAGAATGCTCTTATTCTTAAAATATACATGCTGATGTATTTAGTTGTGAAGTAGCATGGTAGCAATTTAATTTCAAATGCTGTAGCTGAATACATACATATGGGTATTATATTTATGTTTGTGAGAGAGAGCATTGCACAAATGTAAAATATTAACAATTTCTAGGTGAAGGGTATGCTGGCTTTCATCACAATTTACTTTCAATTTTTAACATTTTTCCAAATAAAATAGTTGAGAGCAAAATGTAAATCCTTCCCTCCAGCCCCATTCCAGATGTGCCTTTTCATATCCCCAACAGGTCTCTGCAACCTGGTTCTTATACCTCCAATATCTCCCATCCTGTAGCAACAGAAGCCATTTGGAGTTAAGGAGACAAGAAATAATGGAAAGCTTCAGGAAGGCACTCACATTTGAGTTTGGCCTCCAGGGATGGGGCAGGATTTCATCAAGCAGAACTGAAAGAGAAAGGACTTTCCAGAAAGAGGCAATAACTTAAGTGAAGCTTGAAGAATATAGAGCAGAGGTTCTCAACCTTGTTGTGCATACAGTTATGTGAGGAGCTTGGTAACTGTGCAGATTTCCTGATCCCAGCTTCAACCTGCATGTTGTGCACATGTACCCTAGAACTTAAAGGATAATAAAAAAGAAAAAAAAAATCCTCATTCTACAGGTCTGAAATAGGGCCCCAGAAATTTGAAGGTTTAACAAAAACCAAGGAGAATCTGATGCAGAGGTTCAAGGATTTTGATTTGGGAAACACTGGCATGAACAGTTGCCTACTGCACACACACACAGTAAACTGGCCCTATGTCTCTTTCTCTCTTTTTCAGCATATTATCTCAAAGGTGAGTTGTTACAAGGCTTACCTAAAACTTCAGAGGGAAGTCCTCTGTACTAGGCCTGTCAGTCATGATGTCTGCCATGTTCAATACTCTACTCATTGCCCCATGTTCAGGAAGGCAAACCCAGCTAGTTGTGGCATGACAGTAACCTTGACTATACTAGGAATGAGCTCCACAATGTGATAGGTAAGGTAGCCTGGCACAAAGAGCTCTTTGCCCAAAAGGATTGATAGTAACACGCTAAGAGAATCAGGCTAACACCCTGTGAACCTGTTCCTATGGATTATGGAGAGGATTTTCCCATCAGTGGCAAGAGGAGACTAGAAAAAACTTACAGAGGCAACAAGGACATTATGCAAGAAGAAGAGAGCAAGATGCTGTTGATTAGAACTGCTTGGAATCTAGTGGTTTTCTAGGCCATATGTATCTTTGTAATCTTTCTTTTCTTGAGGTATACTAATGGACCTCTGTTATCTATGATAAAAGAATTAAATTTATGCGCCCTTTCTGAGGTTCCCAATTCTTAGAAAACTCCTAATGCTAATGCCCACACTACAAAAAAGTATCTCTAGGGTGTGTTGCTGTCCACCTGAGGAGCTGGCATTCCAGAAATAAGCCAATTGCTTCATTGTCTCTCCAAGCAGACACACAAATCAACAAAAGAAACCCTGAGCCCACTTTCTCAAGACCCTTCCTACTTTATAGATGCCTGCATCCCAAATGCCTCCCTTTCCTATCTCTGGTCTTCCTTGCTTGGTTCAGGCTGGTGGACACTTCAAATTGTGTAGTCCTTTTCTGAACCATTTTCTTTCCACCAGCTCTGACTCCAGCCCATGAAGAGCCCAGGTTAGTATATCTATGCCCAGAAGTGAAGAAGTTAAACAATCATCTTCTGTTTAGATAAGAGCAACAGCTGCAGGAAAGATTCAAGGAGGGGATACTAGAAGGCTGTGAGGAGGTCCCCAATCCCCATCTTTTTGCAGTACGCCAGCCCCTAAGACACCCAAATAACTATCCTGCCTTTGTGGAGGGAAGTATGGTATGGCATGGCGTGGCATTAACTTTGCCCTGCTCTCTGTCCCCTGCTACCCTATCTTCTGGGCAGCATGACCAGAATCTGTAAAAACAAAAGAATCCTTATCTTGATGTTCCTACTCCTCTACCTCCTTGAAACCAGGGCACTATCCTCTGAACTCATTAAGTACCCAGTATAGGGAAAAAATTCTAGCCCCAGAGCTGCTATAAATACACAGTGTGATGTTGGACTAGTTAATCACTTAATTTCTTGGTACTTCAGTTATCTCATAGGACTGTTGTGAGGATGATCACTGGTGAAAGTGCTGGACAAATCATCAGGCCTTCTTATAGAGCAGTCATCTGGGGACATGATAAATGGGAATGGCCTCACTCCTCTGTGGCCTCCTGTTTCTCCTCTACCCAACTCCATGCTGACAGCTGTTTCTCTAGCTTTAGTGAAAAGAGTGATTGATTGTCTAATATCACAACGCTGTTGAAGAGAAAATTAATTTGTAAATAATGAGAACAAAAGATCTATATGAGGATAAGGGATACTTAGGACTCCCAAGATTAGAAATTTCTACTGAAACTACTTATACAATTAATTTTCAGGTTAGAAATATTTGGAAAATGCGATCTTGGGATCCCACCATTCTACACCCCATGAACTACCACCCAGATGACCCAACAAGGATATAGGAGGACTAGTGTTATCTTTTGATGAAGAGTTTGGCAAGCATCCCCCAAAGAGCTAAAACTAGCTGGCTATTTATGAAGTGTATAAGGTGTTCCAGTTGTGTCCTCTGGGAATTCCTGTCCATCAATATAAATCTGTCTCACAAGGTCCTGACCATTGCAAGAACCATAGCCCTGGGAAAATAGAATGACTAAAAAATGGGATGATAAATTAAGGACTTCTATTAATTTATGTAACAGAGGAGAGAAAATCAGATATTTTAAACCTCTTCTCTTTTCTGTGTAATGGGATACCTAAATCATCCAACTTGAAAAGTAAGGGCAGCTCCAGTGACACATAGGTACAGGGGAAACACAGGGAGGAATGATATCATATAATGTAGCAACTACCCCTGAGCACAGCGCAGGAAGCACCACCATCCTGAGAAAAGAGTGTAGGTTCTGGAGTCAAATAGAGATGGGTGCAATTTCCACTTCTGATACATTTCACCTGTATTAATTGTCAAGCCTTGTGAAGGTTCTGAGATTTTTATCTTGCACGCTAACCTACCACATTTCCATGGATGCTGACAGAAGACATGAGACTCCTGGGTCAGAGATAAGGGACTTTGTTTCTTACAGCAATAGTATTAGCCAGAGTACAAGTATTTTCTTGTGTCACTATCTCTTTCTCCTTCATCTCATAAGAGCTACTTGAAAAGGGCCAGGTGACACCTGCACATGCTGTAGATTGCATTACTGGAAAGCAATACTGAACTTAATAAATCTATATATTTTATGATGGGCAGTAAGTGTTCCTGTCTTTTGCTCCAGAAGGAGATACGCTATCTTCCAAAGCTGTTCACTATACACAAATCCTTGAAAAGGTAGTCTGGAAGTCTCTACTCACAAGAAGTACAGAAACATGAGACCCAAAGGAAATTGTCTCACAATAATGATTATAAGAAAGTTACCTAACCTCTTTGAGTCTCTATTTTTTTCATCTGTAAAATATGTATCATAATAGTACCTACCTCCGGCATCAGAAAGATTAAATGAGTTCATACCTGTCAAAGCACTAGACAGTTAGAAGATGCTCAACATTAAATGTTAGTTTCATTTCTCCCAGTCCCACTTTCTCACCACTATGACTAGAAGGCCCTACTATTCTATCCTTCCTTTTCTGTTCTTGTAGTCATCCTCTGGCTCCCAATGAAGACCACAGTTTATTTCCCATCACCTTTACTCATACATTTACTAGTTTCCATCTGCATCCTGTCAAGATTGTAGTCCCACTTAATTAATTAATTCATTCATTCATTTAGCAAATAGTTATTGAACACTTATGATGTGTCAGCTTCTATGCAAGGTTCTAGGAATACAGTAGAGAATGAAAAATACACAGTCACCACCATCATGAAGTTTGCCCTTTAGTTAAGGAGACAAATATTTTTTAAAGAATCACATAGAATTATTGGTCATCAGGAAAGCATAACATATTCCTCATTTTACTCATTTGATCTCTGCTGCCCCACTGAGAATTAGACACTGTCCACATAGGGTTACATCTCTTACCGCTTTTCCTTAATGGAGTCAAACTTCACTCCTGGGCCCTAACTAGGTGAAAGGTCAATCAAAACTTGTGGACCAGCAAGGATGTCGAACACTGTCCAAGGAGTAGAGTCCTATTACTTTCCAAGACAGGCACCAACACTAGTGACAGAAAGGAGGGTCGGGGACATAAGGTTTCTGGAATCTGCTGAAGACTTGAAAGAACAGATCTCAGTTAACATTAGCAGAATCATTCTTTAGGAGAAAACACGGTTGCCAAAGGGGTGTTTGAAAGCAAATCTGTTGGCCTTCACTCCTAAAGAACCTATACATTGTCTTCATTCTTTCATAATTAATTAGTTACACAAGTCTTCTTTCTCTTCCTCAAAGGTTATTCTCTCCTCTAGCATATAAAGGATTATTATGCACTTCAAACTAGTACGATATTTCACTGGATTGCTACCACTCTTCCTCCTACGTGAATATTTTTTCACTCCGAAAGGATTATACGAACCTTGAAGACAAGGCCTGTACCTTACACTTCTCTTATAACTGACTTCCACTCCTTCCATTACTAGCATAGCCTGCATCTGTTCAGTGACACAAACAATCTGTTCTTAAAAAATAACTAGCTAAAAAAAGGAATGATGCTGTGGAATGGCATGGTGTTTACAAGCAGATTCATGGTGATTTTATTTATAAAAATTCCCAGACTTCTTTGGTCAGTCACCCTTATGGTATCAACAGAAACATTTTTTCTCAAGTAATTTGTAAGCCCAAACAGATTGGTTTCCTTAGTTTCACAGATAGAAAGTCAGGTGTTAATTTGAACCAATCACATGCTAGTACAGTACTGCTAGGAATAGAAGCAACGAAACATTATCCCTATCTCTCACTTTAATCATTAGCTTGTCCTCTTTCTTACTCTAATCCCTTTGATCATGAGTCAGGAACCTTTCCAAGCATGCCAAAGCTTCTGCCACTGTCCCTCTATGAGGCAAGGGACAGAGGGTGATTAACTTCTGGGGAGGGAGTAGGGGAGAATGTTGTTACCTCTCAGTTATTCTAACTGGGGATCAAGAGGAGAAATAAACATTTTGGTGAGAGTGGGATTGGAAGGAACTTTCAATGTGGCAGCAAGGAGACCCTCACAAGTAGGGAAGAAGAAAAGGCTATAACAACTGCAAAAATTAGCCCAGGCTAATTTTTGAATTTGGCTGTTCACTTACCAGGACTCAATTTAGGGTACCTTGGGAAGTCAATAATTCTTAACCTGTTTCAGAGAAGAAGAGTGGTATAATGGGAAAAGCATAGAATTTGGACTTTGAAGTGCTCAATATACTTAAGTCTAAAGTTAACATATTGATGCACCCACTAAAAAATGAGCACTATAACAATAATTACTTCTTTCCAGACATTTTTCCCTTTTTAAAATTGTGAAATATACATACAACAATTTTAATAGAGGTTTTAGAGCAGATTTGACTCACAGCAAAAGTGAGAGAAAGATGCACAGATACACCATATACTATATAATCCCTACTCCCACGTATGCATTGTTTTCTTATTATCAATATTCCCAGCCAGAGTGTTACATTTGCTACAACTGATGAACCTAAATTGAGACATACATGTGGTCAACAAGCATATGATAAAAAGCTCAATATCACTGATCATTAGAGAAATGCAAATCAAAACCACAGTGAGATACCATCTCACACCAATCAGAATAGCTACTATTAAAAAGTCAAAAAATAACATACTGGCAAGGTTGTGGAGAAAATGAAACACTTACACACTGTTGTTGGGAGTGTAAATTAGTTCAACCATTGTGGAAAGCAGTGTTGAGTTCCTCAAAGAGCTAAAAACAGAACTACCATTCAACCCAGTAATCCCATTTCTGGGTATATACCCAGAGGAATATAAATCAGTCTACCATAAAGACACATGCATATGAATGTTCACTGCAACACTATTCACAATAGCAAAGACACTGAACCAAACTAAATGCCCATCAGTGTCAAACTACATAAAGGAAACGTGGTACATACACACCGTGGAATACTACGCAGCCAAAAAAAAAAGAACAAGATCATGTGTTTGGCAGGAACATGGATGGCGCTGGAGGCCATTATCCTTAGCAAACTAATGCAGTCACAGAAAACCAAATACCACATGTTCTCACTTGTAAGAGAGAGCTAAATGATGAGAACACATGGACATATAGAAGGGAACAACAGACAATGGGGCCTGTCAGAGGGTGGAGAGTGGGAGGAGGGAGAGGAGCAGAAAAAGTGACTATTGAGTACTAGTCTTAGTATCTGGGTGACTAAACAATCTGTACAACAAACCCCTGTGACACGAGTTTACCTATATAACAAACCTGCACATGTACCCCTGCACCTAAAATAAAACTTAAAAAGAAAGAAACATTATCACCCAAATATCACCCATAGTTTACATTAGGGTTTACTCCTGGTTTTGCACATTCTAAGGGTTTTGACGAATGCATAATGACATTAATGATGTGTATTTACTATTGTAGTAGCATACAGAATAGTTTCACTGCCTTAAAAATCCTCTGCACTTTATTGATTCCTTCCTCCCTCCTAACCCCTAGCAACCACTGGCCTTTTTATGATCTCTATAGTTTTACTTTTTCCAGAATGTTATATAGCTGAAATCATACAGTATGTAGCCTTCCAAATTGGCTTCTCTCACTTAGTAATACATATTTAAAGTTCCTTCACATCTTTTCATGGTTTGATAGTTTATTTACTTTTAATACTGATTATATACAGATTTGATGCATAAAATATTACTGTACAGCCTAATGAAAACTTATAAAGATAACGTCACAGGATAACCACTGCCTAAGTCAAGAACTAAGAGACTGAGAGCATTCAAGAAACAACATGTCTCATGTAGACTTCTAAAAAAAAACTAGTCTGGATTCTAAAATTTCAATAACATGAAAAGAAAAGTTAGGAGGTTTGTTTTAAGTTAAATAAATATAAAAGGACAAGCAACAAAATGTAGTGTGTGAATCTTGTTTGGTTGCTGACTTCCCACCCTACCCACCTAAAAAAATTATGAAAGATTCTTGGAGAAACTTGAACATGGACTATTCATTAAATAATACTATAGAACTATGTTAATTTACTCAAGAATGATAACGCATTGTGGTTATATAGGGAGATGTCCTTAATTTGGGAGGCGCATGCAGAAGTACATAGGGATGAAGTTTCCTAATGTCTGCAACATGTTTTGATATGGTTCAGGAAAAATATATGTATGGGAGTTCCATTTCTGGCATAAGAATGTGAGATCTGTGGACTCATTCTCCCATGAAATGAAAAATTATGAAAAAAATCCCCAAACTGTTAAAAGTCTCTGGAAATGAGCATGAAGACATACAGTGAATGAAGGAATACCTAATCAAGAAAGTCTACTAAAATTCGGTAAGAACATTGAGAGTTTGGTACTTGAACCAAGACTCATCTTCTCCCTTCTTTCCCAGCTCTGTGAGGAGAAATTCAATTCCAGATTGGTACAGCCAAAGACACAAGGCTCCACCTTCCTCCAGCTCCCAGTTGGAAGATTATCTTCTCTGGAGGGGCAGGATGTGAGCGTTTTTCATCCTTCCCTCAACTACCTGTTGCTGAGGCTAAGATCCAGTGAATGTACTCAAGAGGGGTGGGTTTCCTTCTTCCAACCACCCTCCACTTGGTGAGATGGAAGCTCTACCTTGGGCATGGCACTGCTAAGAATACTGGGGCCCTGATCATCCTTGCCCTGGCTTGTAAGATAGTGGTTTCATACTGGTAGAGGCAAGCCTAGGAGACATGACGCTACTGCCCCCCTGCCCAAACCAATTCATGGAGCACTAAGTTCCTAGAGTGGGGGTGTCACTCAGAAAAAGTGTGCTGTTTTACCCACCCCCAGCTCCAGGGCCATGGCTCAGAAATTTTGTCTTGTGGGAGAAGCAGGCCATAAACAGAAAGCTCTGAAGGTCTTTCCAAATGAACTGACTTCATTTGCAACAGAGTGCAGAGAAGTTCCAGTTTAAAGGTGTTTTCTGAAACAGTGGAGAGTGTGGTGAAAGGCAGGAGAATGGGAGATTCATTCATTACAGGCTAAACTGTAAGCTGGCTAGTTTGCTGGAGAGAACCTGGAAAAGAGACAGCTAGAAGAAGACTTTCAAGACTTCTAGACAACTAGAAGATTTCAGAACAAATCTCAAATACTTGCCTCAGGAACTGTCCTTTCAAGGGAGTCTGAATGTTTGTTTGTTTGTTTAATTTTTTTATTTCCATAGGTTTTTGGGGAGCAGGTGGTATTTGGTTACATGATAGTGGTGATTTGTGAGATTTTGGTGCACCCATCAGCTGAGCAGTATACACTGAACACAATTTGTAGTCTTTTATCCTTCATCCCCTTCCCACACTTTCCCCCTGATTACAAGGGAGTCTGAATTTGATTGGATTAGTCTGTTGAGCAATTTATGCTCCCAGAGCATTGTTGAAACAATAGGGCAATCAGTTGAAAATTCGTGGAGTTTAACAGCTAGGTTTGGTTAGGGAAAAAGAGACTAAGAGAGCCCTGTGAAAACCACTGTTATCACCGGGTAAGTGTGGGAATACCCAAGGCTGCATCACTAAGAAGCAGTATCACAGCCTTCACATTGTGATGGTAGATAGGAAATAGACTTCACTGAAATAATCCAGACAGCCATTAAACAACAAAACAAAGCAAAATGAAAACAAGCAAATACAAATAACAAGCCTTTAAGCGGGGATCAGTACCCAGAGTTGCTATAATATGTTATCTAAAATATTCTATTTGCAACAAACATTATGAGACATGCAAAGAAACAGGAAAGCATAATCTATACATGGGGGGAGAAAGGCAGGCAACAGAAACTGTTTGTGACAGTGCTATGGACTAAATGTTTGTGTCCATCCAAAATTCATATGTTGAAGCCCTAACGCCAATGTGATGGTATTTGAAAGTGGAGCTGTCTTAGTCCATTTTCTGTTGCTGTAACTGAATACTACAGACTGAGAAATTTAAAAAGAGTAAAAGTTTATTTAACTTATAGTCCTAAAGGCTGGGAAGTCCAATATTTAGTAGCTGCCATCTGATGAGGGCCCTCTTGCTGCATCATAACATGGTAAAAGATATCACATGGTGAGAGAGCAAGAGCAGCTCAAGTCTCTTCTTAAAAAGCCACCGTCCCATCATGGGGGCCCCACCCTTGTGACCTTCTCTAATCCTAGTTATCTCCTAAAGGTCCCACAGTCAAATGACATCAACATATCAATTTGAGGATTAAGTTTCCAACACATAAAATGTGGGGAACTTGCCGGGTATAGTGGCTCATGTCTGTAATCCCAGCAACTTGGGAGGCCAAGGCAGGAGGATTGTTTTGTCCCAGGAATTTGAGACCAACCTGGGCAACATAGCAAGACCCCATCACTAAAAACATAAAAAAGAAAAAGAAAATAAAATTGGGGGGACACACTCAAAACATAGCAAGGTCTTTGGGAGGTAACTGGGTTTAGATGAGGGCATGAGGCTAGGGCTCCCATGATAGGATTAGTGTAGTTATAAGAAGAAAAGACTGAAGCTTGCACACATGCTCTCTCCCCCAGTGATGATACAGCAAGAAGGAAGCCATCTGCAAGCCAGGGAGAGGGCTCTGACCAGACAACTATGCTTGCACCTTAATCTTTTACTTCCAGCTTCTATACATGTGAGGAAATACACTTCTGTTGTTTAGGCTACCCAGTCTATGGTATTTGTTATAGCAACTGAGCCAACTAAAGACAGACAGGGACCATGTGATAGATTTAACAAAGACTTCTAAATAGCCATTATGAACATATTAAAGAATGAAAAGAAATTATGATTAAAAAGAAAAAGCATGATGACAGTATCACATCAAATATAAAATATCAATAAAGGGATATAAATTATGAAAAAGAGCCAAATCTAACTTCTGGAGTTGAAAAGCAAAATAACCGATCTAAAAATGTCTCTAGAGAGACTCAGCGGTTGATTTGAACTGGCAAAAGAAAGAATTGGTCAACTTGAAGATAGACCAATAGAGTTTATCCAATCCAAAGAACATGAAAAACAGATCAATAAAAAATGAAGTGACCTTCAGGGAAATTTAGGACACCATTAAGGACGCTGATATACATGCAATGAGAGTGCCAGAAGAGCATAAGAGAGAGAAAACAAAGCAGAAAAATTATTTGAAGAAATGATGGCTGAAAATTTCACAAATTTATTGTAAAACACTTACCTACACATCTAGGAAGCTCAATAATTTCTAAGCAGAATAAACAAAGATATATGAAACAGATACATCATAGTAAAACTGCTGAAAGTCAAAGACAAGGAGAAAATCTGGAAATTGGCAAGTGAAAAATGACTTATCACCTACAAGGGAACCTGAATGAGATAGCTGACTTCTCATTAGACACAATGGAGAATACTTTCATTTGTATATTGGCCATTTGGATTTTTCACTTTTGTAAAGTAACTGTTTATGGCTTTCACCCATTTTTAAATTTTGTATCATTTTCCAGCAATTCTGTATATGTTCCAGGTCCTAGAATTTTATTTAGGACATATTTATAGCTCTATCTATCTATCTATCTATCTATCTATTGGAAATCATGATTAAAGAAGAAAAGGCATGGTGACAATAGACAGATATAGATGTTACTTTATAGCTCACTTTTTAATTCTCTTAATGGCATCTTTTGATGAACTGGACTATTTAATTTTAATGTGGTCCAAGTTATCAGTTCTTTCCTTTATGGTCAATGGTTTTGTGTACTGCTGAAAAGCTTTTTCACTAGACCATTGTTGTGAATATAATCATTTACATTTTAAAAGCATAATTTTGCCTTTCAGGTTTAGATTTATAATTACTGGTAACTGATTTGAGGGTATTAATTGAAGTAAGGTTCATATATACTCTTACTACCCAATTCTGCTTCTTTCTCGTTTATCTTTTAGAGATGATTCTCACACACTACCAATAAACTTCTTGTATTTCTAACTCCATTTAGTACCTGTTTACTGGAGGTTTTAAAATGACACACCATACTCTATTTCTCTGCATTGCCACCTCTGTCACAAAACAAATCTCCATATATATGAATCTGTTTCAGGGCTCTCTTTTCTGTACTATTTGTCTGTTTGTCTACCTCTGCCAATATTATATTGTCTCATTTACTATAGTTTTATAATATGTCTGATATTTGGTAAAGTGAGTCCTCTCACTTTGTTCTGCTTCGTCAAAAGTGTCTACAATATCCCTAATCCATTCCAATGTTTTAAACATTCTGACATCTTCCACATTTTTATCTGTGTACCAGAATGCCCCCTCCCAAGCTTTAGATTTTTATACACAGCTAGTATCTCTACCTAGATATCTTACAGATATCTCAAATTCCAAAAGTTCAAAATTGAATTAGAGTGATGTGAAAAGCAATAGTGTAGTAAGGAAGAAAAATTTTTCCAAAGAAGTTATGAGAAAAGTGGCAAAAAATGGCCAGAATCAACTTTTTTTTTTTATGGAGTCTCACTCTGTCCCCCAGGCTGGAGTGCAGTGGCACAATAGTGGCTCACAGCAACCTCCGCCACCCAGGTTCAAGCCATTCTCCTCCTTCAGCCTCCTGAGTAGCTGGGATTATAGGCACCCACCACCACACCCAGCTAATTTTTGTATTTTTTGTAGAGACAGGGTTTCACCATGTTGGCCAGACTGGTCTCAAACTCCTGACCTCAGGTGATCTGCCCTCCTCAGCCTCCCAAAGTGCTGGGATTACAGGCGTGAGCCACTGCACCTGGCCCAGAATCAATTTTTTAGACTCTGGAAATTAACCAAAGTTTCGTAGGAAGCAGGAAATGTTTGTTGAAGAAAAACAACTAAATTATGCTAAAAACAAAAAGCTCTGCAATGTTTTAACTTGTTCTATGCCCATCCCCTTCTCTCCAGCTCTGCAGTAGCCTTTAAAATATATCACAGAATAATGTGGAAAATCAGGAGCCTGTAAGTCACTAGAGGAGGCAGAATGGAGTTAGAGCTCCTTCAAAGCCTTATACTCATATAATTGTCATTACTTGACCCATATGGTAGTTTCCTGGAAGACTCTACTCACAAAGCTTATCTTTATTTTACCTGACTCAGAGCTTGTTCAGTGTGAACAGCCTTTCATTGAAGGTATTTTTTTGAAAATGGTAAGTGGCAATTGTTTAACATCATGGTTGCCTGTTGAAGTGGATAACAGTTGGGGCAAACAATGTAGACTGACAGAAAAGCTTAAAATAAAAAGTGGGGAAATTAAAGCTCCACAGGGGCTTTGACAAGCTCTGACAAATTCTCAAGAACATAGGAGGGAATACATATGCACACGACTTCCCATTCCCAGGGCCGTGAACATGTTCAGAAAAGACCTGAGGACATCCAAAGCTCTCATCCCTGACTGACTTTGAGGCCCTACATGAGGAGGAGATGAAAGCCAAGACAAAGTTGCAAATCAACTGGCCGAGTGCCAAATGCCTCCAAATAAACATAGAGCCCTCAATAAAGAGTGAAAGACTTAATGGTTTTAGGCACTTCGGGAGTATCTGTCTCATCATTAGCTGACCACCAAGCTAATCAAGCAGAGACATCAGTGATCACACATGACAAAAATATAAACTTTACAGATTACTTCAGTAAAATTATTAAACAGCAACAGTAATAAAAACAAATGGCAACAAAAACATGCCCTGGAATTAAGAGAGAATCTTATTTCCAGAATTGCCACATTGCATTATTTAAAATATTCAGTTTTCAAAAAAAATTGAGAAATACAAAGAAAAATAAGAAAGTATGGACCATAATGGCGTGTGTTAGGGGAAGGTGGCAGTAGGAAAAGGCAGTCAATAGGAATTATCTCTGAGAAAGCCCAGACGTCACAATTACTACACAAAAAACTTTATGTGAGATGCTTTAAATATGCTCAAATAAAGGAACCCAAATCTACAGAACTAAAGGAAAGTATAATAATGATGTCTCACCAAACAGGGATTATCAATGAAGAAATAGACATCATAAAAATAATGAAATGGAAAGTATGGAGTCAAAAAGTACAATAACACAAATGAAAAACTCACTAGAGGAACATGACAGCAGAATTGAGCAGATCGAAGAAAGAATTAGTGAATTTAAAGTTACGTTCATTGAGAGTATTGAATCTGAAGGGCAAAAAGAAAAAATAAAGAAAAAAGCATAGAGACTCATAGAGCTGTTGAACATGACCAAGCATACCAACATAGACATAACAGGAGACCCAGAAGGAGAGGAGAGAGAGAATAGGAGAAAAAGTATATTTGAAGAAATAATGACAGAAAGCTTTCTGAATTTCACTAAAAACACGAATCTACACATTCAAAAAACAAAAAGAACTCCAAGTAGTATAAACTTAAAAAGACCCACATCTAGCTGGGCATGGTGGCTCATGCCTGTAATCCCAGCACTTTGGGAGGCTGAGGCAGGCAGATCATGAGGTAAGGAGATCGAGACCATCCTGGCTAACACGGTAAAACACCATCTCTACTAAAAAATACAAAAAATTAGCCAGGCATGGTGGCGGGTGCCTGTAGTCCCAGCTACTCAGGAGGCTGAGGCAGGAGAAGGGCTTGAACCCAGGCGCCAGAGCTTGCAGTGAGCCGAGATCACACCACAAAGCTCCAGCCTGGGCAACAAAGCAAGACTTCGTCTCAAAAAAACAAAACAAAACAAAACCAAAAAATCCACATCTAGACACATTATAATCAAACTGTCAAATGACAATCTTGAAAACAGCAAGAGAGAAGTGACTCATTAGATAGAAGTGTTACTCAACAAGATTAACAGCTAATTTCTCATCAGAAACCATGGACACCAGAAGGCAGTAAGATGATATACTAAAAGTGCTGAAATAAAAGTATTTCAACTAAGAATTCTACAGCCAGCAAAACAACTCTTCAAAAATGAAAAAGAAATTAAGACATTCCCAGATAAACAAAAACTGTGAGTGTTGCTGGCAGACCTGCCTACAAGAAATACTAAAGTGGGGGTTTTCTGGCCACAATGAAAAAGCATGTGATAGCAACTCGAATCTACATGAAAAAGCAAATAAACCAGTAAATTTAACTACATAGTAAATATAAAAGACAATATAAGTGTATTTTTTTCTTTGTTACTCTTTGTTTTGATAATCACCTCTTTACCCCATTGGTGAAGGATGGATCTCCAACCTAGGGTTATGGAAATGGTTGAACACACATGACACTGAACAAATGAGATCAACAGCAGTTTTTTAGTCACGTATACTCATGACCTAGGGGAGGAAGACACATGCCATGCAAGACCACAAGGAGCTTGCGTTTGGGATCAGAGTGAACAAGCAGGGTCTATGAGAGGCCAACTTTGTAATATCAAGAAGATGAGGTGATCCTTGGTTCCCACTGAAGAATGTGATTGGCTCATTTGAATAATGGCATGGGCTGGCAGGAACTGAGGTCTGCTACTCAGCAATAAATAACAACTATGTCTGGTCCCCGTGATAAGGAGAGCTTTTTGCTTAGGGTAACTTATCAGTAGGAGCAGAATGGGTAAGGGAACTTGTAGTTAGGCTATTTGAGATCTTCCTGATTTTTCTAGATGTCAAGACAGCACTTACTATTAATTTTAGGATTTATATCACAACTGGCCCCTTGATGTCTTGACATCAGTTTAAACTTGTTGATCACTGCAACTTTGAGGGGAATAGAAGCAGAGCATTCCTAGGAAGCAAAGTAGGCACTTGACCAGGAGAAAGATGGGTACATGGTGAGGTGGTCATCAGAAAAACATTAACATTAGAGGTATCCCCATTTGTGGCCAATAAAGGCATTTGAGGGACCTGTGTGGTATTGGTACAGGGAAAGCATGTCCCCAGGGGGCATGAATTTAGACTAATCAATGTCTGTGGCAACAGTGACACCCAGTGGGGGTCCATTTGTCACTTTACAACTTAAATAAGAGTTCTCTGAAGAACCCATTATGCTTCCAATTAAACCAGCTGCCTGGGACCTATAGGGGTGGTAGAAGTTCCATTGAATGCTTTCTTCAAGAGCTCAGCATTACGTATTCCGAGAAGTGAAATGAGGGCCTTTGCCAATATGAGAAATGTCTGGAACTCCAAAGGGGATAAAAAGTATCCTGGTAAGGCCATGTATTGTGGCCTTAGTATACATAGAGATGTGTGTGAACTTGATTTACAGATTGGGCATCTATGAGGCAAGAGATTCCCAGAGTTCTTTACCCTAAAGGAGGCAACTTTTAGGCAGTGGGCCAAGAGTTTGCAAAAATGTCCAGATGGAACTATTTTTTGGCCAGGGCATTCAATGTCAAGATGACTGCCTGAAGTGTGGCTAATTGTGCTGACTCTTGGGTCCCATTCTTTTCAGGGACATTCTGGTTAAGGGATGGAAAAGCAGGAACATTCTGCTGAATTCCATCATGTATGATGGCAAGATACCATCCATAAAGTGTATGAATTTCTATTGCCGATCACTCAGCTGATCCTAAGGAGGTTCTTCAGGTAGCCAAGGGCCTGGGAAAGGGTTGACTTCCTCCAGCATTATGGCATCCAGCAAGTGACTGAGACTATGGGAGGTCAGTCCCTCCTGTAAGATTTACTAGAGTGACCAGGTTTGGCTCCATTATGTAGCAAAGAGGCCTCAGTAGCTGTGCTGTGCTTGTGAGGTTCTGCTTCCATAACACAAGGCATAATGAGCAGCTGGGTATAAAAGATTACAGGTACAGGGGCTGCAAGAGCCTTGATTTTCAGAATAGTCCAGTATGTGGCCAGCAATTGCTGCCCTAATGGTATATAGTGCAGGTCTGAGAAGGACAGTGCAGTTTCTTGCACCAGAAGCCTATGGACAGCTTATGTTCGTCATAGGTGGTCCAGAGACCCCAGAAAACATGAGAGGAGGTTGCTAAAGCTTCTATGGTGAATGAGTCTCTGAGGACACTAACAGGAGTGCCTGTTGATTTGAATTTGGACAGATTCTAGAGCTTTTTGTTGGAGAAGGATCCATTCAAGGTGGGCTGATTTGCAAATAACAACATCAGTGAAATTAATTAAATTTGTAACTGAGGAATATGCTGCTTCCAGAACCCCAAAAGTACTAAAAAATGGACATATTAACACTGTGGGTGCTAAAAGGATCAATAGTTTTTTCTTAACAATGTCAGGGATAGAGTAGCCTTCAGTTTACCAAATAATGTTCCGGAATTTAATAGAGGTGGTGGGGCTTTGCTCTATGTGTGGAGCAATGCTCTACCCTCTTTTTGTGAGCTCCTTTGTATTTGTAAGTCCTTAATAAATGTGTCAAATGAATCTCCTTGGAGGAAGACGTCATCAATGTAATGTCATACCTGGTCATACGTGTGCCCCTAGAGAAAGGTTAGTATAGTTGGGATCTTGCCTGCAAAGATTACATGCCAGGCAATGCCTGGCAAAAGTGTATTGTGTCCTTTAGGTGGTGAAGACAAATGCGATGGAGAGGCTATTGAAATAGGCACTGAACAGAATATATCCAAATCTAAAATAGGGCGATATTTACCAATTGCTGATTGGATGAGTCAGTAATTGCAATAATATTGAGTATTGGGTATGGGGGCCTCCTTGGATGAGACCATAGCATTGAGGTTGTAGCTACCCACTGTGAGGCCCCATTCATTCTTTTCAGGTTTAAGAACAGGACAAACTGAGATGCTAAATAGAGGAGCAGTGGGGATAATCACTCCTTCACTAATTAGGTCTTAATAAATTTTAACCCTTGAAGCCCTATTTTAAGTTACATTGGGCCATAGTAACTATTTTAACTGAGGTGATCCATGGCATCTCATTTAGTTTAGCCAGTTTTTAAGTGTGAAAGACTTAATTTAACTTTATTTATTGTGGGTCAGAGTAACCTCGCCCACCACAAGATATTTTAGGATAATGGGTACTATGACCATAAGGAATTTATAGACAAAATATTAATTCTGATGGTTAAGGTGAGGCATACTTATTTGTCCTCTCTTTCATATTTGGCAACTCCCTTAAGATTTTAGGGGGTACCTTATTTAAATATAATGGGTCCCCATGTATAACTGTAATTCGAGCCTCAGTATTGATTAAGTCCATGAAGGTCTGCCAATTGGTGCATTTCAGCAAATGATTTTTTATTGTTCTTTTCTTTTTTCTTTTTTGTTCCTTTTTTCTTGTTCTTTCAGCAAATGTTGATGTTAATTCAGAACCTATTTTGTAGAGGCACAAAAGCCAATCAGCGCCTTTTTGTCTTTTTCTTGTGAAAACTATTTTGTCAATAATATCCAATTATGTCAAATTGTGGACCTCTGTTTCAAGTTAATTTTTTTCCTGCAAGCTTGAAATTTGAGCTCTTTATTGCAATAGAGGCATAAGCAGGAGAGTGGCATAGGAGAAGAGCACTATGCCCACAATTCTGCTACAGATCCACCCTTTCTCCCACACAGGCTTCCTTTTTGTCCACACTTTTTCCTCTGTAAAAATCCCCTCATAATAGGTAGGAGCAATGGTTCATGCCTGTAATCCCAGTGCTTTGGGAGGCTGAGAGGGGAGGATCTCTTGAGGCCAGGAGATCAAGACCAGCCTGGATAACATAAAATGACTCCCATCTCTCTAAAAAAAAAAAAAAAAAAAGCCAGGTGTAGTGTAGTGTGCCTGTAGTCCTAGTCACTCAGGAGGCTGAGACAGGAGGGTTGCTTGAGTCTGAGAGTATAAGGTTACAGTGAGCTATGACTGCACCACTATACTCCAGCCTGGATGATAGTGGGAGACCTTGTCTCTAAAAGAAACAAACAAACAAACAAACCAAAATTCCTTTGTAATAATTTAGATTTATAGTCATATAAAGTTGCTGCTTTCAGTTTCTGTCTGCACAATCACCATGATGCAGCCCTTCTTGATGGTTATGGGAACAGGTTTGGGTTCCTGGGGCCCGACTCATAGGTGGTGGCCCCCTCTTCAAGAGAATGCCAGTTGGTCTCTCCGGGGTTGAGTTCCACATCCAGTAAGATAATTTTGTCTGTGGCCTGGATGGAATCTATCAAGTCCTGCTGTCACAAGATTAGCCCTTTGGTGTGCTGGTAAGCAACAGCACTAAACAAATCCCAGGTACATTGGCTAGGGGTTATGTATTGGGAGAGCAATTGAGTACAAAATGCTCCTTCCCATTTTTAAATAATCAGTGTGTGGTCATGGGCCACCATGGATGTGCACCTCAATACCTTTGGAGATCAGGAGAGCACATACAACAGCAGCAATGGAAGCAGTATCACAGGAGAGAAGCAACTCTTGCCTGAACAACAATGACTATTACGCAACCAAAATGCCATGCTTAATTCTCCGCAGGGTGGTGGTCTTCTTCTTTTCCACATACTCTACAAAGGCCATCTTGGGAGTATGCAATCACAAACAGTTTCATGGCTGTCCCAAGCAGCCAGTGATGGTAACTAGGCTATACACAGTGATCAGAGAGTTCCAGCTCTGCCTTTGGTAAGTGGGACTCAGGTGTCAGCTGATTAGGATGCCGTGTTGTCACCTTCACAGGCAGAAGTCTCAGAGACTATCTCCCCAACACAGGCCAAACCCAGTGGCACATCATGCCAAGGTATAGTCAATAAACAAAAGTTCTTGTCTTGAGGATTATAGCATTTAGAGTGGGAAGAGATGGCGACATCTGGCAAAGAAAACATAGTTCCATGTCAGCCAAAGCAAAGTCCACTAGCAATCAGCAATTCTGTTCCAGGCAGTATTTGCCATATCATTAAACCAGTTAACTAGTCATGAGCAGTTAATTAAAGCTGACCAGGTGTCCTTGGTTATTGTTGGTACATCCCGTTGATGACACCAATTGTTTTGATCACTTCCCCTCCACCCCATTGGTGAGGGAGGGATCCCACCGTAGGGTTATGGGTATAGCTGAAAACACAACACCCAACACTGGACAGATGAGATTGACAGCAGTTTATTAGTCACATATACTTACAGCCTGGGGGAGAAGGACACCACAAAACACACAGGGCCACAAGAGGTTTGCAATCTGGAACAGTGAACAGCCAGGAGCTGTGGGAGGCAGGCTCTATAGTAGCAAGAGGGTGGGTAGCCTTTGGTTCCTGAGGGAGGATGTGATTGGTTCATTTAAACAATTCTATGGGCTGGCAGGGAACTAAAGGCCACTACTCTTAAAGAAAAAAATTATTAAATTACATGGGTTGAAGATGGTAAAGAATATTTTATTCAGGAGCATCGTGATAGGTGTAGGGACCACTGCAATGTGATCTTGTGGTGTGAGAGAGAGATTGGGCTTAATTCCCAATACAGCATAAGAAAATGAGAATTTATACCCAGGGCACAGGGTAGGGGTCAGTGGATGGCAAATTACTAAGAGGAAGCATCAGGGGTAAATGAGAATTTTTTTTTTTTTTTTAAATAGAGGTAAGGTCTTGCTATGTTGCCCAGGCTGGTCTCAAACTCCTGGGCTCAAGCGATCTTCCCACCTCAGCCTCCTAAAGTGCTGAGATTACAGGCATGAGCCACTGCACCAGGCCAAAAGGAATTCTGATTAAACCAACCTAGCAGGATGCTTCTTGAAGGTAGGCCGTGGTGATGAAACATCATCACCTGGGGGATGATGGAGGATGAAATGAAGAACCTGATTAGATATGGAAGGATCAGATATCAAGGGTGAGATGTTCTGGTTAAACTAACTTCATGGATTCTTGTTAAAATTGGACAATGCAGAGATGCACATGGAATTCTAAAAGTTAGGCGTAGCTGAACAAGAGTTCAGAGGTGCCTGAGCCTGAGCAGAATTTGGTCAATGAGAAAATCTTTGTTAATATTCAGGGATAAGCATGAACTGTGCCTGGTCTGCATGATAAGGAGGGTTACTTGGCTAGAAGACCTTATCTGTGGAAACAGAGTAGGAAGGAGAATTTGCAGTTAGGCCAATTTTACCATGTCAAGGCAGCACATAATATTAATTTTAGGGCTCATAACACATTCCTTTTTATCTTTTTTTATTTAAAAGACTACTGTGGCCAGGTGCAGTGGCTCATGCCTGTAATCTCAGTACTTTGGGAGGCCAAGATGGGTGGATCACCTGAAGTCAGGAGTTCGAGACCAGCCTGGCCAACATGGTGAAACCCTGTCTCTACTAAAAATACAAAAATTATCTGGGTATGGTGGTGCATACCTGTAGTCCCAGCTACTAGGGAGGCTGAGGCAGGAGGATCGCTTGAACCTTGGAGGCTGTAGTGAGCCGAGATCATGCCACTGCACTCCAGCCTGGGTAACAAAGCAAGACCCTGTCTCAAAGATAATAATAATAAATAAAAATAAAAACAAAGACAACTGCATAAAGAAATCATGACAAATACGTGTTGATACACATACAATGTATAAAGACGGGTTTTGTACAACAATAACAACACATAGGAGTAGTGATGGAATGGAACTATTTTGGAACAACATTCTTGTACAATATTGAAATTAAGTTAGTATTCATTTCAACTAGTTTTTGTAACTTAATATGTTAATTGCAATCCCAAGGGAAGTGACCAAGAAAATGGCAAAAGAAACAACAAAGTAATTAAAATGGTAGGTTAGAAACTATCCATTTAATACAAAATAAGGCAGTAATGAAGGAACTGATAAACAAAAAAAAACCTGCCACATAGAGAACAAATTGAAAAATGCCAGACACAAATCCTACCTTTTGTCAGTTATATTAAATTTAAATAGATTAAGCACTACAACAAAAAAAAAGCAGAGATTGAAAGAATGAATTAAAAATGATCCAATTATATGCTATGTATAAGGAACATGACTTAGATTCAAAGACACAATTAATTTGAAAGTAAAAAGATGAAAAAAGACATACCTTACAAACAGTAACTGATACGGTTTGACTGTGTCTCCACCCAAATCTCATCTTGAATTGTAGTTCCCATTATCCGCAAATGTTGTGGGAGGGAATTGGTGGGAGGGAACTGGTGGAAGGTAATTGAATCATGGGGGCAGTTACCCCCATGCTGTTCTTGTGATAGTGAGTTCTCATGAGATTTGATGGTTTTATAAGGGGCTTTTCCCCCTTTGCTCAGCACTTCTCTCTCCTGCCGCCCTGTGAAGAGTTGCCTTCCGTCATGATTGAAAGTTTCCTGAGGGCTCCCCAGGCATGTGGAACTATGAGTAAATCAAACCTCTTTTCCTTGTAAATTACTCAGTCTTGGGTATTCTTTCATAGCAGTGTGAGAATGGACTAATGCAGTAACCAAAAGAGAGTTGGAGAAAATATACTAATACCAGACAAAATAGACTTTAAGACAAGAATTGTTACTAGAGACAAAGAAGAGCATTTTATAATGATAAAATTGTCAATAATTCAGGAAGATATAACAATTATGAACATATACACATCTAAAAACAGACTCCTGATATATATGAAGCAAAAACTGAAAGAACTGCAGGAAGAAATAGACAATTCAGCAATAATGATTAAAGACTTCTATACCTAACTTTATCTAGTGGATAGAACAATTAGACCAGGGGTATCCAATCTTTTGGCTTCCCTAGGCCACATTGGAAAAAGAAGAGTTGTCTTGGGCCACACATAAAATACACTAACACTAACAATAGCTGATGAGCTAAAAAAAAAAATTGCCCAAAAAATCTCATAATGTTTTAAGAAAGTTTATGAATTTGTGTTGGGCTGCATTCAAAGACTTTCTGGGCTTCATGCAGCCCACAGACAGTAGATCAACAAGGCAATAGAAGACTTGACTAACAATATAAACCAATTAGACCTAACAGACATCTTTAGAACACTCCACCCCACAACAGCAAAATATACATTCTTCTCAAGTGCACATGGAATATTTTTCAAATTAGACCATGTGCTAAGCCATAAATTGAGTCTCAGTATATTTAAGAAGGTTGAAAGCATACAAAGTATGTTTTTTGAGCACCATGGAATAAAATTAGAAGTCAATTACAGAAGGAAATTTGGGATATTCACAAACATGTGGAAATTAAACGACAAACTCCTAAAAAAAAAAATCAGTCAAGGAAGACATCACAAGGAAAATTAGACAATATTTTGAGATGAATGAAAACAAAAAACACAACATACAAAACTTATGGGATGGAGCTAAAGCATTGCTTATGGGGAAATTTATAGCTATTAATGCCTACATTGAAAAAGAAGAATGATCTCAAATCAATTACCCAAGCTTCTACCTTAAGAAACTAGTAAAAAGAGCAAACTAAATCCAAAGCCAACAAAAAGAAGGAAATAAAATTATTACAAAGTAAAAGATGAAATAGAGGATAAAAATAATAGAGAAAATCAATAAAACTGAAGCTGATATTTTGGAAAGATCAACAAAATTCACAAAACTTTAGCTAGGCTGACCCAGAAATAAAGAAAAAACACTTGAATTAATATAATCAGGAATAGAAGAGGAGACGTTACTATCAACATCACAGAAATTTTAAAAAATATATGAGAATACTATGAACAATTGCATGCCAACAAATTAGATAACCTAGATGAAACAGACAAATTTCTAGAAAAACAAAAGTTGCCAAAACTGACTCAAAAAGAGATAGAAAGTCTGAATAAAACTATACAAATAAAGTGATTGAATCAGTAATCACGTATTCCCACCAAAAACAAAAAGTCCAAGATCAGATAGTTCCACTGGTGAATTCTACCAAGTATTTAAAGAATAAAAGAAGAGCTAATGCCAAGCCTTGTCAAATGCTTTCAAAAAATACAAGAGAAGGGAATACTTCCCAATTCATTCTGTGAGGCCAGTATTACTCTGATACCAAAACCAGAAAAGCCATCAAAACAAAACTACAGACCAATATCCATTCCTTTAAAATCTATTCACTAAAATCCTCAACAAAATACTAGCAAACAAATCCAACAATGTATCAAAAGGATTATACCTCATCACCACGTGGAATTTATTACAGGAAATGCAAGGTTAGTTCAGTATATAAAAATCAACCATTGTAATAACAGCATATTAATAGAAGAAAGGAAAAAATAGCATGATTATCTCAACAGATGCAGAATAAGCATTTGATAAAACCCTTCATAATAAAAACACTCAACAAACTAAAAAGAGAAGGGTACCTCCTTAACTTGAGAAAGGGCATCTACAAAAAATCCACAGCTAGCATCATAGTTAATGGGGAAAGACTAAAAACGTTCTCCCCAATATCGGAACAAGACAAGGATGTCCACCCTCACTGCTTCTATTCAAGATTGTACTGGAGGTCCTAGCCAGTGTAACTAGGAAAGAAAAATAAGTAAAAGGCATCCAGATTGAAAAGGAAGAAGGAAAACTCTCTTTGCAAGTGACATAACTTTGTATGTAGAAAATCCTTTAGAAATCACAAAAAAACTATTAAAGCTAATAAATCAATTCAACAAAGTCCCATGATAAAAGATAGACAAAAATCAACTGTATTCCTATATACTTGCAATGAACAGTCTGAAAAATGAAAAGTGAAAGTAATAAAATAATTGCATTTATAATAGCATTAAAAAAGAGTAGGCTGGGCACAGTGGCTCACGCCTGTAATCCCAACACTTTGGGAGATTGAGGCAGGCAGATCACCTGAGGTCAGGAGTTCGAGACCAGCCTGGCCTATATGGCAAAACCCTATCTCTACCAAAAAAATACAAAAATTAGCCAAGTGTGGTTGTGCACACCTGTAATCCCAACTACTCAGGAGGCTGAGACAGGAGAATCGCTTGAACTCAGGAAGTGGAGGTTGCAGTGAGCCAAGATAGTGCCATTGCACTCCGGCCTGGACAACAGAGTGAAACTTTGTCTCAAAAAAAAAAAAGTAAAGTATTTAGGAATAAATTTAACAAAAGAATTGCAATACTTATACACTTGTCGGTGTACCAGATAACATTATTGAAAGAAAATACAGACCTAACTAAATGGAACATTATCCCATTTTCACGTATTGGAAAACTTAATATTGTTAAGGTGGCAATACTCTCTAAACTGATATACAAACTCAAGGCAACTTCTGTTAAAATCCTAGCTGCCTTTTTTTTTTTTTTTTCAGAAATGGACAAAAATTGAAATACAAGGAACCAGAATCTTTTTTTTTTTTTTTTCAACTGGTCTCACTCTGTCACCCGGGCTGGAGTGCAGTGGTGCGACCTCAGCTCACTGCAACCTCTGCCTCCCAGGCTCAGGCAATCCTCTCACCTCAGCCTCCTGAGTAGCTGGGACTACAGGCTCCTGACACCATGTCCGGCTAATTTTTTTTTTTTTTTTTTTTTTTTTTGTTGGTATTTTTGGTAGAGGCAGGGTTTCACCATGTTACCCAGGCTGGTCTCAAACTCCTGAGCTCAAGCAGTCTGCCTGCCTCGGCCTCTCAAAGTGCTGGAACTACAGGCGTGAGCCACCACGCCCAGTCAAAAGCAATCTTGAAAAAGAACAAAGGCAGAGGCCTCTGGCTTAACCAATTTCAAAGCTTACTACAAAGTAACAGTAATCAAGAGTGCATGGTACCTACATAAGGATAGACATATAGATCAATAGAATGCAATTGAGAATCCAAAAATAAAAGTCACATTTATGGTTAACTGATTTTTTTTTTTTTTTAAGATGGAGTCTCACTCTGTCGCCCAGGCTGGAGTGCAGTGGCGCGATCTCGGCTCACTGCAAGCTCTGCCTCCCGGGTTCACGCCATTCTCCTGCCTCAGCCTCCAGAGTAGCTGGGACTACAGGCGCCCGCCACTACGCTGAGCTAATATTTTGTAATTTTAGTAGAGATAGGGTTTCGCCGTGTTAGCCAGGATGGTCTTGATCTCCTTACCTCGTGATCTGCCCACCTCGGCCTCCCAAACTGCTGGAATTACAGGTGTGAGCCACCGCGCCCGGACGGTTAACTGATTTTTGACAAGTATGCCAAGATCATTCAATTGAGAGAAAAAAGAGTGTTTTCAACAAATGGTGCTGAAACAACTGAATATGCACATCAAAAGAATGAAGTTGGACCCCCTACTTCATACCACATACATACATTAACAAAAAATTGATCAAAGACCTAAGCGTAAGTTAAATCTAGAAAACTTTTAGAAGAAAACGAAAGCACAAATCTTTGTGGTTTTGGATTAAGCAATGGAGTTTTATACATGACACCAAAAGCACTAGTGACAAAAGAAAAAAATAGATAATTGAACTTTATCAAATTATAAAACTTCCACTTTTTTTTATTATTATACTTTAAGTTCTAGGGTACATGTGCACAACATGCAGGTTTGTTACATATGTATACACGTGCCATGTTGGTGTGCTGTACAGGCTGGAGTGCAGCGGCGCGATCTCGGCTCACTGCAAGCTCTGCCTCCAGAGTAGCTGGGACTACAGGCGCCCACCACCACGCCCAGCTAATATTTTGTATTTTTAGTAGAGACGGGGTTTCACCATGTTAGCCAGGATGGTCTCGATCTCCTGACCTCATGATCTGTCCGCCTCGGCTAAAACTTCCATACTTAAAAGGACACCACCAAGAAAGTAAAATCTGACAACCCACAGAATGGGAGAAAATTTTTGGAAATCATGTATCTGATGAGAGACTTGTATCTAGAATATATTTTTAAAAAGTTACAACTTAATAACAAAAGGACAAATAACCCAATTAAAAAATGGATAAAGGGTCTGAATATACAGTTCTCCAAAGATACACAAATGACCAATAAGCAAATAAAGGAATGCTCAATGTCATTAGTCACTAGGTGTATTAGTTAGGGTTCTCCAGAGAAACAGAACCAACAGGAGACGTGTGTGTGTGTGTGTGTGTGTGTGTGTGTGTGTGTGTGTGTGTGTGTGCTGCTATGAACATTCATTTATAAGGTTTTGTGTGGACATATGTTTTCAATTCCCTCGGGCATATACCTAGGAGTGGAATATCTGTGAAATATCTTAACTCCGTAATTAACATTATGAGGAACTGCCAGTTTTACAGAGTGGCTCTAATCATTTTACATTCCACCCAGCAATGTATAAGGGGTCTAATTTCTGCACATCTTCTCCAGCATTTGTTATTATTTGTCTTTATAACATTCATCCTAGTGATGACCTTACGCAGAGGCATGAAGGGGGTGCTGCTGTTTGTTGCATTTCCTAACTATACAATCATGAGTGTATCTCATGGTTTTGATTTGCATTTCCCTAGCATGGTTTTTATCTGTCAACTTGAATGGGCTAAGGGATGCCCAGATAGCTGGTAGAACTTTTGGGTGTGCCTGTGAAAGAGTGTTTCTGGAAGAGATTAGCATTTTAATCAGTAACCTGAGTAAAGAAGATCTCCCTCACCCACATAGGGTGATCATTCAATCTGCTGAGGGCCCACATAGAACAAATAGGTAGAGGAAGAGTGAATTCACTCTCTGTTTGATCAGGGACACTCATATTCTCCTGCACTCAACATCCGTGTTTCTGGTCTCTGGCCTTCAGATTCTTACTGAATTGTACCACTAGCTTTTCTGGTTCTCCACTGGGTCTCCAGCTTGCAGATGGCAAATCATGAAACTTCTTAGCCTCCATAATCATATGAGCCAATTCCTATTATAAATTAATCTCTGATTTATTACATATGCACATTACATATGTTTATAACATATTATATATATGTACATGTATGAGAGAGAGTTTCTTATCAGATATATAGATATATGGTTTTAAAATTTTTTCTCCCATCCTGTGGGTTGTCAGTTTTTACTTTCTTGATGGTGTCCTTAGCCCAGAGGTGGTACCACAGGCAAAGCCTAGGAATCTTGAAGCACTCTCAACTGCCCACAGAGCAGTAGACTACTCTATCCTTTCTTTGAATTTAGAAAGGGTTGTTATGGCCCTATCAGTTTGGTTTCTTTTGGTCCTGAAAGCTACTTTTTCCACTGTAAACTGTGACCTTAATAGTTCCAAGCACTGCCCCCATCCTGAGTCAGATCCCTGTGGTGATCCTAGGGTACACTCTGGAGGGATTTGGTGAAAGTTTTTCAAACTAGGGAAACAAATGCCTGCAAGAAATTGTAACTAGCTCATCCAGATTTTCTCTACTACTGGGAAACATCTTATACCACAGATCCTGTAAGCAAAGTTCAGCATACTCAGCTTGGATGAAACGCACCCAATGTCATTTGAGTGGTAGGACACGGCAGTCACATAGGTCTCCACTGTATTTCCTAGATGTTAGGGAGTATAATACTGACTACAGAATTTTTGCAAGGCAGTGTAATAACCTCTGTGCTTCTGATGGGAAAAATAGTTCAAAAATTGTTAATTAGATCAGAAGACTCCAGTTATTTTGTGAGGAGAGGTCATTTTTCATTTCATTTAAGTCTTGAGAACACCCATGGAGATAGGGGAGAAATGTATGCATGCACTTGTGCATGTGTGAGTGTGTTGGGAGGAAGCTGTCAGCGAAGGCCTTGAAGCCAGGGTGGGAGTGATGGATCTGAAGGGACTCAGGGAATGGATAATGATAGGAGGGGGATAAAGGAGCTGACAAAGAAGATCCTGGGGGCGGGAGGGAGGCTGACAGTAAGGGTCCTTGAAGTGGGGAGGAACTGACAATCTGACAGTGATGACCTTACACAGAGCCATGGAGTGGGTGCTGCTGTTTGTTGTATTTCCTTACTAGTTGATCCAGTATCCTAGTGTGGGCCCCCTGGGCTGGACTAATAATGTACGTGCCCCACTACAATGCCAACATATCAAACAAGCCACCATTAGAACAGGATCATTTTCCTCCAGGCAGCTGCTTGCTGCAATCATTCTGCTGATTAAATTTCATTCTGGAAAGTACTGCACAGACATTAATCAGGTGTCACAGCCACTCCATCCTATAGAGCCAAAGCCTCTCTGACCTTTAAAAATACACCAAACAGTTGCTAGAACACATCTCCCTAGGAAGGACAGGTCCTCAGGCCAGCCCACAGAAATCCATGCTGTCCTCATCCCCCTCCACCCAACCTTTCTCTCCCTGAAGAGAGCAAACTGTACCAGAGACCTTTCTGGTATTTTTACCTGGAGGACTCTGGTCAGCCTTCTGTCTTGGTGATACCATCAGCCCCCTACATATGTGGATTTGAAGGTCTGAAAGAGTTTTCCCGTCTCAAAATAGCTTCCCCACTGGCCTGCTCGCACTGCCTGACATTTTCACTGTAATAAGCACTTCTCTCAGTGAAAACATTGTAGTCTTCAGAAATCCCTTGTTTAATCAAAATAAAATAAAACTGGTTTACCTGGAAGAAAGAATTCATAAGTAATAATGACATTTTACAATCTCAGAGCACTTTTTCTTGCTCTCAATGTACTTTCCAATATGTCATTTCATTTCATTTTATATCCACTATGTGAAGAAAATATCACTATAATCCCCATTTTACAGATGTCTAAATGGAGCCTCAAAGAGATTAATTGACTTGGTCAAAAACATAGGGCTAGAAAATGGTCTTCTGATGCCACGCCTTAAGTGCTTTCTGTCCTGCTAACACAAATGAATGCTGTCAATTGAGAGTTCTAAAAAGAGATGTGTTTTGATGAGGGGGCGGTGCAGGCAATGGCTAAGGAGGTCATGTCCAAGAAGGATGTCAAAGAAAAGGCCTGCAAACAGCCAGAGGACATGTTGGAGACAATGAACACCTGGGTGAGGGGAGGCAGACAGGATGGGAGAGGGGCTGAAAGCAGCCTGGTCTCCTGCACCAATTCAGATGTTAGTGTAAGTGGTCCCATCTTCCTTTCCCCCAAGCTGGTAGGTGGCAAATAAAGTGCCTTATCTCTAGTTGTGCTTTCCTGCCAGAAGTGGTGAAAAGATGCTGGATGTAATCAGAGGAGGGACAATGACATATTTGTGTTGGACTGAGTTGGGCCACTCTTGGTGACATGTACCAGCTGCCTCTGACTGCCCACTCTCTTCAGGCGGTGCCGATTCAAGTCTAGGGCATAAGGACTAAGACAGAACATTATAACACTGTATCAATAATGTAAGACAGTGCCCTGTCCTTAAAGCATAATGTAATTTAAAATGCAGTGTGTAGTAGACTGCAACTTAATTGGAAGGGATGCCTCGGATCATTTGGGACACTACAGAACATTTCACATAGCCATTAAAAACTGTTCTCCAGAGCCCAGGAAACTAATTGCAAATGGTTAGGTAATGCACAGCTGATAGAAAGAAAATTTTCCTTTAAATTGATTCCATGGTATATGTAAAGGGATGTTTATTGCAACATTGCTTGTAACTATGAAAAACTGGAACTAAACTAAATGTCCACCCATGGGGGTTCTTCAAGTAAGTTGAAACATTCGCACAATGGAATGTTAGGCAGCAGCTTAAAAAACATGAGACAAACCTATATATACTGACACAGAAAATGTATTTATGAAATAGTATTGGATTTCTTAAAAAGTAAGTTGCAGATTAATATTTATAGTTTGCTTCCATTTTTCTTCACTATGTGTGTAACTGTATGTGTGTATGCGTATACTTATGTATACATAGGAAAAGTGGAAAATCTTGGGAAAATATACATCAGAATAGAGGTTACCTCTGAAGAATGACACTGGGGAGGGAAAGAATTTCGCTTTTTATTTTATACAATTTTGTATTGTTTGAAATCTGTGTGCATATTTTACTTTTGTAATGTTGGGTGTTTGTTAAAGGATAATAGCCTTTATTGAACAGCCCCTTTCTCGTTATTGCAGGATTCCAGCCTCCTGAGCAGATTTGAGCAGTGGGCATGAATTTAGGTGCATTTCACCTTCAGTAGAACTTCTTACAGGTCCAATTGAACTGTATTTCTTATAAACAGTAACACACTAAAATATAGCCTTACCAAAGGAATCCTCTCTAATAAGCACAGTTGCTGATTTTTCTTCCTCTCTCTATTCTGTTTTACCTCCCAATTTCCTCCTCTCCTCCCATCTAGGCAGTTTCTTCTATCTTCCTAGACAGATCAGTTACCCAGAAAGCTGTTCCTTCCAGGCAATCCACAGAGTAGACAGCCCCCTACCGGTGTAATTTTAGGGGCATCGACAAAGCCAGACCAGAAAAAGTACTTGCCCACCTGCCAGCACCAACAAGCCTTAATTATACAATGAAAAAGAAGTAAAAATTCCCTTGAGAGAGGTGACATGTTGCCTGAAACTAGCATTCAGGCAAGAAAGACTGACAGAAGAGCTGTGTGTGTGTGTGTGTGTATGAGAGAGAGAGAGAGAGAGAGAGAGAGACCGACCAAAGTAGGTGGGTCCTGGGCAGCCCCAGGCTCACACTGCAGGACAGACACAGTGCAATTTATTAAACATTCACCTGTTTAATTCATTTGTAAAACAGAATTTGAAGTAGTTTGTGCTTTTCAATAATACATGCTCATTGAATGTATTTGAAAGATATAGAAAAGTATAAAAAAGAAACCAATCTCCTGTAATTTCACTACTCAGAGATAACTACAGTGAATATTTGAGTTTCCTTCTAGTCATTTTTCTCTGTATATATGTACAATTTTAAACAAAATGGGATCAAACTATACATGCAGTTCTTAGGCTACTTTTGCACTCATTATTTTATATATTTCTGTGTTCTTAAATATTTGAAATACAATTTAAATAGCTATATAACATATGGAATCATTTGGTTATGGTATCATCTACTAATCGTTCTCCTAATTTTTGTCATTTCAGGTTTTTTTTTCCATTTTCTTAACTTATAAATAACATTGCCATGGACATTGTTGCACATAAATCTTAGTCGAGATTTCTCTTTCCTTAGGACAGATTCCCAGAAGTGGAATTACTGGGTCACAGAGTGTAAACATTTTTAAAGGCTCTGTGCAGCAGTTTGAACTGGTAGCAAATTTATTGATTCCTAAGAACTACTGAACACAGAAATCCTCTTCAGTGCAAGCCTGAACTAAGCAGCTGGACACATGCACCCCCGCTTGCAACAATGTCACATCTAATTAGGTGTTTAATGAATGTTTTTTGATGGGGATAAGGGAGAAGGATATACTGAGCTCTGTCATTAATTAAAGGAAGGAAACAGCTTAACTGAATCCTATTCTACTATCCCTACCAACTGTTTTCTCTGGCAGGTAAATCATAGCATCTCAACAGTGAGGTTCCCCAAATGATCCCCAACCCAGTTCCTGTGGGCTTAAGGCTACTCATCTCCTCTCCCTTTCCCTTGATTTAAAAGTAATACATATGGTGAATTTTTCTGTATGGATGTTTTCCTTCAGTAAATAGTTTGCAGTATAAAATGTTAATTATGCTTCTTATAGACTGATCTCACTCTAACCTTAACATTTGTGGTTATTAACCTCGGTTACATTTATTTTGAAATTCAAAAAAAATTATCTAGCCTTCTTCAACATCACCATGTCCCTAGTGTATTCATTGATTCATGCATTATGGTTCTCTGCTGCTGTTTTATGCCTTCAAATTAGGAATATGTGAAATTCTGTGGAAAACAAAGACTAATCTTAAAAATAAACTACCTCCTTTCTGTAGTAGAAAATGGACTGTTTTCAGAGCTTTCCTATCAAAAATTCAGTAAAAGTATGTATACCTGAATCATTTTTGTTTTTGTTAATGCTTCCAAACAATGTACTTTGAAATCAGAATCATTTCTTTATATTCATTTTTATGTAATTGTCCTGATACTCTTCCTTACACAATAGTGATCAGAAAGGAGATGTAGTTTCCATTCCCTGCCCATGATAGCTAAGTGGGTATCATAATGTAAGTTGGAGGGAATTTTATTTTGCAAGAAGGAACTACTATTGGGTTTGATTGATTGAAGATGGACTTTGATGTGGTGTATTTGAAAGCTATTAAATGCAACTTACAAGGCTTAATAAAAATATTTATTATTTCATTATTTAGCAAGTTTACTTTTAAAATGCTTTTTAGAGCATTTAACTCTCAAAATAAACAAACAAAGGTAAAAGTATGCATGAAGAAAAAATGTGGAAAAATGCATTCAAACCTGTAAAGCGTTGTTACCTGTGGAGAGTAGAATTGTGGAGCAGGAGTACTTTGCTGCATCAAGCACCTCTGCAGTTTTGGGAACTTCTACTGTGTCGTGTCTTATTTAGTAGGTAGAATGAAGCAACAGATAAAAATAAATAAAGTATTTAAATGCCAACTATGTACCAGACATAATTAAGTGATCATTATAGAAACTGTAAAGGTTAAATATAAGAAAGACTTTGAGTATTTGCACCGGACAATAATAATGAATATGACAATGAAAACACCTGAGCAATTGGAAGTTTCTAAGGTATAGTCAGGCATCGCTTAATGACAGGAACACCTTCTGAGAAATGCGTTGTTAGGTGATTTTGTCCTTGTGCAAACATCATAGAGTGTACTCACACAAATCTAGATAGTATATCCTACTGCACAGCTAGGCTATCAGGCAAAACCTAGATAGTATATCCTACTACGCAGTTAGGCTATCAGGCATAGCCTAGCTCACCTAGACTACAAATGTGTACAGCATGTGACTGTAGTGAATACTGTTGTAATACAATGGTCAGTATTTGTGTATCTAAACATAGCTAAACATAGAAAAGGTACGGTACAAATGCAGTATAAAAGATAAAAAATGGTACACCTGTATAGGGCACCTACTATGAATGGAGTTTGCAGAACTGGAAGTTCCTCTGGGTGAGTCGACTCATGGTAGCATTGTGTCCTATTATGAGGGAATGTGAAGGCCTAGGACATTACTGTACACTACTATATGCTTTATAAACACTGTACACTTAGGGGACACTACATTTATTTTAAAAGATTATTCCTTCTTCAATAAATTAACCGTAGCTTACTGTAACTTGTACATTATAAACTTTTTTAAACTTTTGACTCTTGTAATAACACTTTTAAACACACACTGTACAGCTGTACAAAATATTTTATTTCTTTATATATTTATTCCATACGCTTTTTTCTATTCTTTTTTCTTTACTTTTCAAAATTTTTTTCTTAAAAACAAAGACAAAACACACACACATTAGCCTATGCCTACACAGGGTCAGGATCATCAATATCATTGTCTTCTGCCTCCACATCTTGTTCCACTGGAAGGTCTTCAAGGGCAATAACACGCATGGAGCTGTCATCTCCTATGACAACAATGCTTTCTTCTGCAATACCTCCCAAAGGACCTGTGTGAGGCTGTTTACAGTTAACTTTTTAAAAATATTTAAGTAGAAGGAGTACACTCTATAATAATGATAAAGTGTATAGTATAGGAAATGCATAAACCAGTAACTTAGTCATTCATTATCATTATCAAGTATTATGGATTGTACCTAATTGTATATGCTACACTTTTATGTGATTGTCAGCACAGTGAGCTTATTTATGCCAGCATCACCACAAACTCATGAGTAACACATTGCACTATGATGTCACTAGGTGATAGGAGTTTTTCAGCTCCATTATAATCTTTTTTTTTCTTTTCTTGCTTTTTTTTTCTGTTTTTTTTTTTTTTTTTTTTTTTTGGGCAGAGTCTGGCTCTGTGTGGCCGGGCTGGAGTGCAGTGGCTGGATCTCAGCTCACTGCAAATCCGCCACCCAGGTTATGCATTCTCCTGCCTCAGCCTCGGTTAGCTGGGACTGGCCGCCACCTCGCCCGGCTAGTTTTTTGTATTTTTTTTAGTAGAGGCCGGGGTTTCACCCGTGTTAGCCAGGATGGTCTCCATCTCTGACCAACCCCGCCGTGATCCACGGCATCTCGGCCTCCCAAAGTGCTGGGATTACAGGCTTGACCACGGCGCTGACCTTCAGCTCCATTATAATCTGCCAAGGAACACCTTCATATCCTGCGTTCCATTTGTTGGCCAAAGAGCAATGCGTTATGCTTGGCGCGGCTGTACTTGTAAGGCTGTGACAGTGTTGTCTACCCTGGTACTACCCTTGGCCTCTGCCTCCTAGATCTGTGGTTCCCACTAGATGCCTTGTGCCCAACTGAACTTCAGCTTCTTGACTGGCCCTTCCTGTAGCTGACTGCAATTAGGTGTGTCATCAGTGTTAAACATCTCCTTTTCAAGGTAAAATCAAGAGGTCGTGGGGACCCAGACACTTTCAGATGCTGATCGTGGGAATGTGCTTTGCTACAAATATTTGGGAGGGCAATTTGGTAATACATTTTTAAAGCCTTAAAAATATTCTGGCTTGATTATAAAAATCAGAATAGTGGTTACCTCTGGGAGAGTTATTGACTGGGAAGGGGGCTCAAGAGAGCCATCTGGGATGTTAGAAAGGTTCAATATCTTAATCTGTGTGGTGGTTTACAAGGGTGTGTGTGTGTGTGTGTGTGTGTGTGTGTGTGTTAAAATACATCAGTCTGTACATTTTATTACATGTGTGTTGATAAAAAAATGTTTAATTAAAAGTATGTGTTTGGAACTTTTGAACCACTAATTCCATGGTAGTGTTGTATCCTATGGTGAAAAAGATGCAAAGGTTTAGTTCATTGCATTGTTTACAATGTTAAAAAACTGGCAATCTCGAAAATATTCAATAACAGTGAAATGGTAAATAAATTACGTTCCATTCATTTTAAATCATATCATCAAAGTTTTTCTTTCTTTACGGATATTGGAAAACATTTATTATACAGTGTTTGGTGACTAACACAGGTTACAAAATAGAAATAAATCAGTAACAAAGTAAAGACAAGTACCAATGCTTTTCTCTGGAGCTATGATTATTTTCCTGGTACCCAAAGAAAAAGACCAGCTGGCAATGAGAATCAGGCAACACCCTTAACTATGGTTTTCCTCAATGAAGATTCACCTGTTTGTGGTGCAGGCACTGAGTACTAGGCATTGACATAAGGTAGTCTGGTGGGCACACCCCAACCTCAGTTAGGGATGTTTGGACTCTTTGAGGCTGTCCATTATTCTGAAGTTTCTCTCTGCCGTTGATCAACCAAAGTCTGGAAAATGAGAGTTGGATGGTGATAACCAGAGCATAGAGACACTAGCTGGGATGTGTATATGTATGTGCACTTGTGAATACCTGTATGGCCACCATTTTAAATATGCATGTATGCATGTATGTGTGTGTATACATGTAGACATTTCTCTAGCCCACATTCCCAGATTTGGAATCAGAAAGGTATACTATGTAATTTAAATAGTCAAATTGGTCAGCAAAATAAGGAGATAATTGGATGCTATGGCTCTTCCCAGGGAGAATATGTTAGACCCAGAGCACCATCTGGCATTTTTTTACTGGTCTGAAGGTTTCTGGGGAGGGTGCTCATCATTGGTTTGAAGAAGATGGAAAGCAGTAGGCTACAGCCCCACTGGCAAACATTTCCTGATGCTATAAAGCAGTTTGCAACCTAGGGCATCACTGTATGCTTGATTAAGCTTGCTATGAAAAGGATTTATTTTAAGGCATTTTAATAATTTCTTTTTTTACCAAAAGCTAACCAAGCAGTTTTACAGTAGCCTTTACTTGCATGAAAGACCTGTTTCTTCATCTAGGTGGCTTGCCTATCAGTAAGTTTTATTACAAACCTATTTATGTATAAACTCCACATGTGTTTTGACATGAAGAAAATCAGAACGGAGCCCAGGAAACATTGCCTCTTGCTTTTTAATCATCCAGTTCAGTCTAAGTTAAAATAAACTTTTTTTGGAGGAAAAGAGGTGTATGTACTGGGCTTAGTTAAAATGTAGGGGGTTTTCCCCCTAGTTCCCATTCTAGTCCCTCCCCTTTTCCCGATCCTCTCTCCAAACACATACACCATCTCTGGGGAGACTACTCTCAGAGCTGCGAGCTGCTGCAGCTGCTGCTATTGTCACTGCTACTGGTCTCAAAGTCATTTTTAACTTGACTGAGTGTGTGCTGTGCTCCAAGTCCCATAAGGCACCCCAAGAGACAGCACAAAAGAAACATACCATATGTGGTTCTTTTAAATAGCCAGCTCCTCTAGTACTTTATAAAATAATGTTCAATTTCAAGCAGGATTCAGGAATACAGATGTTGAGAAAGCAAAGCTCATTCCCATTAAAGGTACCTCACTAGTTTGTGTCTTTGGGATTATAAAGGTCAAATTACATATGCCCTCTGCATCATTTGGTGGGTAGTGTGTTTCTCCCTGAATTGAAAAGGCCTCGATCTGTCCATCAAAACCAGCATGGTAACAAGTTTTTATTTGGCTTCTTTAGGGATCTCTCCCTGTGTGATTGCTATAGGGGAGCCAAGGATCTCTAAAGAAGGTATTAAATAGTCTTTAGAGCCTGTGTAAAAACCTCTTTTCTTTCAGGCTACTTTCACAGAAACAAAATATGTTAATTAGCAAGCACTCCTGAGAAATCAGTGCTGGTTGCAGGAGTCCTCCACATTAAGTATGAGATATTTAGAATGAGAGGAGAAAGAGATAAGTAAACAGGACTCAAAGACAATCATTGCAGAAGTACAAATACAGGATTTCTCTCTGCCTTTGTGGAGCTTATGGAGAGCCTGACACAAGGTAAGCAGGCTTAAGACACACACATCTACAATAGTAGGCATCTTGTCTCTATCTAGGACATATATCACAGATTTTTAAACCACATCTATAGTGTAGGGCTGCTAATAATACCTGACACAGCATTCAGCGTGGCCCCTGGGGTGCCCAAGCTCTTTACAAAGGGCTTCCTTTTTAACCTTCAAGAAACATATTTTCTTCCTTCAGAAGATGGGAAAGGGCAAGTGCCTTCAGTCCCATTTCCTGGATAAGAAAAACAAAGCTTTACAGTAGATTAGCAAGGCAGATCTGGAAAGAGCCAAGTACTCTTCTTCATCCGATTGACTCTTAGAATAGTTTTATACTTGATTTGATTTGGGTTTTTACGGGGGACATGGGGAGAGGATTGCAGCAACCATCAGGAGGAGATGGTTGGAAGGAGACCTGGCAAGCAGAGCCTGGGAGCTCCTCAATGGGACAGAATGGGCACCTCCAAACAGGTATATTCCCTTAGCTATGTTAGGCTTCCAGGGCTGTTTCCAGAGGGAGGTGGAGCCCACTGTTACCCGTTTGCTCACCCCCCACCTCCCCTGGCCACCAGACAAATGTCTTGGGGGCACTCCAAGGAGGCCTCATTCTGTTCTGCAGTTGTTTTGAGAACATTCGAACCACCTTCTGGTCCAACCACAAGGTGCTTCAAGCCCAATATCCTAATGGGGTCCAAAAGGATAGGTTCGAGAAGGACTTGGCTGTCTTCCAAGATCAGTGACTTTCCCACCTCATCCCCAGTTTCCCTTAGTAATCCACAGTGGATCTGTCAGCCATGACTTTACTTTCACTCTTTCCAAAGCTACTTGCATTTTCATCTTGTTGCATCTTTTGGAGCTAATGAATTCCTTAGGTTTTCCATTTGCTATAGAGAATAATAGTTCTTTTCAGCCACCATAGCAAGAACATTGACCTTCAGGTCCAACAGATCTAGGTTCTAGCTCTCACTTCTGCCACTTACTAGCTGAGTGGGCACAGGACATTTTCTTCCCTTCTCTGAGATTCAGTTTCCTTCTCTGCATAATAGGGTTATTGATAACTCTTCTTCCTCCCTTGCATGGCTGTTATGATGAGAAAATAAGATCCTTGATATAAAAGCACTTGAACAGTACAAACTGGGGTTCTGGTGCAGAGTCATACTTTAGCTGAATTTTCTAGCTAAAGATTGGGGGCCGTTGGTTCTAGAATTCTCAGATCTGGTGAATAAGGCTGTGCTCCCTCTCTCCGTCTCTGCATAATTTTATACACTCTGGTCACATCCCTTCCCAGCCTTCATCGTTCTAGACTAAAGAGTCTGCATTTGTTTAATCTATCTTCATATGTCAGCCCCCTCCCCCCACACACACACACACCATCCCTTTGATTATAGAGTGGCCCTTCTCTGGATCATCTCCAGCTCCATTATGTCATTCTGGAAGCACTAAGACCAGACCTGCTCAAGTGTGTGTGTGTGTGTGTGTGTGTGTGTGTGTGTGTGTGTGTGTTCCTCAGCTCTGAACCTCTGACTCTGACCCCCTCCCCAGTTACAAATCCTAGAACAGGATAATTACCCAAGACCTTGTCCAACTACAGAGAAGGTTGGTTGGCTTCAGACTGAAGCTTCCCCCCTCTTTCTCTGCGCAGCCCTGGCCCCAAGGGGCTAAAACTGCTCCCTGTCTGGCTTGGGAAGCTGAGAGGTGGATAACTAGGATGGGGAGACTGAGGGGGAGGGAGGTGGGGGGGTCTTGCGCAAGCGCACGCGGCTGCACGGACCGCCAATGCTGCTGCCTCCCGGAGCAGAGGGAGGCAGAAGAGGAGGGAGGGAGAAGAGGGGAAGGGAGGGGGAGGCGGCACTTGGGCTGCAGCTCGCAACCAGAGGCAGTCTTTCTCAGCTCTCGGAGGGACCGAGAGAGGCAACCGCGGAGTAGGATGCTCTGCGGGGCGCCCAGAGCCGGGGGCGCTTGAAGCAGCTTCGGGGACTGGGGCAACCGGGCAGTTTTCACCATGCATCAGTCCCTGACTCAGCAGCGGTCCAGCGACATGTCCCTGCCCGATTCCATGGGTAAGTCTAGCGGCCTTTCCTTCGGGCGGCGGTAGCAGGGGGTGAGTACGCTGGCCTCTGGACTGTGAACGCCCCGGCTGCCCCAAAAGCCAGAGAGCGGGAAACGGGGCATAGGTGGGGTGGTCTTCGCGCCCCAGCGTCTGGGTGATGGACCAGAGTCCCAGGGGAGCGGCCTGGCTGCAGAGGGAGCGACGTGCGGAGATCGGAGCGCCAAGCTTGCGTCGGAGTATCTCTGCCCCGGAGTGCGGGTGTGTGCCTGTTTGTGTGCGTGTGTCTACAGACTTGCAGTCGGGTAGTAAATCCCAGCAATCTGAGGATCAAAACACTTCCCTGCAACCTGCGCCTTAGCTTTCCATTCGACACTCCCTCTTTGCAAAGTCCTGGTCACTTCTAAGAGCTCACAACTAACGACAATTAGAAGAAGCAGGGTCTTCGCCCCCTCCCAACTCTCTTGAAGCTGCCCTGAAATTTAGAGATGCAGTTGGGAAGGGGCCTGATTTGCACCTCGCTGATGCGGGGGGCGGGTGGGTTGCGCAACTCTGGGGGATGGGCGGGGGGGGGGAAAAAAGGGGGGATGAGGGGAGGGGAATTCCTGAGGACTCACTCAAGACAGCCCAGCCCTGCCCTCTGCAGCGGCAGGATCAACATTCTTTGAATTTGATTGTTACTCTGCTCCAAATGCACGGAATGTGCATGAGTGTGAAAAGGGAGTAAGGTGCAGGAGTGAGAGCGCGAGAAACATCCAGCACGAGCCCGCGCATCTTCTGAAGTAGCGCTTTTCCTCTCAGGGCGGAATGGAGGGGGAGGGGCATCCTTCGACTCCTTTCCTTACAGAAACTGGGGGACAGCTACCTTCGGCACCAACTTGGCTGCCGCTTGAAGCTGCTTTTTGGTAGTTACAAACAAAAAACAAACCCAGTCCCCCTCAGCTGTTAGGCATCTTCCCAAGCCCTATGATTTCACTGGGCGGAGAAATTAATTTGGAGCCCTGGAGAGCGGGAGGGGATTGTAAAATCATGATCCCACCGAATCTTTTAAAATTCGCCTCGGATACACTTCAATCAAATCGAATTCTCTCTTTCCAACATACTTTACATTCTGCAAAATCCCTTTGTCCCGCAGTTCCTGCCACCAGTCTGCTCAGGTTTTCTCCGATGAATTTGCGGGAAGATCTCGAGTGGAGGGGGCAGGGAAAAGATCGAATCCCCTATATAATCTCCCTACTGCCCGCAGAAGACTCGGTGTCAACAAAACTCGTTCACCAGAGGGGCCCCAGAAAGTGTTATCTCCTGGATGGTGGAAAGATCCGTATCCTCAGTGGTTTTGCATATTCAGTATAAGAATTTACTTTTTCATTTTTAAGGGCGTAGTTATTTACAACGGGGTACAAATGAGGCCAAGGACTTGGTCCGAATCCAGAGCCCAGCAGTACCAGACTCCCCCTTACTCCCAGCTCGCGCGCGCGCACTCTCTCTCTCCAACACACACACCCCACACACACACACACACACACAGAAGGAGAGGGAGAGAGAGAGAGAAAGAACGAGAGAGAGAGAGAGAGAGAGAGAGACAGAGACAGGTGGGAATGCACTCCTTACCTTGGCCAGCTGTGGCGCCAACAACGCAGTCCTGGCTCCCCGACGCCAAGCTGTTGCGCTTCGCGAGGGAGGGCTGAGTGGAAGAGCGCTAGGGTTCCGCAGCGTCCATTCCCGCTGCGGACGACAACCACCTAACCACCTGTAAATCAAGCCACAACGCCCCGAGCCCGTCTGCCTTCGGGGAGTGGGCTGGTTGGTGGTCCAGGGCTTAAAGAGTTGCTACCTGGCGCACTGCTCTGTGGGTTGGGGAACAAGATGAAGAGCTTTCTTTCTTGGACTCCCAGGGGCCCTCAGCGATCTTGTGTTTCTCGAAAGGTCTGCGCAACAAACAGCTGAGTGGGCTTCGCCCAGCCCAGTCTCCACACTGCGGGAAAGGAATCATAAATCCCAGACAGAAGCGGAGCCGGCGCCACGCATTCCACTTTTTAAAGTCCGCAGACCGACGGCACTAGCAAATTCCTGAGTCGAGTGGTAACGCTGGGTTTCCACAGTTTGGACAGGGGAGTCATCCCGGAGTTCCCTGGCTCTGGTCCAGCACAACCCGGGCCTGAATCAGCGTCTAGGCTACTTAGGAGCTACTCCCACTTAGCGTCTGGCAACACCACCTTCCCTTGCGTGGGGGGAAGAGGACAGTGGGTGGGTGGGTTAGTGTTTCGGCCTCCAAGGGCAGCATTTCTGAGGGGATTCCTTTATTGTCAAGACACAACCGCAACCAAAACAATAAAAGTTAAAACACACAGACACACTGCACCAAGCCTGCAATCTACGCTTGCTGGCTGCCTGGGAATAGAGCAGTTTGTCCAAGGCTCAGAGTGGAGCAGGCACTTGGCAATTAAGAAGACGGTAATTTGACTCCGGCGTCCCCCCATCCCCTCCCAGCAACCCCCTTCTCCCTTTTGGCAACACCGCCCCCAGGCGCAAAGGCACCTCTACTACAGTAGGGCATTCCTTCCTCCCAAATAACACATTTGTAATTCGCCGGCGGCCTTGGATGTTCTCCATTCAGAGAACTGTCTAAAGTGGGAGAGATGGATTTCAGCGCCTTTAAGGAAATGTTCGGGAGGTTGGCAGGGTCTTGAGGCAGGGTCTTGAGGCAGGGTCTTGAGGTCTTGGGCAGCCACCTGTTTCTAGGGATACTCAAGGCGGGGATATCCGGGGACCCACCCTGTGTGGCAAAGCTGACTCAGGTAAGCAAATCCTAATCAGTTCAAAAGATCAACCCAGAGAACTAGCCAGGCATCAACAACACCGTGTACAGGACTGGATACTGGGTTCCCAACTTTACTGCGCCCAGTAAAGATTATACACCTTATCTAGTCTCTTGAGAGAGGATAATCAAGAAACGTGTGCAAGGTAAAACAAAGTAACAGATACAGCATCCTACCTTCTAGCAACCCACGTCTTGGTTCCCTCAGATACATAATCCTGGGACTGCCAGACATCATATGGGTTGTGGACCAGACCCACGGTTACAACTATAATGGTACCAGTTACAATTAATATACTTATTGAGTAAGGTTCCTGGGAATTTAGGGACATGAATAAGTGATTAATTTTGATCAAGAACAACTTCTTGGAGGAGGGGAATTTTGAGCATGCTTCTAAGGGAGGCACCCAGATTCAAAGACCGCAATGCAGATGGGGGCTCTGATGGGGGGAAAACTCGATGAGAGAAAAGCTGGTTGTTTTTGGAAGGGTGGAGACAGCAAACAATTGGGTGCTTCTAGAGCTAAGCATCCTGGTCATTAGGAATCTGGGGTGGAGGTGGGGCACTGCAGAGAGGGAGGGCTGCAGTAGTTCTGCAGGGAGTCTGCTGAGGGGGGGCAAGTAAGGCCAATGACAAGATTTCAGACTCTCACTGCTGTTGGTTGCAGAGGTGGTTGTTGTTTAAGCAGAAATATACTGGGTGCCAAGGAGACAGGGTAGTGAGAGATATTGTAGTTTTCACACTAGTTAGCCAGAAAGTTTTTAATTTGAGGGAACCCTCATGTGTACCCTACGTTAAAAAATCCATTCTATGAGAATAGCCCATATTTATTCACACAATTTCTCCCACATCCTTCTTGATTACAAGGGAAACAATTCTGAGATGTTGCCTCTTGTTTATTCAACAAGTACGGACTGTTTATTAGGTATCAAACACTAGGTATAAATTGTAATAGGCATGATTTTCATATACCCACTGCTTTATTTAAGTACCTCATGGTGCCTGAGTTTTTTTATGTGTCACTTTACTGAACAAAATCAGAATAAGATGGTCCTGTGTTTACAGAAACATCTAAGGCAAGCCCCAAATTGTACCCAAATAAGAACAGAGCTGTACTTCTCCCTTCTAAAATAAAACAACCACCAGGAAAATGTCCTAAGCAGACACAATAAACTGCCTTTTAGGAGCCTGGGCCACACCTTCAGAAAATGGGTATGTCTTGCTCTAAGTAGATGTGAATTTTATTGAGTCAAATTGGCACTAAAGATAAATTGAGGGGTGATTCTTCATTTTCAAAACGAGTCATCCTGGGAGGGACTTCCTTAAAACAGTCAATTTCCCAAGTGCAACTAGAAATAATTTCATGTTACACAATTATAGTCCTTATAATATAAAATAAGTGGGGACAGGGAAGGATGCTCGTGAGAGGACAGAGATTAGATATTTGACCTGGTGATGGGAAGAGTTTTCTTAGGAATTTTACCCAAAGCAAATCCTATCTGGAGGCAAGGCCCCTGTGGGGCTGTGGGATCTTTGCCTGGGTTGCTCAAGTGACTGAATTTTCAATTCAGTTTCTAAAGCAGGAAAAAAGATTTTCAAATGACACTATGTGGTTTGCTGAGTCACTTTTCTGACCTGGCTCTTCCTGCACTTTCAAAAGTTAGAGTGATTATTTGCAAAGAAGACCCAAGAGCTGTGAATAAGATTAAAGGCCAGCTGGTGGGGAAGGAGCAGGCAAATGAAACAAACAAACAAACAAAAATTAAAAAGACCATGCATGCACACACACTTCTCCAATTTAGTCTCTAAGGTTACATGTTTTCTGGGTAAGGTGTTGAGACACTTCCGTGTCACAAAGATATCCGTGGTGTATCCAAATGTTCCCTCACTCTCTTTTGCCAATCTGGGGCAGGGGAAGGCTAGAGATTGTGTGAGTGACAAAAGGGAAGGGAAGATGTAAGAATGGGAGGCCGTGTTGGTAAGTTTATGTTAGAGCCCCTCTGTAGAACCAACTCACAGATTCACTGAGAAGTATCTACCATCAAATAAACTTAGGCACTCTGGTTTAGAGACTCATTTAGGGTCCCTCAAAATCAAAAGGAAGGATAACTACACTTCAGGTAAACAGAAGAAATAACTCCTGGCCTTCCCCAACCCCTCTACTATTCCTTTCCCAGTACCATGCAGTCCAGAGCTCCCAGCTTTGCTCATGTGTTTACCATTAGTCAGCTCCCGTTTGCATCCCTAATAGCTCTGTCATGAAAGGGCCCTGATGTTACAGGTGTCTCTAGTGGGACTTTATGTTTTTGCCCCTTGGAGGCTGGACTCAGGCCTCTTTAAAGAGGAGTCTCATTTGCCAACTCTTCTTACCTCTTCCCCAGGGTGAGACATGGTGCTTTAGCATTGTAGATACCTACAAACGTTCAAACCACTTCTACATTTCAATGAAAAATAGTCTTAGAATAGTCCCATATTAGAAATGACCCTGATGAGTCACATCCCTCATTTTCGAGGCTGACATCAGGGGAGACCGCCAGCCCCTCCCACCTCCCTTGGAGACTTCAGCAGGGACTGTACTGGGGAAGACAAGATGGATGGTGGGGTTAAGCCTGGGTGATACTCCCAATGCTTTTCTTCCATACAGGAGGGGATATCTGCAGGGGGCTGCAAGGCCAGCCACAGCCCCTCTGTCTCACCACCACCTTGCCTCCTGGGTCTCGCTTGGTTGACCTCCTCCCCCTTCCTCCATCCCCTCTCCCCCACTTCCCTGTGGAACAGTCTGCATGGCTTCTCTCAACAACTGCTTCCTGAGGCTGCAGTGAGGTCTCCCAGAATGACAGGGTCTTCATAGACAGACTCAAGTGATCTCTTTAGGGCCATAAATGACAGTCAAGCCACGTGGGTGGGCAACTCCATCAGGGCTCCTCACTGCTTCATCCTCCTCATGCTCCACACCTCCACTAGGGAGCTGGACTCTTCTCATTTGCTTTTTTTTTTTTTTTTTTTTTTTTTTAGAACTCCTAGGTGGTAACTCTCCCCTGGTATGTCCTGTTGAAGGCCCTCTCCCTATGCCTGAGAAATCCCTGCAGAGTGTGGGACAGTGCTCAGTTCCTTTAAAAAAAAATTAAATTAAAAAGTGAGCTTAGATACCATTTTTCTATCTGACTTAATAATCCTGTTTTCAAAAAAATATTGGTTTGCACTATCATGTCTGATAAGCCCTGAGTGGGAGAATGGCTTTCTCATCATTTATATTTATGTCACCCTCACATAAGCCTAAATGTGTATAAGTTATAATCCTTCCCACCTACCTCCCCTGATACATATCTTTGTGGACTAATGGCCTCCAAACACTCACTTTATTACACACATTTGTTATGTGACAAATCTTGCCAATATACCATTTTAAAGTTTATACATGAGGTGGCAAATGTCAGAAATAAATGAAAAAAAAATCCCAGTAACTTGGCTTGGCTGTGATATTTACACTGAAAATGAAATTTCATATCTCTAGCTTATGAAAAAAATCTCTTTAGTTGGATATGGCTTTAAAATGTTTTCATTTCATACCCCCCCACACACTTCCCATTTATCATATGCCTTCTAATTTGGTCTAAAAAACCACTCTACTAAGTAGTTATGACACATCTCTTATAGAGTGCCAGGAGCACTCACTGGTGAAATTTCTTCTGTTGTTTATTTTCAAACTGGAAATACATTTTTTATTATAGAAGTGGCACCTGATGACTGCAAAAACTAATGCTCTATCCCTTCCCCACAACACTCCCCCACCATCACCACCAAAGATAACTTCAGTTACCAGTAGGAATAGGAAAGGAAAACCTTCTCAGTGTTTTTTTCTTTAAGTCAGTCCTTTCCCCAACTGAAATGAGCAATTTTAGTTTCTTTCTGTGCTTTCAGGAGCATTCAATCGGAGGAAACGAAACTCCATCTATGTCACCGTGACTTTGCTTATTGTGTCCGTGTTAATTCTCACAGTGGGCCTTGCTGCAACCACCAGGACCCAGAATGTGACTGTAGGAGGTTATTACCCAGGAGTTATTGTAAGTATAGAAGGCACAGGTAGGTCGCAGTAGCTTACTGTCTACAGAAATTCTGGCTCTGCTCTGATAGTTTTCGATTCTGTTTGAGTGTCTAGTGTTTGCTCAGATTTCCTCCTTTATATCTCTATATATTTATGTAGAGAGGCAACTCTGGGCCCGCTAAGAAGAGCACTGGACTGAAAATCAGAAGAATCCAGCACCATCCCTATCTAACAGTGTGATCCTGAGCAAGTCATCTCACTCCTTAAGACCTCAGGTTTCCGGTTTAGGAGATGTTACTAACTAGCAGTGTTAACTTTAGGCTAAGGTCCTTTCTCTCCAGGCATCTGCATTCCCATATATAATAGAGGTCATCTGATCTTACCTGAAATCTGAGGATCCTGGCAGCTTGACACTCTGACCAACAGCACTGATCTCCAAAGTGATCCTGCACGCCTATCAGAAAAAGCTGTGGAAGATATATTCTTAAAATATATATATATTTATTCACTTATAAATTATATATATATACATGTTCATAAAACTTATATAAAAATGAACATTCAAAAATTAGATAAAAATTAAGTATACAATAACTTTCAATATCTTCATGTGAACACAAACTAAAATGTCACCAGATAATATGCACTTAGTGTGAAATTTGTCATTAAAGACAGTGGCTTTAAATCCTTATTTCAAATGGCCCAGTAGATAATTGTGAATATTTTTGGCTGCCTTCTTATCCCATATGATTAGATTGTCATTGGAGTCATGTTTTTAAATGTCAATCTCACAATTTGGCTGACAAAAAAGCTGGGAGTTAGAAGTATCAAACTCTGCCATTTTCTTGTTGCTTACGTTTGCTTACATTATTAGGGTCATCTTCAACTTCTGGTGTCTCAAGAGGAATCTTTTCAAGCCTCGTATCCATTTTGTTGGGACTAGTTTCGTTAAAATTGAATAATACAATCCAGGCATACATAAAATGCCCCACCATCAACCCTTTGCTGCTTGGAACTTGCCCTCCTTCAGAAGGATAGGTCACCTGATCACCTGACATTCACACGGACAGAGGGTGCCAGTGACAGTCTGTTTATTAAATATTAGTAATGTTTGGTTTCTTTCTTATTATTTTAGATAAACAATAAATAGGAAACAGCCGTATTCCAGTGGATTGTTTTTATCTACCCTAGGGTGCATGCAGTTCCCTTTGGAGACTGCTAAACTAGTTGCATTAGAAAAAACAAAACTTCATTTGAGTCTACGTACACTGCTATTGAACCCAAAAACCTAACTCTAGAGGTGAGATCATATTTTAAATATCAATTAAATGGCTCCTCAATTGCTAGAGAGCAGAAGGAAGTTTAGGACAGTTCAGTTAATAGGTATTTTAGTACAGCAAAGAGGTCAGATGTATTTTTTGTTGTTGTTTTGTTTCATTTCTCTTTGAAATGAAATGAGAGAGGGGAGGGGGAGAGAGAGAGAGATGGGGATTGGAGAAAGAAGCTAAGCGAGAGGAAGAGATTAAAGATGATGTCTTGGACAAGCCAGAGCTATGAGTGACCAAGCCTGGAGCCTGTTGCCTAGGTCACTGATTTCATTCCACAGTCAGCCTCCTCAATAGTTCTTGAGAAGCTGGGACCTAACGTGGGCTGTAGGCTATGCCTTCCTGGAGCTGAAGGCTGCTGGGGCAAGTGCCTCTACAGCTCCGGGGCAGGCAGGGCTCCTCCCAGCTGAGGGCAGGTGACCCACAGACACTGTTTGGTGCCCTCTGTTAAACATGTGATGTGAGAACTCACCCAGTCCACTTCCTGTGGTGAGGCAAGAAAACCAGTCGTCAGCAGAATTGAGTTTTATTTTTAAACACAAGTGAAGCCGGCGGGGGCGGGGGGTTGCGCAGGGAGGAACAGAGTGGGTAAGATAGCATTTCGGTGGCTTGGAAAAGCAATTTATAGGGTCTGCGTGACTTTGTGTATTTCAGGTAGCTGCATTAGTAAAATATTTCTGACTGATGAGCAAATGCTGAAGCCAAGATTCAGAGTCTCTGTGGGTGAGGGGAAGGTATTTTCCATGTTATTTAAGAGTACGAATTCCTATTCATGAACAGTGGCTGTGAACCTTCTCTGTGGAATATCTTACCGTGGGCAGCTAGGTTGGAATACGTGAACAAAGGAAAGAGGGTGACTGATTGCTGTTATTCAAGTACCTGATGTTCAGTTAGCACTGGAAGTTGAAGCAGTGGGGGCGTGTGTTTGCATGTGAGTGGTTTACTAAGAGCTGATATGGAAGTGTTAATAGGAAAGCTATCCCTAACGGATACTGTGCCCCCATGATTTAACCTTTAAAAATGTGCTCTCATAGTTCCTGGAGATTGTTTCTTTAAAATGCATTTTAATTACACAGAATAAAGGGGAAAAGATAGCAGATTGAATAGCAGAAAAATCTATGAGTTTATAGGTCAGATCACGTAGTAACAAATACAATTACGACTCATACCTCAGAAACAGTAAACGCCTGAGAATCCACATTTGTCTGGGAATGGGGTACTTTCACTAATTGAATAGCTTGGTTATTAGGGAGTTACTATAGAAACTCTAAACCGGTGGTTTCCCCACTCTGATGTGAATAAGAATGACCTGGTGAACCTGTGAAAAATGCAGATCTCTACTCCCTAGCCCAAGAGATTCTGATTCAGTTGGTCTGCATGGGCCCCAGCAATCTGAATTTTCTTTTCATGAACTAACCTTTGATTGAGAAAGTAATACATGTTGAATCCACCAGAGGGGAAAGAATCCCGGGGGGGAGGGGGGGAAGAGTCTAATTCAGGTGGGCTAGCAACCACCTGGAGAATTTACACACAGTAAAATATGCTTAGCAATAAAACCAGGATCATGATGCATCATCTGGAGATTCTGCACTGTCAAATTGATCACTTTAAATATAAATTACTAATGTATAGAACTGTGGAACAGTTTCAGCTTATTCGGAACTCTGCTGTTTTAGACTTTGATTAAATGTGTTAACAATACATGAGAATTTAAATTTTCAAAACAGACAAATTAGGGAGAAGTTATTAGATTAAAAGAAGACTTACCATGCAAATCATTTAAATATTGTGATCTCAGATACTTAAAATATAACTCAATTTGTGTAATTCTAAGTCATGTGAAGCTTTTCGGGAGCATCTTTATTTTGCCAAATGAGATATCTTTGTACAGTGAGGTGCATTCTCATGGCATGTTAGCTATTCTACCTGAGCTAGAATGTGGTATCATCGTTCTAAGAGACATACACACACATGCCTCTTTAAAGATGTGCTAGTCTGTACAGGCTGAACTGTAAAGTTTTAAAAAACTAAAACCAGGCTGGGCACGGTGGCACATGCTTGTAATCACAGCACTTAGGGAGGCTGAGGTGGGAGGATAGCTTGAAGCCAGGAGTTCAAGACCAGCCTGGGCAACATGGTGAGACACCATCTCTACAAAAAGTATATATATAAAATATTAGCCAAGTATGGTGGTGCACACCTCTGGTTCCAGCTACTGGAGAGGCTGAGGTGAGAGAATCTCTTGAGCCCGGGAGGTTAAGGCTGTGGTGAACCATGATCACCCACCCTACTGGGCTCCAGCCTGGGCAACAGAGCAAGACTCTGTCTCAAATAAATAAATAAATAAAATTTAAAAACTAAAAACGGCCAGGTGCGGTGGCTCACACCTGTAATCCCAGCATTTTGAGAGCCTGAAGCAGGCGGATCGCTTGGGTCCAGGAGTTTGAGACCAGCCTAGACAACATGGCAAAACCCCATCTCTACAAAAAAAAAAAAAAAATTAGCCTGGCCCTGTGGTGTAAGCCTGTAGTCCCAGTTACGTGGGAGGCTAAGGTGGAAAGATCGCTTGAGCCTAGGAGATGGAAGTTGCAGTGAGCTGAGATCGCGCCACTTCACTCCAACCTGGGTGACAGAGTGAGGCCCTGTCTCAAAAAAAAAAAAAACAAAAAAAAAACAAACAAAAACAAAAAAAACAAAAAACAGAAACAAAAACCGAACACCAACCAAAAAAAGACAAACTGGATTAAGAATTTTACTGTCCTCAAATATTCAAGGCATTTTATTCCAGGAGGGTTCAGGTGAGCTTTCTACTCTGAAGGCCTAAAAACCCAAGAGCTTCATTTGTTACCTGAAGCTGAAAGAGACAGGGGAGGGTGGTTGCTCCTTCCCGATACACCTCCTCTTACCTTAGATGCACGAAAAAGAGGCCTCTAAATGTGTTTCCCAAGCAACCCACAAGATGGAGTTGGCCCCCTGGGTAGTGAGACAAGCCTTTCATTCTTGCACCCTCTCCTCAGCTGCTGTATTGATACTATTAGGGCCCATACTAGCCTGAGTCTTTTTTAGGAAAGAGCAAGAATTTCTGCCCGCTTTCCCAGGGAGTGGGTAGGAGAATCAGTTAATTGAAAATAATTTCAGAGTTACTGTGGGATATTAGGAGATGGGGACAACAGGGATCATTCAAAACAATCAATATCCCAGAAACCTTCTTTAGGTCAGTGTGGCCTCAGATTCACATGTAAAGACTCCTCTGAAAAGTCCAAAGAAATTTTAATTAACATGAATGCTCAGGAAACATAAGGAGCTCTGGATAGTGGGATTTTGTAGTAAATTGTGTATTAGGCAGAAAGATTTTCAACAAGAGGTGAAAAAGTTTCTACCTCTTGTTTGAAAATGGTTCTAAAATCTAAGTTCATTCTAAAGTATAAGTCCCTAACTTACTAAGTACATTTTTTAAATGACACCTGGGCTGGGTACAGTGGCTCATGACTATAATCCCATCACTTTGGGAGGCCAAGGCAGGAAAATCATTTGAGGCCAGGCATTCGAGACCAGTCTGGGCAACATAGTGAGACCCCCATCTCTACAAGAAATTTTAAATTTAGCCAGGTGTGGTGGTAAAATTAGCACACCTGTAGTCCCAGCTACTTAGGAGGCTGAGGCAAGGGGGTTCCTTGAGCCCAGGAGGTCGAGGCTGGCTGCAATGAGCTAGGATCACACCACTGCACTCCAGCCTGGGCAACATAACAAAACTTTGTCTCTATAAAAAAAATTAAGAATTAGCTAGGCACAGTGGCTCAGGTCTGTAGTCCCAGCTACTCAGGAAGCTTAGGCAGGAGGATTGCCTGAGTCTAGGAGTTCGAGGCTAGAATGAGCCTTGTTTGCACCACTGCACTCCAGACTGGGTGACAGAGTGAGATCCTGTCTCTAAATAAATAAATACATTTGAATCTTGATTTGCTGGGTAAGACTTTTATAATACCACAAGGTTCTCACCTTCATTGGCTCCCTGTTGCTTCCTTGGCATGTCATTCAGAGCTCTCCATAGATGCCCTCAGCCTAGTCTCTCATTACTTCTCTTTTGCCAAAATTGTCAATTCACAGTCCTCTGAACATGACTTGGGCTTTTCTGCCTTGGGGCCATCATAACATTTTTTCCTTGCGCCTGAAACATCCTCCTTGCTCTCTCTCTCTCTCTCTCTCTCTCTCTCTCTCTCTCTCTCTCTCAGTGCTCTGTTCTATCCTAACTTAAAGACACAGCAGAAACATTTCTCAGATACTGGGGTCCACAGTGGTGTCTACCATCTTTGAACTCCCTACCATATATTCCTCCTATTCATGGTTGCTGGAAAATACTTATGTCCTGCTTTGTGGCGTCTGTTGGGGCTATATTCTCATTTAGCTTTGTTTATATAGGTCCTCAATCCCTTCTCTGAACCCTTGGGTCAGATGGGATTCAGAATTTAGGCTTTTTATTTTAGAAAAAGTATACAGTACATATACCACATATTATCTAACAATCAAGTAGAGCCTTGAGAAGCACCCCATAATCAAGCACCTCGTGTTTCTATAATAAAAGATGGATTTTTACACTAAGTGAGATAAAGATGATAATATTTTTTAAAAAGATGATAATATAACCTCACATCAGTTCAAGATCAGGTTTTGCCACCAAGTTAGTTACATTCAAGAAAAAAAAAAAAAACTTTTTGGTTTTAAGAGCTTTGTGGATTTCAATATTACGGAAAGGGGTTGTGGACTGGTTTACCTGATTATAGTATGAGCTCCTTTAGCCTGAGTGGTTTTGATCATACCTTTAGCTTGAGTGGTCTTGATCATACCCCATCCCACCTCCTGGCCTCCAAATCACAGATCGAATACAGTGCCAGCCAGAGTAGATGTCCAATTAATATTTACCTAATGACTAATATTTTTAGCCTTAGTCCTAGATGTCTGGGACAGTGAATGGGAATAGGCATAGGTGACAAGAGTCCAGCCTCAAAAAAGCCCTTGAATCTGACTTTGATATCTAATCATCTGTCCTTTTTTTTTCCCCACAAGTGGAGGGCAGCCAAAACAAAGCAAACTAGTTATTTGTTCAGGTAATGGGGAATCAAGATGGAGGTCCAAAGGTCTGAACATTACATGATTCCATGAAGCTCTTGAGGGGAGACCACAGAGCTTACCTTTCTGAGGTCTCAGGGGAGCAAGCAATTGTTTAGAAGCAGCTGTCCATTTTAAGGAAACTGTTGGTTTTCCCTTCTTTATTTTCAACCCCTCAGCTCTTCCACAAATAAGACTTCTCACCCCATCCTTGCAGGGAACTTCTTCTCTAGGGAGCAACAATTAGGTCCTTGTTACTTGGAGGTCACTATTCTACTAACACTGGCCACAAACACAGCAAGGTGTGGCTAAAAGAACGCAAGTTGTTATTCAGGGAACCCGAGGACTAGTCCCAGACCTACCATTAACTTGCCATAAGAGGACATACATCCTTACAATTCTCTGTGCCTTCATTTTCCTGTCTATCAAATGGGAATGATATCAATTCCACCACACTCCGACATATTCATGTGACCAAACTAGGGGGCAAGTACTTCTTTAACTTAAAATGCTTATGAAATGGAAGATTGCTTTAGCAACACTGGTGAGTTCATTAACCTATCATCCAGGTAAGTGAATTCTTCCAGCCATGACTCAATACATATTAGTTCCTGCCTGCTGAGCTCTAATCCATCTTTTGAACCCATATAAAAATGTCTCCTTCTCTATGAAACCTTAGAACTACCATTTATTTAGCAGCCTACCTTATGCAAATCACACTACATACTTCATCTCATATAATCTTCAAAGCAACCCTGTATGGCAGGCTCTATTATGATTTCCATTTTATAGATGATGAAACCAAAGCACAGAGTGGTTAAGGAATTGGGCCAAGGGCAGAGCCAAGAATATATTATATTCCTGGCTGCACAAATTATTCCCTGCTCCTATAGCACTTTGTTTTTACCTGGTCTGTGGTCCTTAACCCAGTCTGTCTCTTCCTTACTAGACTGTGAGCTCTTGGAGGACAGTAGCCACGTCTTATTCATCTGACATAAAGCTAGTAGTTAATGTCAGAAAACTGAATGCATTGGAGTGGAATAGAATAGAATAGAGGGGAAGGGGAGAGAACTGGATGAAGTAACTGACTGGCCTGGGATTTTCAGTTCTGGAGTGCCTTGTCTTTCCAGACAATTCCACAAGACTTCCACCCACCTCTTCTGGTCACTGCTATCAGAGAGTTATTTGCCATGAGAGAGTATGAGGAATAGTGGGGTTGGCGAGCGGGGGTGAGTGTTTTTGCTTCCTGTCTTAGGACAAAGACTGCTATCACGATTCAGGAGACATTCTGTGAATACCTTTGGAAGCTGATGAATTGTTAAGTAAAATGATTTATTTATCCTGTAAGAAGCTGCCTCCCAATTTCTCTCAACTCCACAAGTGGCCCAGAGTGCCAAAAGCACAGACTATTCATGGACTTTCTCCTAAAAAATAGAAGCCATGGAACATATCAGAGGGGGAGACAAGATAGAACAAGGAAACTCTCTTAGCACAAAATAGAGCACATTATAAAAAATTACAGGATTTTCCAGCTCAAATTGGGTTAGAGTGGTTCAAAAGTTAAATGACTTTAAAAATAATAATAATAATAATCACTAGAACAAAGTAATATTTACTGAGTACTTACTGTGTACCAGGTGCTGTGCAAAGTTCTTTGAATGTATCATCCTGGTTAATTCTCACAAAAGCCCTATAAGGTAGTCACTACTGTGGTTCCTATTTTTACAATATAAGGAAATTGAGGTTTAGAGAGCTTAACCAGTTTGTTCAAGGTTACACAGACATAGAAGAGCTGGGGTTGGAAGCCAGGCTAGTGTGATAACTACGTTTTAATCAGTATATTTTATGACAGCATATTTTAATTATATCTGAAATAAGACCAGGCGGGAGACAGGCATAGCTTGACTGTTGAATGAGGATGTTCTCAGTAGTCTTGGATATTACCCTCATGCACTGTAGTATCTATTTCTCAAGAGACATTGCTGTCTGAGTGGCCCTGCACAAGGAGTTCTGGAGATTTCTATTCATTTCTTCCGTTCATTCTCTCATTCTTGGGGTCTGAGACAACCACCCAGTCCCCCTACACTGCCCTACTAAGCTGCTGCCCAGCCCTTGGGTCTGTTAGATTCTCAAACCTAGGTGCAAGGCCTGGGGGTCTCAAATTGAAATAGATGTCCTGTGAGCCAAAGTAAGGCTGCAGATGGAAACCCAGACCATTAGTGAGGCTAAAGAGGAAAGTAACTACATCACTGAACTTGTGTTAAGATTTATTGGTCCATTCTCACCACTTTTTACTTCTTCCACTTTCATCCCCATCAACAACTATTGGTTAGTGATCATTTTCATCTAAGACTGGCAGACTCAGTCCTCTAATAGCAGAGCTGAGAGGGCAGTGAGATCTGTTATACCAAGCCATAATCCCAGCCACTTAGACAGGAAAATTGTTTTTTAGTGTTTTACACTGCCATTTATGTTCACCCTTTAATGAATGCTTTCTGTCCATAAATGAAGCAGGGATGGAAGAAGAGGTGAATAAGTGCTAACATAAATTGCAGTGGGTCAACCACAAATATAGGCTTTAAAAAAAAAAGATTTAAAAAAATTTTTTTAGTGTGGGTTAAGGTGCTTCCTGATTTCTAAAGTACTTCCTGAGTTGGATTGGTATGCCAGAGGCATCAAAATTGCTTTTGCAAACCTTTATTTTGTGATCTATACATCAAAGTGGAAGGTCTTTTTCAAACAAAGATAAAGATAAAAATATAACATGTGCTTTTCATCATTATATGTCTCTTACTGACTCACCAGTCACACGCTAGGTAATAGATATTGCAATTGAAATAGGCAGGCTCTGAAAAGCTATGGTTGACCTTTACTTTTAGTTTTTGGGCACATGAGTTTCTTCTTAGGTATAATTCATAGCTACAAGGGAAAACTGGCAAATGGTGGGAAAAATACTTTTATTGTACATGTTGTATTTGTGTAAGTAACCGCTGCTTGTAGCTTTAGCATCGATACCCCAGTTTTTTCTATTATCCTGAATCATATCCAGGGACTGGAATGATTGTGTGGTCAGCCTGACTGTCATCCCACATACTATGTATGCCATATTGCTTTGCAGCTCGGCTTTGGATCATTCCTTGGAATCATCGGATCAAACCTTATTGAAAACAAAAGGCAGATGGTAAGTTTTCATCCCTTATAGAGTCAAATTCTTCCTCTAAAAAAGCACAACATTTATGTGGATAAGTAACACATTTCTTAAGTTTGCGTGATTTGATCATAAAAGGAACTGCTACTTTGCCCTTTCTCCTAAACCTCTAGGGAATGTGTTTTACTGTGACCCTGTGATATGGGATTGGTTCTCATCTTGCTCGATGCTCCCTCACTGGCCTAGCTAGATTCCTTATGCCAAAGGGATAGAATATTCTGGATCTTGCCCTTTGCTTTCCTCCTTACTCCCAAAGGAGTGCTCCAGCCTATCCAGTCAGGCTATGATCCTCACCTAGAATGCTTTTGCTTCCATTTCTGTTACTACAGCCCTGAATTACTGGTGGCCCCACATCTTTCTCTCTGATACATATTCTTTTGGGCAAGTTTTCACAGAGAGTTCCTGCCTTTTAGGAGATTACAATATAGCAGACTTTGATTGCATGAGCAAATGTACTTGTGGCACAAAAAAAAGGTAAAATAAAATTTAAAGCCATCCTAAAGTATCTCCATTACCCATATTTCAAAGCTAAGCATGTTGTAAGATTGAAAGGAAGGACAAGCATTAAACAGAAGGTGAAGCTTCTATGTCTTAACAGGGACCCACAAGGGCAAGCTTTTGTACTTTCCTGGTTCAGTCTGAAAAGGCTTCCTCAAGGGTAAGGGTAGAAGATACAGACTGAATTGAAAGCATATTGCAGTTTTATAGAGTTGTAAATCAAGATGCCTGGTGAGTGGTCAGATTGTGATTGGGCTCCCCCTGTACAGTCTCTGTGGCACTGAAACTTTGATAATGGGGTCTATTTCACAGCAAGTTTAATCAGATAACGTAATAGTTCCAGGGACAGAGAACTCTAACCATACGTTTTCCCCCAGCGATGTGGGAAATCACCCTTAAGGGAGTTCTAATAGTTTTCTTCTTCCATTTCACCTGGACTCCCTCCTTGCCAGTTGTGTTTGCACTTTAGGCTTAAATTATTCAAAATAATGGGGGAATTTTAATTGTAGAGCTGATCATAGCGTAGCTAATAATGCCAATTTCATGACATTGTTCATACATGATTTACCAATTCTCTGTAGCACTGTAAAGTGAGAATTTTGAGGAGAGGTTTCTGAACAACTCCCAAAGGAGATAAGTATTTCCTCCTAGCCTGTTGAGGTGGGAGAACCCTAGGGTGGCCTTGATTTTTATTTTTCCGAGATGAAGTCTTGCTTTGTCACCAGGCTGGAGTGGAGTGGCACAATCTCAGCTCACTGCAACCTCCGCCTCCTGGATCCAAGCCACTCTCCTGCCTCAGCCTCCCGAGTACCTGGGATTACAGGTGCACGCCACCATGCCTGGCTAATTTTTTTTTAATTTTTATTAGAGATGAGGTTTTACCATGTTGGTCAGGCTGGTCTTGAGCTCTTGACCTCAAGTGATCCACCTGCCCCAGCCTTCCAAAGTACTGGGATTACAGGCATGATCCACTGCGCCCAGGGTGGCCTTGATTTTGATTTTCTCCTTCTCCATAGAGAGTAACTTAATGCCATGTGATCTCCCCTCTTTTCTTCCAAAAACCTCAGGGAAAAAAAGTGCTGATTCCATCTAGTTCTGAGGGTCAACACAGGCAGATGGTGGGCTCAGGTAGCATCTATCCCTGCCCCCTGGAAATGCCTTGAAATTCCTATTTTCCCCCACATTGGGTTGTAGTAGCATCTTTGTAATAGTAGACAAATTATTAGGAAAATTTCTGTTATCTAACACAATTAGAGAATAGGGCAGCCTGGTTCAAGTAAACATTTGTCTTACTTGAAAGTTTTTATATGTACCATACTGGCTGTGCATGGTGGCTCACACTTGTAATTCCAGCACTTTGGGAGGGTGAGGTAGGAGGATTGCCTGTTCCCAGGAGTTTGAGACCACTCTAGGCAACATAGGAGACCTGTCTCTAAAAAAAATTTAAAAATTTAAAAAATATGTACCATACAAAGTTGATCAGAGACTTCAATCCTTTGTAAAATGTCCTTGACATATAAGTCTTAAGTTGAATGTCCTGGTTCTTCAATGTTGCAGAAAGTCATGTAGAGTTTTGCAGGACCTCAGAATCATCATTGCCTTCATCAGTGCCCACTATAGCATCAAATAGCAGTGTGAGGGGGTAAAAAGAACACTGGACTAGGAGTTGGTGGGCACCAGGCTTTTCCACAGACTAGATGGAGACCCTGGGCACACCACTTCCCCTCACTGTGCCTCCATTTCTACATAAATAAAACAGAGGATTGAACTACCTAATGTCAAAAGTCCAACATTATTTCTGAGTCCAAGGATGGAAGGGCCATGCAGTCAAATTCCTTCATGGACAGCACGCTAGATACCAGCAAGCCTCCTCTTCATTTGGTGCTCACAGAGTGAATTTCTTAGCTTTCCTTGAAAATGTAAAAATTGCTTCAGTTGCCCATTCTCTGCCTCCCCTGCCTACCTCCCTTCCACTCATCCTGCATGACCAAAAAGAGCATTCCCATGGGGTGGTAGGCTAGAGTTCTGTTTTGCTGGAAGTCTCTTGGGGATCACCTGGTCCCCAGAGGCAGCAAGAGTGGAAGGCTAACAGACGCTTTTGTTTTATTCCCCTCTACAGCTGGTGGCTTCTATCGTGTTTATCAGCTTTGGTGTGATTGCAGCTTTTTGTTGTGCCATAGTTGACGGGGTCTTTGCTGCCAGACACATTGTGAGTATTTTTTTGTCCTGAGTTAAACTATATATACAATACCACAAGGCCGCACTGAATGTGTGCTGGATATTCAGCCCTTTGCTAAGTGCCATGAGGGTTACATGAGAGGGAGAAGACACAATCCCTTTTCTCAAGGAGTTGGCAGTCAAGGTGAAGACACCAATGGACATGCAGACATCTAGAGAACGGGGTCTAAGCTGGGGGAACAAACTCCCAGTGCCATAGTGGCTTATCTTGGATTCCAGGGGTCAGAGAAGGCATTCAGTGGTGGTAAGGCTAGAGCTAGGCCTTTGACATGTGGGTAAGATTTGGGAAGGCAAAGGGTCAAGGGAATTGCTTAGAACTAGTGTTGGGGGTAACAGGGTAGAGAGAGAGCACCAAGAAGCCACATGACTTATGGTCAATGCTGTCACCCAAACAGTCTGTGCAATGGCATCTGAAGAAACAATTCCTGGGCAAGGGGAAAAATAAGGGATGCCAGAGAAAGGCCCTTTGCCTGATTTTCTTTCGGGACCAGGAATATAAATGTAGGCCCCTCTACCAGATCCATCCCTTCTGATCTTAGCTGAGATCAGCCATCTTTTTCATCATCTTTTTCTTCTTATAAAGTCAAATGACACACCAGTAACTTTAAACATCCATAATTCTACCACCCTAACTTGACAATTTTTATTGTTTTTCCATATTAGCTGCTAAGTATATACCTATTTTTGTAGCATAGTTGCAGTCAATCATAGTATGCATACTATTTTGTATTCAACAGAAGCCATCTTAATAACAATAATTCCTTGTTTTTGTGTAGTGCATTTAGCTTTTCGATGTGCCTTCACATCTATTACCTCATTTGAGACCCACAGTAATCCTGTGATATATATAGGGCAGGCATTATTATCCCCATTTGACAAACAGTATTCATTCTGAGGCAGTCTCCATGGCAACATAGGCCTAGTGGCTAAGAAGCCTGCAGTAGATTTTGATGGCAACATGAACTAAAATGGCTTCCTTTTTTCCCCCTCTTCCTCTCACTCCTAATGTTTTTTAATAGTTTTATTGAGATATAATTCACATCATATACAATTCACCCATTTAATGTGTATAATTCAATGATTTTTAATGTATTTAGTATATATCAGTTACTTATGTGCAACCATTACCACAGTCAATTTTAGATTTTCATCATCTTGAAAAGAAACCCCATACAATTTAGGTTTCACCTCCATAATCCCCCATTCTCCCCAGACCCAAGCAACCACTAATATACTTTCTTTGTGTAAGGTATCCCTATTCTAGACATTCTGTATTAATGGAATCATATAACATATATATTCTCTTGTGACTGGCTTCTTTCACTTAGTGTAATATTTTCAAGATTAATTCATGTTGTATCAAGTACTTCATTTTTACGGACTAATAGTATTCCATTGTGTGGGTGTACCACATTTTCTTTGTACATTCACTGGTTGGTGTACATTTGAGTTGTTTCCACTTTTTGGTTATTATGAATAATTCTACCGTAAACATTTATGTACAAATTTATGCATGGATATATGTTTTTGTTTTCATTTTCATTTTCTTTCTACCTAAGAGTATAATTGCTGGATCATATAGTAAGTATGTTTATTTGTTTGAGGAACTGCCAGAGTGTTTTCCAAAGTGTCTACACTATTTTACATTCCCACCAGTAGTGTTTGATGGGTTTGATTTTGCTACATACTCATCAACTCTCATTATTATCTGACTTTTTGATTCCAGCCATCCTAGTGGGTATGAAGCAGTATCTCATTACGGTTTTGATTTGCATTTTCCTGACATTCCAATGTTTTTGATCATTGGCTCCAGTCAAAGGCAATGGGCAAAAATTCAAATTATATTTACTGGAAGTTTCCTCTAATGACCACTACTTGCTTCTGAGTCCAGGCCCTCTGTACCTCCTGCTGCTGGTGACCTGCAGTACAGCATTTGACTCAAGTATTTGGGGGTAAGACTGGATGAATATTTAAGAAAATCTTTCTGCTTATACTGTACCTGCCCTAAGACATTGGCTAGTCCTCGTTGACATCCAGAGAGTTTTGAGGAAGGAGGCTTTATTAATCTATGATGATATCTATTGGCCAACTTAAATGAAAGGCACATTTGGACCCTAGCACAGCTTGGATGGGTGAGAGCCAGCTGTCCTATTGTTGAGGCCCTTTAACATCATCTTTCCCTGTTCCTTTGGCTTAGGTGAATCTGAACTTCCTCTCAAGACCTACTACCTTCTCACTCACCCCTCTCTATGTGCTTGTGTCATCTCTCTTTTGTCTCATATTTCTTTCCTTTCCCCTCTCCCTAGTATAGCCATTAACTAGCTTGGAAAATCACTTTACCTTCTTGTACGATAGTTTCCTTTTCTTCCAAATGGACATAGTAGTAACTTACCTTTCAGGGTTAGCATGAGGATGAAATTAAATAATGGGTATGGACATGCCCTAAGAGGGCCTGGCATGGAGCAGACACTCAATATAAGGTGGCGGGCGCCTGTAGTCCTAGCTACTCGGGAGGCTGAGGCAGGAGAATGGCATAAACCTGGGAGACAGAGCTTGCAGTGAGCTGAGATCCGGCCACTGTACTCCAGCCTGGGTGACAGAGCGAGACTCCGTCTCAAAAAAAAAAAAAAAAAAAACAATTTCCTTTTCTACCCCTTCACGCCATAGTTGGTAGCCCTTCAGATTACAGAGGTTGCCAAACTCTGGCTTAGTGACCTTTTCTTGCCTTCCAGTTGTCTTGTTCTTGTTCCTCTTCTGGACCTCAATGAAGAGTATCAGCCAGAGGCAGCAAATGGGCAACTATCACACATCTGTCTTCATTTAGGGCATTTGGTGGCTGAATGCTTTTTGCAAAACCAGGAGGTGAGAAGGGCTGCAACCAGCACATTAAGCCTCCTCTTCAGCAGGATAATTATGATAATTATTCTGCCACCACCCAAACACCAAACATGGGCAATAAGCCATTCCAGGTGTGAGCATGAACACCCTCATTCCTTTCCAACCAGACTCCAGGCTAAGCTAACAAGGCAAGGTACTTTTAGAACATTGAGCAGGCAGGAGTTTCATGTAGAAGTAGCTAGCTGGTGAAAAGTCCTATATCCTTAATGGGGAGGCCGGCTAGAAGGCAGGAGGCATTTGAGTGCCAAGTACAAGAGATGCTAAATCACATGTGTGGGGAAAAGCAGCCACCGAGATGATCGGAAATGGTGAAAGAAGTAGGGGCAGAAGGGAAGGAGACAATATATAAATTCTCTCTGCCTGGGTACTTCTGCCAAACCCCAAGGTCAATTTGCATAAGTTGTTTGTCCTGTCCTAAGGTGCCTTTGGCAGAAGCCCCCTACCACTCAGGGGATGTTTAGCATCAGTCCAGAAAGTGAACAGCAGCTCCTGCCTGGAAGCTTCCAGGCAGCCCTGGCTTGTGTCTATTGGTTCTACCCCAACCCCCATGCATGATAGCTCTCTCTCATCAGGAAGCTGGCCAACCCAGCAGAGTAAATCGACTGTCCTTGAGCCCCATATTAGTTTTCTGAGGCTTGAATAGTGTTTTTGGAGTTCACCGACTTTATCTAATCTATGTAGTTGGGTGAAAATGGCTCATAGTTCAATTGAGTTAAAATCTACAGCAGCCTCAGGAGCTGCCCCTTCTCCTGAGGCTTGCTTCCCGAGCTCTTCCTTTTGAAAGTGATGTGGAAATGACAGCAAGAGGTACAAGTCAGCCAGCCTTAGTCCTGTCCGCAGGTGATAATGAAACCTCATTGTTGGAGTTCATCTCCCTTAGTTCGAAAGTGTCATTTCATAATAACCTGGAGTTTTGCATCTTGTCCCCTGGGGACTGTTTACAAGAAGACAAAGGCTAGAAGTAAAAGAAAACAGAGGAAATTTCAAGAAGCCCATTTCTCAATCAGTTTCATAATTTCTCATTAACCAAGTAGTCTAATAGAAAGTAATTTTTAAAGTATTTTTGTCTAATCTTCACTCAGTCTCCCTAGACAGGTAACTTTCAGAAATTAACCCAATCTCCTGCCTGCCTGCTTCTGTGTGTGTGTGTGTGTGTGTGTGTGTGTGTGTGTGTGTGTGTGTTTTCAAACCTTTTATTACCAAGTACAACACTTGCTGTTTTATTTTCCAAAGCCAAAACCCCTTTGGTTTGGTGTTTCCCTTTTCAGGATCTGAAACCACTCTATGCTAACCGGTGCCATTATGTTCCCAAGACATCCCAGAAGGAAGCTGAGGAGGTGAGCCAGAATGAGGCTGCATGTCTTTACCTCCTGGGAAAGTCCCCTGTTCTGCCTGAAATACCCTTTCTTTTACTCCTTTTCATGGGCCTAAGGTTTGTTTCTAGGTATGTATAGCTGATTTGTTCAGTGGGTCAGAGCACATTGCTAATGAGGCCATGGTCATAGGTTGGAGCCTCATGAGGCCTAATCAGTTTTACTTTGTTCTGTGGCCACAGGCTAACCCTCTGACCCCAGCCGGAAGCCTCCCCGTATGTGGCTTTGATCCTCAGGGGGACGATGAGCGTACAGAGGCCACAGGACATGCCCCTCCCCCATCTCTGTGGATGATGGTTCAGTTGCCTGAACTCAGTGCTCAGTTGGAATAAAAGTGGGAGCCTAAACTCAGTGCTCAGTTGGAATAAAAGTGGGAGCCCCACCAGGGCACTAGGCCTGAACTACGGAGGCAGAGCCTGAGTTCCACACATAGGATGGGTCTGGAAGCCAAATGAAGGTAACTGAGAAGCCAGATCCACCTCTATGCTCTGGGGAGGCTGGGACTGTCAGCCTGGCCCCTCTCATAACACGTCCAAGAGGCCAGCCTAATAATGCTTGAGCATGCACAGATGAGTCTCTCTTCTGCCCCAAACAGCTCTCCTTATGTTCCATGTTGCCTCAGGCAGAGCTAGATGCAATGCGTAGTGAGGCAAAGTATGACTCCAGATCATTTTGGGAGAGCTTTCATTTCAGTATGCAATAATCCCTTCCCAACCCAGGGATTTCTCCATATGAAACTGTACCTAGGCTTCCAGGAATCTTGACAATTTTGTACTCTATTAACCTCACATTGAAAGTCAATCATTCCCAAATAGTTAGAAAAATGGTAAACTTTCAGTTGGGAAGAGAAAAGGAAGGCAAGTGGATGTAAAATGGCCACTGCATTGCACAGCTTCAGGGGAAGCCATTTTACATAAAATACAATGTGAATAGGTGCCCTTGGAGTAAGGCAAAGCAGTCCTGCTCCAAAGGCACTATGCCAAATACTTTGATTATGTCTCTGCCGTCCACTTGACTACTTTTTCTTTTAACAACCATAAATTTACTATTTCTCTCACTGTTCTCAGGTTAGATAGGAGGAATAGAAATGTGTATATGATAACAGCTTGTCTGAAAGGCAGTGAGCATTTGGATGAAGGACCCAACATAGAAAAAAATGCCTATTTGCTATGAATATTCTCTATAACAAAGCAAGACAAATTTACCAGCACTTCATTGTATCTGGATGGGGGAGAAAGCTGGAAAATTTCTTGCTAAGAAGAGATGGTAAATGGAATTCTTTTCCATTTTTAAAACCTTTTTACTAACTCAAAATGTGTAAAATGTCATTGCTGTTCTCTAGATTTTGTCGTGATAGCTTTCTTGTGTTAATTTGGTGACTGTAAAAATATTAACAATGACTTCCATAGGTTCACTTGTAACCCTGGTCCCCCTAACCCTATTTTTCCTATATAAGGTCATAAGTTCCTCAACCAAAAATTCTCCTTCCACGAGGGTTATGAGGAACCTTACCCAGGCAGCTAGAGAGGTACTATTGTACTTCAGAGTGCATGCGCCGGCCCCTCTGTCTTCCTTCCCACCTTATCTGCTTTCCTCCTGTACCCTGATTTTCCCTGCCCTCATATCCTCATCTCCTCCAGTCCATTCGTTCTTCTGTCTGTCCTTCCATCTGTCCTTCCTCCTATCTGTCTCCACCATTCAGGCATGGGGCACCGAGGGCTGTGGCTGAGGCTGGACATGAGCCCAGCTACACAGTGACTTGCCTCATGCACAAGTTCGGCCAGCTCACCGCCCAGCCCCATCCCTCCCACACATTGGTGTGTTCATTTCAAAGCCATCCTTACTGTCTCCATCAGTCACTAACTCGCATTTCCAATCCCAGAGGGTCCTGCCTCCTATCCAATGCCGGCTCATCTCCTCACTGTTATATACCCTCAGGTTAACTGCCCTCACCTCAGCCGTGAATTCTGCACACCTCGCATCCGGGGCAACACCTGCTTCTGCTGTGACCTCTACAACTGTGGCAAGTAAGTGTTGAGGCCCAGACACAGGAATAACAGTTTGACCACAATGGACACTAGAAGGGCTGAGAGTAAGGAAGGGTGCATTGTGGGAATTAGGGAAGTGGAAGACATTGATCTGTTAATAGATTTTGGCTAATAGACATTACTTGCCTTCTCTGTACCAGGCGTCATGCTAGGTACTTTCACATACTTTATCTCATTCAATTCTTACTTATGATGTATGCAGAGTAATCCTCATTTTATAGATGAGGAGAGTGAAGTTCAGAGGAAACAGACAACTAGCCCAAGGTTACACAGAACTTGAAAATAATATGTATAGGATTCAAACTCAGCTCTGTCTATACCCACGTTTAATAGTATTACTGAGTACCTTCTCAGTGCCTGGCTCTGTTCTAGACACTGAAGATTCAGCAGCCAACAAAACAGAAGTCCTTTCCCCTGTGGAGCTTATATTATAGTAGGGGAGACAGTCAAGAAATACATAAATATATAATATAATGCCAGGTGGTGATCAGAGCTCTGAAGAAAAATGAAGCAGGAGAGGTAGATAGTGATGAGGTGTGTCTGTGTGTGTGTGTGCATGTGCACCTGCATGCACACTCTGTGTTAGACAGAGTAGCCAGGGAAAGCCTCTTTGAGCAGGTGACATTTGTGCAGACCTGAATGTGGTTGTGGGGGTGGGCAACCCAGGTAGATACCTGGAGAAAGAGAGTTTCAAGCAGAGGGAATAGCAAGTGCAAAGGTTCTGAGGCAGGAGCAGTTTTGGTGCTGGTTCTGCTGCAACCACTCTGGCTCTGTGCACTCCAAATTGCTAAAACATCCTTTATTCTTTCTTTCAAAACATATTTAGGTGCTAGGAATACAGAGATTGCCACTGAGGAGCTCCCAGACTAGTAAAGAGGATGAACATGTGAACAATCGATTGCAATATAATGTGATAAGTGCAGTGGGGATTAGTGGATGTGGTGAGGACTCTGGAGGCCCGATGAATGAAAGTCAGAATTTGCTGGGAGGGAGCAGTGTCAAAGAGTAGGTGATGTGGGAGCTGAAACTTACAGAATAAGTAGAGAATTAGGAGACAAACCAAAAGAAGATAGAGGTGGGAAGGATATTCCTGGTAGTTGTGAAGAGGTAGGAGGTGGAGGTAGTTACAGAAGGTGTGGTAGGAGGTGAGACAGAGGTGTAGCCAGAGATCAGATGATAGAGAACTCATTGACCATAAGAATGACTTCAGACTTGACCCTGTAGGCAATTGGGGGCCACCGAAGGGTACAGCATGGAAGACGGACTTGAGTGGTTGAGGAATGGAGGCAGCTAGGAGGCCACTGCAAGAGTGCAGGCCATAAAGAATGGAGCCTAGATCAAGTTGGAGACAATACAAAGCAGGGAATCATTTTAAGAGCAATCTGGAAGGTGGAATCAATAGGGATGTGTGCATAGGTGATGTGCACAGTGAGTGAACACCTCTCCATGCAGGGTATGTTGACCAATGTCTGTCATGCACGTATTTCCTTCAGAATCTTAGTGAAGGCGAACTGAGGGTCATGGGAGGGAGAGAGTAAGGGGAGGAACCTGCAGAGTGGGGCTGGATGGAGCTAGATTCAGAGGCAGCAGGTGGATGCAGCCCCCTCCTCACTCACATTCCCTACTGTTGGTATTTTGGGGTCAGTTACTCTGGTTTAAGGATTAAGACTTGCCAGGCTAGAGGCAGGGAGGAGAAGGCAGAGACCATACACCAGCCCTTTACCTTCTTGGCTTGTGCCAGTCTTGTTTCGTTGAAAGGTTTGGCAGTGGAGAAAGAGAAATTTACAGATTCAAATGAGGTTTAGGGATTGTCTGGGGAGTTCAATTATTTATGTTGTAATAATAACCATCACTTGTAAAAGACATCCCTCCTTAGCAGCAATGATTGAGAGCTGGCTATAACTGTACTTCCTCAGCCCATCCTTACAGACATGATCAAAGAAATGTAACTCAGGTCCTAGGGGAATTGGGGTTATTTTACTATTTTTCCTCTTGCCTCCCCTCATCCTTCTTTCCCCGATCTATCTTTCCCTTTGTTTTTATCTCCTCCCTCTTCTCTCCCTCCCCCTGCCATCCTTCTCCGTTTTCCTTGGTGCTCTCCTCTCCTTTCCCATTTCATGGCCTCCTAGGGTGGTGCTGGGAGCTGGCCAGAACTGGGCCTGAGATCTCAAGGAGAGAGGAGGCCCACTGAGAGGGCTGAGAAGTGATTCCTTGCAGACACACCTTTCTCTCTGTGACAGTGTGTTTCTGAAAAAGGTTTGAATACACAAAATCCTACTTTAAATTCCATTTAGCTGAGCCCTCAGGTGAATTGTTTTTGAAAGTGGAGGCTCAAGTCCCTTCTATCTTCCTGTCATTCTGAACTTCATAAAAATCGACTTCCTTACTTTCTTAAAGCAAGTTATACCAGAATAGTCTTCAAGGAATTTTATGAGGATCTGTGCAAAACTATGCACTCCCTAAGGGCAGGGAGCATGACTTAATCTTATCTATACTTCCCTGGCCCCAGCACAGGGCTGGGCATGAATAAAGAGCTGATGAAAAGGGAGTGATGTTTGTTGAAAAGGAACAAAAAGAAGAACTCCCTTTTCACTGGGGAAAATAAAATATTGGACTAGGCAACTGAGAGGGGTCATGGGAACAGTCCTGCTAAAGATCTTCAAGTCTAGAAATATCTTTCACCTACCTAGTGCCTGGAAGTCAGCCCCAGACACCTCTCAAAGCCCTTTCCCAAGTCTGTAGTGCTAAGATTCCAAGGGCAAAACCACTAGAAAAGGACTTCCTTAGCTTTTCCTGAGGAAACAGTCCCACCAGGCCATAAACCCGGGCTGAGACTGAAGAGGCGAGGGTCCACAATAGAGGAAAACGTTTTTTCTTGACCTGGGGCTTTTTCCACCCAGAGCCAAAGAGATCTAAACTCAAGGCCTAAATATAGCTAGCAATAAGCATTCTGAGGCTTGGAGACTTTAATTTTGCCAAATGTGTATTTGTTTTCCTCACACGAAGCCTATTTTTAATCAATTGCCAGCTCCTCCAGTCCATTTCCTGGAAAGGAGGCCAAGAAAAAAAAAAGTGGGAACAAAAACATCAGGCAGTCATTTGTACAGTACTACAGAAACAGAGTCTCTACTGTCCCCCCGAACCCACAGACCTTCTTTGACGTCAGGGGTGTTGAGGGTTTAATACCAAACATAGATTATTCTATTTAGCCTCATGCAGGAAGGTGGCTTTCTCTAGGACACAGCTCCTCAGCTGTGTCCTTTCAGAGTAAAGTACAGAGAAAGTTGCCTTTCAGAGTACTTCAGGCTTTCACCTACTCACTCATCTTTGGAAAGGTCAAATCAATATCACTGGTTTTCAGCACGTAACCTAAAGGAAATGAAGTGATTTGTGAACAGCATTAGCTGGTAACAAAATGAAGAAAGATAGCCTACTTCCATTCACTCCTTTCTTCGACAAACTTTTCTTGAGCTCCTACTATGTGCTAGGGGCTGTTCTAAAAGAATGGGCATCAATAAGACACAGCTTTGCCCTTAAGGAACTCAATTTGCCAGGGGGATGGCAGGGAGGGGGACTTAAATGTATATGCAGAATGCATACAGCAGGAGAGAGACACACAGAGGCTGGCCGTTGCCACTGCCTGTCCACCAAGAATTGGTGAGTGCTCCAGGCCCTTATGGAAGAGCAGAAGGATACCCTCCTGCCTTATCTAAGATCTTCTGCTGCCTACTTTGTTAAGTAGGAGACTGAAACACAGAGAACTTATCCGTTTCTCTAGGTCCACCCAGAATGTTGAGAGCAAGGGGGTAAAAGCCCACATTGGGTAATCAATCTCATGATCAATACAATAATTAGTCTTTGCACTCAGTTACTCATTCACCGAGTATTTATTGATGACCTTTAATGTTTCTACCACTGTGCTAGGCAGTGAGAGAGACCCAGAGGAATGTTAAGAGACGACCCTTGCCCTCAAAACGTTGCGATTTCAACAGAAACATCATGTCGGCCTTGGCCTTGATTGTAACATTAGCACCAGCACAGTATTTAGCACTGATACGCTCCCAGTACATATTAGATTAAATAAATAACTGAATTGTTGATATACACAAAGTGCCAAACTAAGAGGAATAGACTATGGGAGTCTAAGGAAAAAGCTAATGAATGGGTAGTGGCATCTTTGAAGAAGGCACTATTGAAGCTTTGAGCAGTGAGAGAGATTAGGATAGGCAGAGAACAGAAAGCAATACCTTCAATGCAGGGGGAGAAATCTGAGCACAGGTTTGGAATTAGTACCCAGCATAACCAGTGTGGGGCTTCTGTGGACTCCAGCCTGGCTGGAGTGTGTATTCCATTTTGGGACTGGACTTTGGCAGACTGAGGAATTTGAACACTTCCCTGAAGGTACTGGGGAGCCACAGAAGGGTTTTGATTAAGCGAATGACATATTTTTAAAAGTGTTTTAGGAAGAGTAATCAGGCAGCAGTAGAGTCTGGCAGGACAGCCTTACAGTGATGGAGGCATGAGGATGGGAGCAGTGGGAATGTAAAAGGTGCAATTTCAGAGGAAGCTCTGCCCAGAGACTGAAGCAAATGGGATCCTGAATCTCAAGCAGAAAAAAACCACATTAATTTGCTAAACCCGAACCATATCTAAGAATTAGCTTTCTTTTCCTTCATGGTTCAGTGAAAAAAAAAATTAAATAGCTGCTGGAACCACTCAAACTGAAACCAAGTATATATTATCTAAAATTATTGAATATTTTAAGACAAACTACTATCCTATTCCCATATTGTGGTTTGTGCCTACAAAGTCTTAATACTGGCCAGGCACAGTGGCTCACACCTGTAATCCCAGGACTTTGGGAGCCCGAAATGGGAGGATAGATTGAGCCTAGGAGTTCAAGACCAGCCTGGGCAACATGTCAAAACCGCAGCTCTACAAAAATTAGCTGGGCATGGCGGTGTGAGCCTGCAGTCCCAGTTACTTGAGAGGCTGAGGTTGGAAGTTCACTTGAGTCAAGGAGTTTGAGGCTGCAGTGAGCCATGTCTATACCACTGCATTCCAGCCTGGGTGACAGAGCAAGACCCCGTCTCAAAAAAAAAAAAAAAGGAGAAAAAAAAGAAAAAACCCAACCAACCAACCAACCAACCAAACAAACAAACAATAAACAAAATAAAGTGTTAATACCTTTAAGAACAGGGTTCAAAGGTTTGAATTGTGTTGCCAGAGGCTGGCTCTTAGAAGGAACAAAATGTAGCTACATATTTTAGTGGGGGATCTTATTATATGTCGGAGTACTGCTTTCATGCCTGCTGGCATTACATCCCCAGGCTCAGAGAAGTTAAGTAAGTAACCTAAGAGTAAGAAAGTAAGTTGCTAGAGTCAGCATCTGGTGACAAAGCATAGATGACAGAGCCAGGATTCAAACACAGTCTGACTTCAGAGTCAGCTATGGCATACTGCCTGCCTATATATACTACTAGTCCACCCTCAGTGTTTTAGGAGGCAGGCAAACATAATTTGGGGGATGTCAGAAGTTGACTCCCAAGCCACAAAGGTGCTCCTACAGTTCCACACTCACCCATACACAGAGGCCTTTGCTGTTCAGAGAATAGTCCTTGTACAGCTGTCCCTTTTGGGGGGCAGTAAGTAATCTGTGCATCCTCCCTACCCTATCCCCAGGGCCTAGTACAATGCCAGCTAATAGGAGACAATGTATGCTTATGCATGGGCTCTTGAGATATGCTCCTGAAAATACTGAAATCCAATTCAAACTCTGATTAATTGAAACTCCCTTAAAATTCCACTATGGGCCGAGTGTGGTGGCTCACACCTGGAATCCCAGCACTTTGGGACACTGATGTGGGAGTATCACTTGATGCCAGGAGTTCAAGACCAGCCTGGCCAACATATCAAGACCCTGTCTCTACAAAAAATATTAAAAAAAAAAATTCCACTACGGGAGCTTACTATTAAAAACAGTGGGTCTCAAACACTGATGAGCTTGTTAACACAAATTCCTGACCCCATCCCCAGAGATTCTACCAGATTCACTAGGACTGGGGCTGGGCCCAGGAATCTGCATGTTTAACCATCTCTCTTTCTCAAAGATACGGCCACAGATACACGCAGAGACACCCACAGGCACACACAAATAATGCACTGATACAAACAGGCAGACACACATAGACACAAACACAGATGATTCTGAGGCAGTCTGCCCTGTAACCACACTGACTTCACCTCTTTAGAGAAACACTGACTTTAAAGAATCTGAAGATAAATTCATCTGTAAAGTTTAAGTCTTTTCATATGTGAATAATCCCTCTCTGATTCATTTTGGAGATCAACCTTTGATTGCTTTTCTTTTTCCTTTTTTGCATTCTTATAGCAGGGGAGTCACATGTAATAACCATCCTAATGCCAGGGTGTTTCGTTGTGACTTTAAGAACCACAGTGTTTTGGATTCATAATGAACTCCAGTGGCCAAGTTGTAAACTAGTTTGTGACATCCAGGAGGACAGGAACTTTCATTTAATTAATTCCACAGGTATTTATGTAACACCAACTGTGTGTCAAGCACAGCAGTGAGCAAAATGAACTGCTCCTGCCCTCATGGAGCTCATGTTCAAGTTGGGGAGGCAGACAATAACGTAGTAGACACAACAGTAAGATATTTTCACATAGGAAAGAATGCTACAGGGAAATTAGAAAAGGGTGATGTATTGCTTAGCTTGGGCTGCTATAACAAGATACCATAGACCAGGTGGCTTAAACAACAGAAATGTACTTATTTCTCACAATTCTGGAGGCTGGAAGTCTAAGATCAGAGTGCCAACATGGTCGAGCTCTGGTGAGGGCTCTCTACCTGGCTTGTAGCCACTTCCCCTCTGTGCTCACAGTGACATTTCCTTTCACATTCAAGTAGGGAGGGAGAGAAAGAAAGGCTGGTGGGGGGTGGGGTGCGGAGCGGGGAAGTCAGGGGAGAAGGCGGAAAAAGAGGAGGAGGAGGAGGAGAGAGAGCTTCCTTTTCTTATAAAGCCACCAATCCTATCTGATTAGGGCCCCACCCTTATGGCCTTATTTAACTTTAATTATCTTCTAAAAGTCATGTGTAAAAATACAGTCACATTGGGGGATAGGGCTTTAACATATGAATTTGGAGGGACAAAATTCATTCCATAGCAGATAATGTGATAGAGAGCAACAGGGCTGGGAAGGGGTGTCTTTGGACAGAGTGGTCAAGAAAGGCCTCCCCACAGAGGCAACTTTCAGGTTTTGTGCAGCAACTCAGCTTTAGTTCTTTACCAGGACATTGGTTTTTGTTTATTTGTTTGTTTGTTTGTTTCATTTTGAGAGGGCACACACTGAAGTCTTTGAAGCCTGAATTCAGGTCCCAGTTCTACCACTTATGACTTGGGCAAGTTCTTTAACTTCTCTATGCTTCACTTTCTTCATCTGTAAAAATGGGCATGATGATAGTTCCTATTTGATAGAATACTGTAAGGATTTGCAGAACTTTCTGCAATGATGGAAATGTTCTGTAATCTGCTGTGTCCGGTATAGTAAACACTAACCACATGCGAGTACTGAGCACTTGAAATGTAGCTGGTGAGACTTACCAACTGAATTTTTCTTTTTACTTAATTTTACTTAATTTAAATTTAAATAGCCACGTGTGGCTAGTAGCAACCATATTAAACAGCACAAATTTAATGAATTCACATATGTGAAATGCTTAGCACTGTGTCTGGTACATAGCAAGTATCGATAAGTGCTATCTAGGATTAGTGTTAGTGATGTTTACAAGTGTTTTTCTGGCAGGTAGAAGGATTTTTTTCGGGGAGTGGGGATAAACAATCACACTTTGATTTATTATAGTGCATGGCTATGATGTCTCTTACTATAGCTCCCCACCTGCCCACCTGTCTTTTCACTGAGCTGTATGGTAGCCCAATCCCAGGGTTGGAGAGGGGGTTGGGGAGGACAGCCTGCTCCCTGGGGACTGACTGGAGCGTGCTCCTCCCTGTTCAGCCGGGTGGAGATCACTGGTGGGTACTACGAATACATCGATGTCAGCAGTTGCCAAGATATCATCCACCTCTACCACCTGCTCTGGTCTGCCACCATCCTCAACATTGTTGGCCTGTTCCTGGGCATCATCACTGCCGCTGTCCTTGGAGGCTTTAAGGACATGGTAAGGAAAGAATTGACTTTGCATTTCACAGTGGCCCCTGTTGGGGATAGGGGGAAGGCTAGGCAGTTGGGGGAAATGCAGACACATATTTTGAAGGGAGGAATCAGAAGCAATTGCTTCAAGGATGTAGCTGCCTTCAAATGTGTCAAGTTGAAGGAGCCAGGTAATGTTATCAGTCTGCAAATATTTCTTGTTATACACAAATTACCTTGTTCTGGAGGCACCTTCTGGGGGTGGGGTGAGAGGAGGAAGGGGTGTTCTCAGTTCCCCCATTCGCACTGGTTATGTAAACATAGTAGCCCACACTTTTAGTAAAATTTTTTGGGAATAGTTTTCCCCTAACAAACTTTGGGAGAGATGGAAGGAAAGGTTATTCTAGCTATAGGTGGGATTAATGCTAGTCTCCCCCTCCCCAGGTATTTCATCCTGAAGTTTCTTCAGAAAGAGCATCTGGGCTCTTTTCTGTTTGCATTCGCAGAGCCAGCTCTAGGCTAGGCTGCTTGCCAGGTCTTGCCTTCAAGTTGAACCTCAAACTCAGCCTCCCCACTTTCCATTCTTCCCTTCCAAATCTTTTCTATTTGTGTGTGTGTGTCTGCAAAGGCACACCAGGACTCAGCATTCAGTAGGTACTCCATATAGTAGGCTTCTTTTTTTCCTTTCCCTTTAAGGCATTTCTAAGCATTTATTTGCTTATTTGATAAACCTAGATCTCTAATTATGGAGACAATAGCTTTGAGTTATGGTTATCAACCTGGCTTCATATAAAAATCACCTGCCCAGCATGGTGGGTCATGATTGTAATCTCAGCCCTTTGGGAGGCCAAGACAGGAGGACTGACTAAGCCCAGGGTTTGAGACTATGCTGAGCAACAGCCCCTGTCTCTATTGAGAAAAATCAACTTTTTAAAATTAGCTGGGTGTAGTGGCACATACCTGTAGTCCCAGCTACTCGGGAGGCTGAGGTGGGAGGATCACTTGAGCCCAGGAGGTTGAGGTTGCAGTAAGCCATGACTGCACCACTGTGCTCCAGCTTGGGTGACAGAGTGAGATCTTGTCTATAAAAATAAAAAAAAAAAATGCTTGGGCCCCTTCTCTGATTTAATTGGTCTAAACTGAAGCCCAGGCATCAGGTTTTTGTTTTTGTTTTTGTTTTTAAGCTCCCAGGTAATTCTGATCTGCAGCCATGATTGAATACCACTGCTTTAAATGAACGTCCCACATCTGTTTATGGAATTATTTTGTGCCTAAGAGGGACTTTCCTTTGACGCCAGAAATTAGCCCCTAGGCCCTTGGCTGTTTCTGTCAGATTTTGGGGTCCCTGAAGAACAGAAACCTGAAAGGCAGTTTGTAATTTGATCCTGGACTGTCAAAAGGATAAATGTCGGAAAATGAAAGGTGGGGTAGGACAAGGGAAAAGAAAAACACTCTATCGTTTTGGACCGCAAGTCTCCAGCAGTACTGGGCTGACTGGAAGTATTAAGTGTTCCTGCTAGTGACTCTAAGTCAAGAGAAATCCTTTCCTGCCCGTCTGCACTCTGTCTTTCTCTCTTCTTTCTCTCCCTCTCTCATCTGCGCATTTCTCATCCCAGCTTCCCTCCCCGGACTCTGGAATGCCCAAGCACTAACAAGTAGGGGAAGCATCAACAAAGGTGGAGCCCCAGGAGGGAAAAGGATTTCCTGTAAATTTGGCCTTGAGAAAGCTTTCAGGTTAGAGAGCTGCAAAAAAGCTGTTTCTGGGTTGGGGCTTCTTTGGAGAAAAGAAAGCCCTTTGTTCTTGGAGACTTTCCCCAGGGGGGCAGATGAAAGTACAGGTATTGTGTGGAATCTCAGCAGCTTTGGCTGGAAGAGAAGCTCCCAGGTTTGGCGAGTTGAAGAGATGGGACCTCAGGATGGGCATTAAGAGTTCTCTAAATTGTCCCTAGAGCTTTCAGCCTTGGATGGCAAAGCTACCTTGATGCACAAATGGAGTAGGTGGTAGCTACTTGGTAGGCTCTGTGGGGTGCCTGTAAGGCTTCCTCCCTCTCCAATTTTACCCTACTGTGGGTGCTGAAACTGCCACCATGTTTTATTCCTTACTTTAAGATAAGCATTGTCCTTTTTCTCCTTGTCTGCTTTCCAAATGCATGTATTAAACAAAGGAATAGGCTTGTAGGCCACAGAGGTGTTAATACTTTGAGTTACTAATCTCTCAGCGTGAAGGATTTGATAAGACCCTTTCCATGGTGATGGAAAAAATTGGATTTTGAAGGCAAAGGGCATCTGAGGAAGACAGGGAGAGTGGCTAGATGGACACTTTCAAGAAATTTCTGGAAGTTGGAAAGAAGGGAGGAGTAGGAAGGTGATAAGCTAAGGAATACAACCCTGCCAAGCTTTTAGCCTTAGCTTTAGTCCCCTGTTTTCCCTCACTGTGCCCCTTTTAAAAAATTGAGGTGGAAGTCACAAACATAAAATTGATCACTTCAAAGTGTACAATTCAGTGGCATTTAGTACACTCACAATGTTGTGCAATCATCATTTCTGTCTAGTTCTAGAACTTTTTCATTACCTGAAACCTGTACCCATTAAAGAGTCACTTCTTGTTGCCCCTTCCCTGAGCCCCCAGCAACCCCTAATCTGCTTTCTGTCCCTATGGATTTACCTATCACAGGTATTTTCTATAAATGGAATCATGCAATATTTGAACTTCTGGGTCTGGCTCCTTTCACTTATCATAATTTTTATTTTTAAGATTCATCTACCTTGTAGCATATATCAGTGCTTCATTTCTTTTTATGGCTGAATAATATTCCATTGTATGGATAGACCACATTTTATTTAGTTTTTTATCCATCGATGTACATTTGGGTTGTTTTCACATTTTAGCTACCGGAAATAGTGCTGCCATGAACAATCATGTACAAGTACTTGTTTGATTGCCTGCTTTAATTCTTTTCCCACCTATGGGTGGAATTGCTGGGTCTTTTGGTAATTCTATGTTTAACTTTTTGAGGAGCTGCCAAACTGTTTTCCATGGCAGCTGTGTCATTTTACGTTCCTACCTGCAGTGTGTGAGGGTTCCAATTTCTCCACATCCTCACCAACATTTTCTTGAAAAAAATTATAAACATTCTAGTGGGCGCAAAGTGGTATCTTGTTGTGGTTCTGATTTGCACCTCCCTGCTGACCAGTGATGTTGGGCATCTTTTTATATGTTTGTGTGCAATTTGTATGTATATCTCCTTTGGAGAAATATCTATTCAAGTTCTTTGCCCATTTTTTTCTATTTTCCAAACAATATTATAGTTTGTTAAACAAAATTTTAAAGTATTATAAAATGTTTAATTTTCATCAGCTTCAAGGTTTATGTTACCCCCAAATTTTGTATATAACTGAAGTTTCAAATCTGCTAACACTCTCTGAATTGGTACCACTGTGGATTCTAAGGCATCAGTTTCTTCTTGCCAATTTTTCTTTGCTTCTTCTAACATTTCTTGTGCTTCATCTTGAGAATGGCTAATGAAAACATCACCAATTTGATAAGGTATCATTAAGCAGTCATCATCTGCAAGCATGATGTCATTGCAAACATCTTCTAAATTGTGGAGTTGTTTCCTTTTTACTTCTGTTTCTTCCTTCAGCTCTGTTATCCTACTCATATTCCTTGCAAATTTGTTTACCTTTTGTTGATCTTCAAAAGTAGCATTGAAATTTTCTGCAGCCTATAAACAACAGTACTAGTAGCACCTACCTGTGGACTTGTGAGGGCTGATGTGATAACCCAGGTAAAGTGCATGTATTAGTCCATTCTCACACTGCTATAAAGAACTGCCCGACCGGGTGCAGTGGCTCACACCTGTAATCCCAGCACTTTAGGAGCCTGAGGTGAGCGGATCACGAGGTCAGGAGTTTGAGACTATCCTGACCAACATGATGAAGCGCTGTCTCTACTAAAAATACAAAAATTAGCCAGGTGTGGTGGTGCATGCCTGTAATCCCAGCTACTCGGGAGGCTGAGGCAGGAGAATCACTTGAACCTGGGAGGCGGAGGTTGCAGTGAGCCGAGATCGCACCATTGCACTCCAGCCTGGGCAATAGAGTGAGACTCCGTCAAAAAAAAAAAAACTGCCCAAGACTGGGTAATTGATAAAGAAAAGAGGTTTAACTGACTCAGCTCTGCATGACTGAGGAGGCCTCAAGAAACTTACAACCATAGCAGAAGGGGAAGCAGGCACATCTTACATGGCAACAGGCAAGAGTGCATGTGAAGGAAGCAAAGGAGGAAGAGCCCCTTATAAAACCATCAGATCTCTTGAGAACTCACTCACTATCATGAGAACAGCATCATGGGGAACCACCCCTATGATCCAATCACCTCCCACCAGGTCTCTCCCTCAACACCTGGGGATTACAGGGATTACAATTCAAGAGGAGATTTGGGTGGGGACACAAATCCAAACCATATCAGTGCATCAAGTGCGTAAAAGCCAACCTCAGTCAATGGGACCTTCAGTTTCCCACACCCTAAGGACAAGGCCTGGGCTGCAGGGTCCTCATGCTCCCCAGAGGCACCATCAGTACTGAAAGAGGTGCCCAGAGCCCTCCATGGATTCCGACCTGGGGACCCCCGCCTCAACAAGCCAGATGCCTCAGCAAATGCTCAGGGCCCTGGGTGCAGACAGGGCTCCCCATGGAGCAGCTGTAAGGGCTGGGGGCCCCAGTCTTGGGCCCCACACTGAGCTTCAGAGCTGGGCACCCCCAGCATCCCACACCCTCCACTCCCCTGCTGTAGCTGGGACCTGGCCACTCACCAAGAATCCTGCCCATTTTTAAATGTTTTGTTGTTGTTGAGTTGAAAGAGTTCTTCATAAATAGCGGATACTAGACCATTATCAAATATGTGATTTGCAAGTATTTCCTCCCATTCTGTGAGTTGTCTTTTCACTTTCTTGATAATGGCCTTTGATGCACAAAAGTTTTTAATTTTGATGAAGTGTCATTTATCTATATTTTATTTTGTTGCTTATGCTTTTAGTATTATATCTAAGAATCTATTGCCAAGCCCAAGGTCATGATTTCCACATTTTTGTCTAAGAATTTTATAGTTTTAGGTGTTACATTTAGGGCTTTGACACATTTTGATTTAACTTTTATATCTAGTATAAGGTAGGGGTCCAATTTCATTCTTTTTCATGTGGATATCCAGTTTTCCCAGCACATCTGTTGAAGAGACTGCTCTTTCCCTACTTTATGGTCCTAGCAACCTTGTCAAAAATCAATTAACTGCAGATATATAGATTTGTTTCTGCATTCTTAATTTCACTGTTATCTTTGATCTCCTGAGGAAAAAACGGGTTTGCTGATGGTCTGTCCTGATAGGGGCAATAATGGCCCCTAACCCTCTACAGAGTGCTTTTGCACAATTAATCTTCACTATTACTACCTTGTGAGGTAGGTCTCTGTTTAACAGGTGAGGAAACAGGCCAAGAGGGGTCAAGTGACTTGCCCAGAGCCGAGTAGCAGAACTGGGACTGGAGCCCAGATTTGTCAAATGCCAGAGACTTTGCTCTTTCTATTCCATCCCAGCTGCCCCTGACTAACATTTAGATAGCCCTTTCTGGTTCTATGAGTGTTTTAACAGATATTATCTCCTTTGTTTAGTTGATTTAATTTAAAAATTAAAAGCAAGTTGTTTTCACCTGTTGGGAGCTTCTTTCACAGTACGGAAGGAGAGCAAGAGAAGTACTGAGCATTATCAAATGTAAATCCTGGGAACTCTATCAATGACCAGGGCAGAAAAAAAATGAAAGCAAAGATCCCGGGAGAGGATCTTTGATTCAAGAGATTAGAGAACACCAGTGGGGGCATAGATAAGGATACCAAGGAGGAATCATTGCCTAGATCACTCTATTAAAATAAGACCATGGTGTAAAAAGTTCAGGAACATCATTCAGGTGAGCCTAAGTACAATCCTTGGCCTACATCCAAGTGTGGTTGGTGACTTGTGATGTGCCTCTCCCTGAGTAGAGTCCCCCGGGTCTGCAGGGAGGCTCAGGGGTGCTAGCTGATGAAAGCCATTTCCAGAGAGTGAGGACAGGGGCTGTGAGCTGGCAGCCTTCAATGGAATCAGCTAGGAACCACCATTTCCAAAGCTGTGGGATCATGAAAGGAACCCTGACAAGAGGTGCTTGGTGAAAAAGATCTTAAATAAATGTTTGAAGAAGAGTTTGTTGACCAAAGATATGAGGATTTGAGACACATTTTTAAAAAGTGAATATATCTTTCCATTTTCTCCTAATTGGTATCGCTGGTTTAGAGTAAACTGGAGAGGGAAAAAAAGTAGCATTCTTTCCAAAGTCCACAATCATTGTTTCAGAATAGACTCAGTTTTGTCCAGGCAAGATTGCTTTCACCATTTCCTGTGCTACCTAGTAACCTTTTGTGTTACTGGAGCTCAGAATGCTACTGATCAATAATGGCGGGGGGGGGGGGGGCGGGGGTTGTCTCACAATGTAAGTCCCAGAATTCTAACAGAAATACACATACACACACACACACAAACACACACTCCTATATGTGCACACAAATAGAAACAGGGCCCACATTTATTGTAAAATCAGATTTATTGATTTAAAATATAACCAGACCACTATTTTGGGCCATCTCTTTTGCCCCATCCCTGACCAAGTTTTCACTCCATTCCCCTCCCTCTTCTTCCTTCTCTTGTTGGCTTGTCCATTTTCTCTATATCCTCTACCCCCGACTCTCTTCTCTTCAGAGACTTTCCTATACCCATTTAATCTTACTCTCATGTTTTTTCCGTGTTGCCTTCTCTATAATAGTCAACTTCCTTTCAAATATTGTCTAGACCCTTGGCCTTGCTGAACACACAAAAACTTTTATATAGTTTACATTGCATGATTGTTTCTCCGCAGTTAGGCTTAATTCATTTAGATAGAAGAGCTGGTTTCATTTTGCAAGAGCTGGAGGGTGTGTTTTTAATGGATAGAATGCCAAGGGAACATGATTTCTGGTACTTCCCGAGGGATAGAATTCCTTTTCAGAATTCTGGTGGAGAGGTAAGGGCATTTCTGAGTGCTCTCCTCTATAAAGCAAGCCAGCCCTTGGAATGATCAAGATCTCAGCCCTCTCCCACACATTAAAGAGGCTAACAAACATTTATCTGGCTGTCTGTGAGCTGCATTATAATGACTGAGGTTTGTAGCTCTTCAAACCTCCTAGAGATGTAAACAGTAACCCACTCCAAGGAAGAGAGCAACAGAACTGTGTTGAAACTTGCTGGAAGGGAGTTTCCCCCTGCCAACACCCTAAAATGGTTGCCTTTGTGACTGCCAAAGCCTGCCTACACATTTTCATCACTTGAGAGGAAGCTTCTGCTTCTCTGTTAATGTGCTGTAGATATGTTCCAGAAGGAAGACACACTGATTTTTTCAGACATCTGTCAATTATACACATGAATGGAGGAGGTATCAATGACATGGAAGATGGAAAAAACATTTACCCCACACCTTAACCCATGTGGCACAAAGCAGTCCTACTTGGGAACTAATGAGTAATGGTAACTTCCTTTAGCAGTGCTTTGGCTCTGATGAGAACAGGGCCTCCATTCTGGACAAGATTATTTTTAACCCATAAAGGGTTACACACACCACCATGTTGTGAAAAGGCGAGGTGGCGGGCGCCTGTAGTCCCAGCTACTCGGGAGGCTGAGGCAGGAGAATGGCGTGAACCCGGGAGGCGGAGCTTGCAGTGAGCCAAGATCCGGCCACTGCACTCCAGCCTGGGCGACAGAGCAAGACTCTGTCTCAAAAAAAAAAAAAAAAAAAAATTATGTCTGCATCATTTTATTTGCCAAAAAAAAAGGGGGGGATCAATATATTCTTCTTGGTCTTTCATGGCTTCTGTGCACTGCTAGAATTTTGCCTCTACTCTACAGGGCTGATGAGAAATGTCTTCAGGAGAGCCCCTTAGCAAGGTTGGGATCTCTAAGAATCCTTACAACTTTTACAAACTCTTTGTGATTGAACGCACTCTGTCACAGCAAGAACACTAGCTTGTTCAGCCTTGTCTATTTGATGTTTTGCATTTTGAGTCTTATTTTTTTCTTTTTAATTCTTGTTTTTTAAAATCACACAAATAATTTCAACTTTTCTATAGGTTTAAATGTTTCAAGTTAAAAAGTTTGGGGAAAATGACACAATACAAATTAGTTGTAAACACTTTGACATATATAGCAGAAAATTAAGAATCCCTATATACCTCCTAATTCTACTACTCTCCCCAGAGATAAATCACAGTTAACAGTTTGCTATGCATCTTTCCAGGTTAATTTCTTTGCACTTACAAACGTACATACATGTATAATTTTGGGGGTCTTTTTTTAAAGCATAAATTGAAATCATGCTATATTAATATAACATAATGGCTTTTAAACCATAAAAATATATCCTGGACAACTTTCTCTAAATAGGTCCACATCATTGTTTATCAATAGCTGCATAGTATTCCATAGTATAGATGTACCAAGTTTATTTAACCATTCTCCTAGTGACGACTGTTTATGTTGTTTCTAATTTGTGTTTTTCTACAGAACCCAACTCTCCCAGCACTGAACTGCTCTGTTGAAAATACCCATCCAACAGTTTCTTACTATGCTCATCCCCAAGTGACATCCTACAATACCTACTACCATAGCCCTCCTCACCTGCCACCATATTCTGCTTATGACTTTCAGGTATGTTTTGGGAGAAAAAGAACTCTCTATTACCCTTGCTCTCACTCATGCTCTCTTGTTCTCTCCCTAAATTCAATTACGGAACCTTTCCATTGTCTGCATATGTATGAGGTAGCCATGCATCTCCCTAATGGCCAGAAGCCTGTGGATGCTAGCTTAAGGACTATGTAGGCAGGCAATGATGGCAGAGATGGGCGGGTGGGAACTGCCCAAGAGAAGAAACAGAGAGATGGAAGAAAAGGGGAGAGAGGGAGGTAGGATCAAGGTATCCCAAATTGCCTTGAACCACACCAAGGAGAAGATAAGCTAGTTGGGAAATGGCAGCTCATTTGTACGCTACCATGGACTCCTGTGCAACAGTGGCTTTTTCCATTCATCTGATATGGGGAGAGGCCTAATCCTGCTACTTAATACAAGGGCATTCTGAGCCACACAAGGGTTTGAATCAAACCTGTAATGAGGAAGATGTCCCACTCTTTTTCTCCAGGCTTCCTAACTAGGACTACACAGAGCAATACACAGAGTATTTTTATAACACCCCTCCCCTTTTGCCCTGTTATCACGTAGGTCAGAAACAGTGTTACCAAATTTGCACTTTCCCCTTTTCCTTTTGAACTGTGACTACTAGTTGAAAAACAGAACCAAAAAAAGGCACTTAGTTAAAAGGAATTCATTGTATGCAGAACACTGAACTAGACGCTTTGGGCAAACAAGTGAAATGGTCCTTTAGGTATGTACAATGATTATAAACCCTTGACCACAGAAGAGCGAGGTCACACTAAAATCTAGTTAATTCAAACTTTAGTGACCGAAGGAAATACCTTTTAAGGAAGTGAAACTCATAATAAATTTGCTTCTATTGATCAAGAGACCATGAATGTTCCATGGGGACATAAGATTATGACTATCTGGGGGTACTGCAATTAACCAGCCAGTTTGGCAATACTAAGCCGTTGGGCAACCTAATTGCAACTTCAGTTTGGCAAAATAATTGAAACTTTAAAAATCTGATTAAGTTGAATAAAGTGTTGTTGTGTTTGGTTTAGATACCGTTCAGAGAGGTCTGTGGTTCTATAATGCAACAATAATACATATAGTGTGAACATGCACTTTTTCACTTGTATAAAATATAGTACTAGTTCAAAAAGGTATCCATTAACCCATTTATGCCAGAGGTTGCAGACTTTTTTGTGTGATAAATCAGACTTTGGCGATGACCTTGAGCAGGAGGATATAAATAACTCCCACAAGCTTAGTGTTCCAGTAATGGGACACTAGGCATAAATGGGTTAAAGCTTAGAAATAAAATGATAAAATTCGTTCTAAAGCCTACTGTGTACACAGGTAGACAACCCAGGTAACTTGTTACCCAAATTGGTGGTATAGATTGGAAAACAAAAATATGTTCAAGAAGGGAATAATTTCATTAGTGACTGAGGCAACAAGGAATTCTTTAAAAGAATGCAGGGATGTTGAAGCTAAAACAAGGAGGGTCATCATTCTCTTGGGGTCCCTATAATAAAAAGTCATCCTGAAATAGAGGAGCCACACATGGGTCTAGCCCAAGAGGCCTCCTCTACTTTTATATCAAAGTAAATTACATTGATTTCAGGGATTTGCACTTTATAATGAACCCTTTAAGTAGGGACAATAATACATCAGGTGATGGTTACCACAAATTATAAGATAGGAAACCTCTCTTTTGGGTATGGAGCCATCATTCCTCATTCAAGTCCTACCCCAGAAATGAAAGCAAGATTGAGAATGCCAGCAGTGACTTGGATTGTTGGTTTCAGTTCAATGAATGTTTACTCTGTGTTCCATGTGCCACATATTGAGCCAGGACCTGTGGAAATAGAAATTAAATGAGACAGCCCCTGCATTAGTCTAGGGACTTGGGGGTTGGTGGTCAGGGGACAGCAGTGGGGACAAAAAGTAAAGAAAACATTACCCAGAATGCTATGGAAACCATATACCTAACCCAAAGAAGGGATCCAGATTTAGCCACTTAGTCCAAACCTAGTAGCAGGGACTTCAGGGATTGTAGAAGCCTCTCCATTTTTTTTTTTTTTTTTTTTTTTTTTTTGAGACAGAGTCTCGCCCTGTCGCCCAGGCTGGAGTGCAATGGCACAGTCTCGGCTCACTGCAACCTCCACCTCCTGGGGTCAAGCAATTCTCCTGCCTCAGCCTCCCAAGTAGCTGGGATTACAGGCATGCGCCACCACACCTGGCTATTTCATTTTTTTGTAGCTTTTGTAGAAACAGGGTTTCACCATGTTGGTCAAGCTGGTCTCGAACTCCTGACCTCGTGATTCACCCACTTCGGCCTCCCAAAGTGCTGGGATTACAGGCATGAGCCACCACACCTGGCCCACCCTTACTTTTTAATAACAGCTACTATTCACTGAGTACTTACTATGTACTAAGCATTGTACTAAGTGCTTTACCTATATCATTATTCAGTCATTTACCTCTTTGAGAGAAGTACTCTTGTAATTGCCATTTTTAAGATAAGATGACTGAATCATGGAGAGATTAAGTGACTTCACCAAAGTCACAGAGGTGGTAAGTGAAAGAGCAAGGATTTATATCTAGGACTGTCTGATTCCAGAGATTGGGTTGGGGAATTTTTGAAGTTGTGAATCTAATTGGAGCACAGATCTTTTCCCCAGTTAATTTTGGGATATTTATACTTTCTACTGGTTTAAATCGTGGGCTTCCTACTCATGGTCCTCAGAAAGGGTCTCTTTACTCTTTATTATTAAATTATTAAATTGATCCCCACTGAAAAAGGATGCCCTTCCTTCATGCATTCCTCGGGGGGAATTCAGGGGCTGCTTGGACACTTTTTATATGTCTCCCACTTCTTTCCCTAGGCTCAAGATGTCTTTAGTATTTCCTGTTCGAAGACCTTATAATTGTATAGCCTAGGTCTTGAGGGGGTAAGATTTTAAGTGATTTCTCTCTAGGATTTAAATGGTTTCATTTTAGTATTTTAGTTTAGCTTTATTTTGCTCACCAAGTTTCATTCCCTTATAGTTTCATAGGCGAAAATACCATTCTTTACACAAGAAAGTCAGCCAGGCGCGGTGGCTCATGCCTGTAATCCCAGCATTCTGGGAGGCCAAGGCGGGCGGATCACCTGAGGTCGGGAGTTCGAGATCAGCCTGACCGACATAGAGAAACCCCATCTCTACTAAAAATACAAAATTAGATAGGCATGGTGGCGCATGCCTGTAATCACAGCTACTCGGGAGGCTGAGGCAGGAGAATCACTTGAACCCAGGAGGTGGCGGTTGCGGTGAGCCGAGATCACACCACTGCACTCCAGCCTGGGCAACAAGAGAGAAACTCCGTCTCAAAAAAAAAAAAAAAAAAAAAAAAAAAAAGTCAAGAGGCCAAGAAACATCTGCTTATATTCCCAGATAAATAAAAAGCAGTCAGCAAATGCACTCCAGATCTGACAATAAAACCACCTGAAGCACAGACCCACCCCCAAAAGGCCAGAGCTCCCTCATGCACTTCTCATTGTAAAATGACCTGTTACAGTCAGAAAATGGACCTTTCTAGACTTTCTTCTGAACGACTTCCCATTTTGGTTATTTCCAAGTAGGACTATTTCTGTGACTTTGGGTTTGGTGATTTCAACTTCCTTTTGACCCTGAGGCTAATAGAAGGATGAGGAAAAAAGACTTATAATGTTTTGTTTTAACCCCTCAAAGTCATACCCTTATTGGGTAGCTGTCCAGTGAGGCAGCTTGGGAAACACTTCTTGTGGTCAGACATGAGCAAGGATTTGGGTCTGATCAGCTGGCCCTGAGGAAGTTTTGAGTGCTGAGCTTAGAGAAACTGGATTCTTTCAAGCACTGGGCTCCAGGGTGTCCTTGATTCTCAGGAACTCCCCATACTCCAAAGCAGGAAGGATATAAGCTGAGACTATCTTTGCCTCCTTGCTCATCTACCAACACTCATTTCTCTTGTCCTTTACACTATTTACCCACCAGCCCTTCAGCTTTAGCCAAGTAGTCCAAAATCTGTAGGGTACAAAGCATCAGTTTTTACTTCTGCTGGGAAATTAAACCCAGCTATTTATAAACCCCTCAAGGTTCCCAGCAATATTTCCCAGTCTGGCATACTGGGCCAGTACCCCTACTTTACTCTAACCATGGAATGGTCCCTTTCCCATCCATTTGGTGACCTGCCAAGTTTAAGCTTAAAACAAAAGTCTCAACCTATGCAATTCAAAAGTGCCTCTGTTTTTCTTTATTAAATCACGAGGGTACACTAGGTTTCACCCTAGCCACTAAAAGTTACTCATTATAAATTGGGCCCATTTAATAAAAGGATTGCTTTGATCCTAGGAGTGTACAGTTTATGGCATAGGTTGCTGAGAGCCTTAGAAAGCTGTTGTTGCTGTCACTCAACTTTTTCATCCCCCCACCACCCGCCCTACGCCCCGCTGTCAAGTCTTTCCTTTCTTCCCCTCCTTTCCCTTGTTCCTGACTCACCCCTTTTTAAAAAATCTTTCTTTTATCCACTCTTCTCTCCATCTGTTCAAGCTTTGCTTCCGGGGGCAGAACAGAGAGGGAATGCACAGTACCAACAGATGCTGGATTTTACCCTTGGGATACAGCGTCTTTAGTAATTATCACCAGCCAGTTCCCGGGCTCTTTGTGAAGTCACTGTCCCACAAGGTTCCTGAAGAGAGAAGCATGCCCTGATGGAAATGCACATTGATCTTGAAGAGTGTGGGTCAGCCATCAGGCAGGCAGGAGGCAGGCTAAGGTGGAAGAGGAAAGCCATTTGTGTCCCTCAAAGGGTGGTGCTCCTCTTTGAGCACCATCAGCCTGTTGGTCACCCCAGCCTCTAAGAAGCAGCTCAGAAAGCTGGAGCTGACTAGGCCCAGCAGTAGGCTGTTTAGATGCTCTTTATGCTTGGTGGTGCACAAGGATTCAAAGCTCTGTTCTCCTGAGCTGTCCACAGCATTATTAAAGTCACACTCTCAGGCAGGAACCAGAATACACCAGGCCAACTCCCCAGTTGCGACAAAGCCAAATCTTTCCCAAGGTGCCTGCCTGTTGCTAGGAAACTATGCAGTGGTACTGTGGGCCTTTTCCCCCACTAAACCCCAACGGTGTGTGGACTGCAGCCAGTTAGCTCCCTAGCTCTGCCAGGAACCCTTCAATTTTATCCTTAAGACTCCCAGCATCCTCAAAGGGAAGTGAGAATCATGTCCCCCTCCCCCCCATACTTCTCAAACACAAAACTGAGAAGTGAAAACCCAAGGGCCGTTGTACCACCCCCTTTTATTATCGAAGTGTACAACTGCCACCCACAGCAGCTGCTGCCCACAGAAGCCTTTTAATGCCTCTCAGGACAGAACTGCCTTTAGCTTCACTTCAGGAAACTTGCCTCTCCCTTCTGTGGCTGGGAACACCTAAAACTGGCCTGCTGCCTCTCATGTCATCTCTGTAGTGGGATTTAGAGAGGCAGTGAGTGCCACATGCCCAGGCACAGAGATTCTTTGCCCTGGTGGGTTTTTGTTCCCCTCTCTGGTTAAGAAGAGAGAGTTCTTAGTTGAGGAAAGCAATAGAACAGGAGGGAGGGAGAGGAGGAGGAAGGGAGAGTTTGAAGGGTACAAGATGGAAAATCAGGAAATCACTATACTGATGTTTTAACAAAGGGTGTCTTCTTGGAGGGAGGAGAAAAATTGAGTTTTTAGGAAAGAATCTAGATTGTCTTGAGTCCACTGCCTCAGGTTGTTTTGCCTTTAAGGGCTCTCCAGGTTCTATGACGCTGCCATTTCTTCACTCAGAGTGAAATAATGGATGGGATTTGGGAGGCAGGGGATGATGGCAGCTATCATCTCTTCTCAGTCTTAACATTATGTGGTAAGGAAGATATTTCTGTGCCTCAAGCAAGGCTTAGAAATCTGGACATAGGTTTGTTTGTGTATTTATTTGTTGTTTTCGAGATGGAGTCTCACTCTGTCACCCAAACTGGAGTGCAGTGGCATGATCTCGGCTCACTGGAACCTCTGCCTCCCAGGTTCAAGCGATTCTCGTGCCTCAGCCTCCTGAGTAGCTGGGATTGCAGGCACCCACCACCACACCCAGCTAATTTTTGTATTTTTAGTAGAGATGAGGTTTTGCCATGTTGGCCAGGCTGGTCTCCAACTCCTGACCTCAGATGATCCACCCACCTCGGCCTCCCAAAGTGCCGGGATTACAGGCCTGAGCCACCACGCCCAGCCTAGGTTTTATTTTTTAAAAGCATGCCAAGTTCATCTACTATGCTCCTGAAATTGTATTCACTCATTCAAGATTTATCGAGCACCTATTACATGGCAAGTACTGTTCTGAGCTCTGGAGGATACAGCAACAAACACAACAGGCCAACTCTCCTTCAGCAGGGAACTCACTAGGGTCAAGGATATACATAGGCCAGGGAGAGAAAGGGGAAAATGACTCTTGCCAATTCACTGCATATTTTAAAAACTTCATTTCCATTCCTTTCCCAAAGACTAACAACCTTTCCCAAAGTAAGACAACACAAAGTAAAACTGAATACTCAGTGTCTCTGCAACCTGACACATTGTTCCTCATTCTCACCTCCATGCCTTTGTTACTCTTTGCTCTCCAGCCTACTGTGCACTTGGGGATGAGAGGGCAGCAGTTAAGGTGGAGTGGAAAATGTTGGACTTGGAGTCAGAAGACTCCAGGTCCAAACAAGCTATTTAACCTCTCTGACCTTAGTTTCCTGTCTATGAGAGGGGCTCCTGACTACTGTACTACCTCTCTGTGATATACCCTTCTAGCAAAGACTTTCCCAGGGATCAATGGCTTAACCTCATTAAATGTTCTCAAGGCCAAAAATTACCTTTTTGAAGACTAGTTGGGATGTTGTTGCCATAGCTTAAGGGAAAGGTATTGGAGGCTTGAGTTATAAATGTAGAAAAGGTAGTGATGGATTTAAGAGACAACACAGAAGTAGAAGCAACAGGATTTGGTGATTGATTGGATGTGGACTGTAAGGGGTTGCAGAGGAGGATTCCAAGATATTTCTGCAGGTGGCTGTAGTCTGAGTGACTAAGAGAACCACCTGTTTCATGCTCATTAACTCTGTGAGGTTTAGCTCTCTGTTCTTCCAAATAGAAAAAAAGGCTCTGGCCCATATTCATTTTTAAATAGTAATGACTGTTCAGGGAATTGCAAACTCACTGCCTAAACTAACGTTTTCTTTTTATCACACAGCATTCCAGTGTCTTTCCATCCTCCCCTCCCTCTGGACTTTCTGATGAGCCCCAGTCTGCCTCTCCCTCACCCAGCTACATGTGGTCCTCAAGTGCACCGCCCCGTTACTCTCCACCCTACTATCCACCTTTTGAAAAGCCACCACCTTACAGTCCCTAAAGAGGAATGCCTGCTGGCTATTGAGATTATTGTGGCTTTTGTATTTCTGCTTCAGTGGAAGTGTGTAGGGTACAAAATTTAAAGTGTGACTTTTATGCATAAAGTTTTACAATGGCCTGCCAGGCTAGGGAAAGATAGGGATGAAGCTTATTCATTATTAGTGCAGAGCAGGGGTGGCTAGGCTGAACCCAGCACAGAAGAAGGGCAGCTCACACTCTCTAAGCAAGGCTGGGGAGCCAGCCCAGCAAGAAGCTTGTCGTGTTTGGACCTGCATTACCCTATGCTCCACCTCTGTATTCAGCAGAAGTGTGGTTGCCATCTGTTTCACTTTATGTAAAGAAGTGTTGTCCTCAGGCCCTTGGCAGATTGCCACCCCAGCACCTAGGTTGAAGCACCCGGCTTATAGGTCCTATCTTTCCCTACCACTAAAGTCAGTCCCTAAGGACAATTTCCCAGCTGATGGGGCTACACAGTAGTTCCAATACAGAGAGTTCTGGCTAAGATTTTGTTTGCTTGAGTCTGGATGTTGAAAAAGGCTGCCCATATCTCTTACTCCTTTCTTCTCTGTGAGTATTGTAAAAATGGCTGTTGTGATCACTCAGCTCAGCTTTTGTAATTGGTACCTCCTAAAGGGAAAAGTGCAATATTCTTGCATCTTGAGTAGTGGGGAACAGGATGTATTGTTCCAGAAACACTGAAATACACAGCAACATGTGAGATGCTTTAAGTAGATCACTTAGGAGACAGTGGTTCTACTACATGTTGCATTATTACAAAATACATTTGCTACAGGAGATATAAATCTTATGGTTGTAATTAAGAGTTTAAAAATGTTATAAATTAGGTTCTTGGGTCGTGATATGAATTGTTACTAATCTTTGTGACTATTTAATCTTCAAATATTGTGCTTAACCCCAGCAATCCGCACGTATCCTGCACCCCACCCCAAAAGACTGTATTTTAATACCACTGGTCTTACTGGTCTTTTTTTCTGTTGAGACCAGTCATGACAGCATTCAAGATTATGAAAGTGTTACAATGCCGCTTCAAGTCTGCAAAACCTCAAACATAGCCAACTTGACAAATACTTAAGTGTTATGGTAGATTTAAAATCCATCTGGCACACCGTGGTAGATTATTTGTACAGTTCTTTTAATTACACATAGCTTTAAACCATCAACCTGATAAGTTTAAAACACTTTTGCACCCATGCCTTCAGAATGAACACCTTCATTGTGATCTTATGTTAACCTGAGAATTGATTTAAAGTAAGATTGATAATCCTAAACCTTATAACGTAAAAAATACAGGGGCTACGGGACGGTACCTAATTAGACAGTTCACCAAACACAGAACACACACTAGAAAAATTTCCGGCCAATATTGCTACCTCCCAACTTAATGGATTAGAGGTAGCAGACAAATGCTGGTGCTCCCATCTACCTTGTAGACACCCAGCCATCAAGAATCAAGGCACAAGAAGTGCACTCTCTCATTATTAACAGTAAATGTTTGCAAGATATCCAGTTTAACTTTCAGCATCATGAATGTTGTCTTATCCAGATTTTGAATCTGAAAAACTATAATCCTTTTGTGTTATACAAAATTACTATGATTTTTTACAGTTCTGAGCATATTAAAATTCTACTGGATTTCAAAGAGACTAATACCCAATTGACTTACTAAACAAATACCAACTTGTAATACTCAATGAATTTTTTTGCCATTTACACTTGACCATTTGCTTTAATGTCTATATTTAATTTTTTAAAGGCACCATTACACAGTATATCCTACATTTATCACATTTCTTAAAGTGTTAAGATTCTATGGCTCATTTCTATGTATTTTTCTTACTTTACAAAATAACCTGAAACAGTATAGATTTTGTAACACTTAATTTCAGCAGCTTTTATTACATTGAATTATATAAAGTGCATGTTACCTTGGAAAAATTATTTTCTGCTTTACTCTTTTGCAAAACATTTGCTGTAATGAAGGGATTTGTATTTCCAATATGTATCTTGACTGCATTTTGTAATATTTACTGCTTTATTCCTAATTCTGCTTTAAAGTATTGAACTGGGCATGAAACATTAAAATATTAATCCAGAACCTGTATAAACTGGATGTTGCTTAAAATCTGTATCACTGCCATGTTGAAAACTCAGACTGCTTTTGTGATGTTTCAAATGAATAAAACTATCCTCCTCCTTATCCACTTGTGTCAAGGTAGCTATAAAAGTACAGCAAATGCTCTAAAGCAACTGACAGCAGTTGACTCACTTTTGACTATTAGGGTTCAAGATAAAAGGGGACATGATTAACCAACATATAAAACCTAATGGGAAATTCTGCCATGCTGTCATCAGAAATACAGCTCCAGTCTCCTGCTGCAAAAATTGAAAAATGTAAAAACCCATATAATTTCTGAAAGACAATCTTGTAAAACACGCACTCAAACATCAGAATTAAATCATTTTATTTTTGCCACAAGAAGCTCTAAGAACTAATATCAGGCCATGGTTAATGAAAAGTAGAACTTAAAGTCATGACAGGGAAGATTGTACAAGTGTGAACATTACAGTACTGGGAGGAATGAACAAGGTTTCATATGGTTGACCAGCCAGAAAGCCAGTGCTGTTAAGTTAGCATTTAATTCTTTAGAATATGCATGCCTTGACAATACAAAATACCTTGATCAATGTTTACCATTTTTTATCTTTCTGGTACAATGGGGAAAAATGTGGCATTATTTCTTCATAGTAGTTGTGTGTGGGGGATCGTTACCACCAAAATCATAATAATCATTTAAAGTATATTTTAAAGTTAGTCTTGCAAGATTGTTTTGGCATTTTAAAATTTCTGTAGTTTAAGAATTTTTATTTTGTCGTATCTCTTAACAAATTACTATTTCAAGTAGTTCCTATCCAGAATATTTACAGGTAATTTAGCATAGGAGCAAATCTGAAGCTAACTTCAAAGACGAAAAGGAAGTTCAAGAGCCAGAGAGCTAAGTATAAGATAGAAAAACCACATGATAATTTTAAACAGCATCTTGCTACAGATTTCCAATCCAATAAATACCAGGAATGAAGGACTTCTGCCCCAAAGAAGTATTTCACATGAACTGCGAACTTTGGATATGGAAACTTATAGAAAAACTGAAGACCCTGAGACACATGCAAGTAAGAGTCTTCTGGCAAAAATACAATTTAATTTTCCAGTTTCTCTCCTCCCAAAAAACTCCAGAAGATACCTTTAGTAGGCACAGTTTAAATGTCATATTCAGAATTTACAGAGCACAGCAGCAGCAAATAATTACATCCCTATTATTCAGAACACATAGTTTTCCATTATAGAATTAGTTCCTGGTTTGTCATAATAGGCTTGTAGAAACTGCCAAGTTTTATTATGACAAACTAATTGACCTAGCAGTTGAGTCTGAAAGATCTGGAAGCTCTGCCGGCACCCGTATCATTCACATTGGTAGAAGTAATTATGTCTAACTGGTGAAATAGCATTAATGAAACTCAAACAAATTTTCACTGAGAACATTTCAGAGTGCACACTATAGTCAAAGAGTGATGTTATCAATAGCTACACAAAAAAGAAACAGATATGGTGATTCCAGAGATCACGGAGTCTTAAGTTATAAGGTAATTTCAAATTTCCCAGGGGTTAGTTTACAAATGGTTTGAAGGTCTAGACTTACAGAACAGAAAACAGATAAATGCACATCACTCTACCCCTTGGCAAGCAAAGGATTTTTTTTCTTGTATTATTGCATGTACTGATGCCTGATACCCTCAGCTACCAACTTAAGAAACACTGAAACCACTACCTTCAAATCCAGCTTACCATCAGAAGAACGATGTATACATGAGAAATTATGATTAAAGCTTTAAGTTCAAAGTCAAGAAATAGGCTATTTTTTAAAATACATGGTAAGGAGAAAGAAAATATCTATGTTGGACTAAGAAATACTTAAGTAAGGTTACAAATGACTAATAACTATGCACAACAATCTTTTCCAGTATCAATTTTTTCCTTTGCAAAAAAACAAAAAATCATTTACAGACGTTCAACAATTCTGTTATAAATGCTAGGCTATATGTATGTTCCAACCTGCTTCCTTTTAGTACTAGCACAGTTTAGTACTAGCACTTCAGTAAGTGTTAACTTTATTTTCTAAGTGTTTAAATATGTGTCATTTTAAAAAGAAGAAAAGTGGTATTTATTGTTGTCAAGAAAAATGGGAACTGACAAGCCTATATAACATTCCTTATGTAGTTTCTGATTGCTATAATATTGCAGCAATTTGCAGATGGAATAAAACTTATTTTAGAAGGGGTAAAAACCTAACAAATCTTGCTGAAAGGAAAATACTAGATCACTGATTCAACTATTTCAAATAAAGACTTCCTATTGGAGATTCTACATAATATGAACATTTAAAAATATATGCCAGTAGCCTCCCACCCAAAATATGTAAAGTCTCACCCATGGAATCTATCATTTACAAGGATTTATACATAAAGATTCATTTGGTGGCTTTCAGATTCAAAATTTGAAAATTTTCATGGGAATATTTTTAACCATAAGAAGCAAAAAGGAAATCTTCATTCCATTCTCTACAATGTGGTAGCCAGAGAATTAAAAATACATGCAACAGAACTTTTCATCTCCTCCTATCCGCCATTACAGAGATTTTTTTTTTCCGTTAGTTTTTTGCCCCCAGAGACCACATTGCAAAGGTATAAAGTGGTCTAGCCACCAAAGTCTTTTACAGACTATGGCAATGAAAGCAAGGATTAATTCTGATTAGCTAAATCTAATTTGTTCTTCAGATGAGAGACTTGTCTGCATGGCTATTTTCATGGAGAGAGGGTAGCAGGAGGTTGCTGTCCGCTTGGACTAGCAGATTACACAACCCAAGCAGAGACTTATTCTGACATTTTCCAGAACAACTCTAAAACTTTACTCTTTAAGCCATATACAAGACAAAACACACATTTATTGTCTCAATGTTAAGAAAATTGAGAATTCAGCAGTAAAGTGCTAACATGGAAGGGGAAAGTTGTAAGACGTACTAGGGTATGCTAATAACTCCAGTTATTTTCAAAGAACATTCAGACTGCTTCAAATTCTATTCAGAAAACTATCTCTCCAAGCTTTTAATTTTTGCCTTTTAAATGAGCTGAAAACTAACTATATAAACAGATACTTGGGGAGGGGGTCTCACCTCTAGTCAAAACTTTCAGAAAAATTTGCTTCTAAAAATTATGAACAAAAATCCCACTACACTTCTTTCAGATAATGTGGCAGATCAAATTAACTTATTTGCACCTTGTTTTACAGATCTTCTGAAACCCCTGCCCCATCATCCAAAACACAACTTTCTAGTATTTCAAAGGAGTTTAGTAAGATTCTGGTATTATAAATTCAAACTCAGTACTGCCATCTGTTACATTTTGTTTAAAAATTGAATCATTTTCCTGCTGAATAAAAATATCTTCCCAGGTCATTGGCTTGTTCTGAGTAGATGTAGTGGTCCCTACTGGAGGTTCTTTTCCAGTGTCAACCTTATACCCAATACCATCACCCTTCATTGCAGGCATAGTGCTTGATCTATCGGAAAGATATGCATATTGTCTAATTTGTAAAGACCTGCATGGATGTAAACGATAAAGCTTTGAGTCCCCAGAAGGATCTTGACTATGAACTGACTTTATATGTGAAGACATAAACTGATAGTTGATGAAAGATTTGCCACAGGCCAAACACTGATACCTTCGCTCCCCTGTGTGATGAATTTCATGCTTTGTGCGATATTCTGCAAGAGGAAATACCTTCTCACAGTAACGGCACGGATACTTCTTCTCCCAAGAATGAATGTTAAAATGTCTCCGCAAGCTTGTCAGACAGACATATGACCTTTTGCATACAATACAGATATAATAGACCCTTCCATCTACTATTAACTCATAGTGATCATCATGTTTTACTTTCATACGTTTGTTTGCCATCTCGCTGCCAGACGTTTTTGGTATTTCATTCTCAAGTCTGGCCTCCCCTTCATCAGGGTCATCTTTGACAGGGATCACTATATCATAAGTATCTTCACCGATATTTGCATAAACCTTGCAACCAGTCGATAAGCCTTCAATTTCAGTAGCTGTATCTAAAGTAATGATCTTCTGACCCTCCATTAGATGTTTTGATCCTAAGCCTGGATCATTGGTATTTCTAGTAATTATATCTGAAATTTTTAAGGAATTGGAAAGTGGTTCTTGAAGAAGTGTAGGAATCTGCATCTTCTGTATTAATGATCCATCAAAACTGGTATTTTGGGAGGTATCAGCCTGTGGGACCAAAGATGTATTACTGACGGCCGAGTCAGGACTGGAGCTAATAGTGTCATCATCATCATCTATAATTTCCTCCTCCTCCTCTTCATTGGCCTTGTTTCCTGTTAAAATAGCACTGTTTGGTGTCTGCTGATTCTGCACAAGTAAATTGATTGAAGAAGGTATATGATTTGGAAGTGAAGAACTGACATTTGGTGGTGTAGAAAGTGGTGTCTGATTTAACAAAATAATATTAGGAGTCAGATGTGTTGGAGCTGAAGATACCAACAATTTTTCACTTCCTTGTGTTTGGCTCAGAGTTGCCTGATTCACAGGAGTAGGAAGTTTCTGAGTAGGTGTGATATTTGTTAAAGGGGGAGAGTTATTGCTAGCACTAGGTGCAACATCTGAAATAGCAACAGGGCCTGGGTTAGACTGGACCTGTGCCACTGTGTTATTACTTGGCAAAGTCTCCTTTGTGGGCAGAATCTCGGAGCAAAAAATGACATCATCATCATCATCATCATCAGAATCGGTAACAATGATCTTTTTCATTTCATAATCTTCGGCAGATAATGAAAAAGACTCTGTTATAATAGGCATTATAGTAGCCCCGTTATCTTGGGCTTCATCTTTTGACTTCTGTATTACAAGGTTCTTGTCACCAGAATCAGGAGGTAAAGGTTCAGTATTACCATCCTGAGCTGTACCTGAGATGCTTTTAACCTGTGACAATGGGACACCAAGCTCTGCTATAAATTTCACTCCTAATAACTGCCCTGATTTAATTAACTCATCAAGCAAATCTGATCTAACACGAACAATTTTAGAACTATAGATATAATTGAGAATTTCTGCAAAGATCTCTGCTCTTATAAAGCTCAGTTCAACAACTTGCCCAGCAACAGAGAAGAGTTGATGGAAGTAGGTACTAGAAGCTGAAAGAATATTCTTGTGGGCCCGGAATTTTCGGTCTTCCACAATAACGGTAACATCACAAAAGAGTCCATGGCCACGTTGCTCATTCAAGGAGTTCAGCAGACTGCCAGAGTACTGAATGTCTGTAGCAGAAATCAGTTTTCTACTCTCCATGCCTTTAAGAGAAAGAGAGGAGGGGATGGGAAAGGATTAGAGAGAAAAAACAAAAGTACTTATCATTTAGAATTTAAGCTGCAGCATCATTAGTTTATTCAAGTTTTAACCAAAGTTTGGCATAATTTTTTGGCTTTTACAGAAATTGTTCATACAGGTTGGCTTTTGGAACAAGTGTCAAATCTCATGGCTTGCTCCTGAGCTGAGCAAGTTTTACACTGTTATAGAGACTTGAACAGTAATCTCCATAGTCACCTTCTTTTGAATATTAGATACATGCATCTCCACTAAGTGATTTTTAAAGATTAGAATTAATTTTCTTAGTCCCAATTTTGGGTTTTCTCTCCAAGAAGAGGTAAGAGTTGATTTTTAACTGTCAAAATTAAGGAAAATCATCATGAACACACAGAAGTTACTTCTCTGTAAATGATTTAAATGTCAGAAAGCTCAGTGCGTGCAATACTGTGTCTGAAATTCACACTCTTAACTAATCTTTAAGAATATATGCAGAATCTACACCCTGGAGCCAATGACATTTACAAACACTGACAATTATTACCTCCCAACGTCCCATTATTTTTCTGTTATTTAAATTGGGGTGCCTCATCTTGATAAACTATTAAACATCTTTCTTACCCTTTCCTCTTTCTTCATCCCCTTGTCCCTTCCCCTCATCTCTCCATCTTTACAATTTCCAGAGGTGGAATGTTAAACAGTGCCAAGTGAAGTCAACAGACACTATCATGAAAAAATATGACAAAGGAAAAGGAAAGTTTACCATTTCTAAATGCCCACTTCCAAGAAAACACGAAACATTTCATTTTTGTTGGTAAAGAATTATTTGCATTGGTATGAGAACTTTTTCACACCAAATGAGTTAGTGAAAATGAAAACATTAACTTACTGGAATAGATTACGCTAGAAAAAGGGGATGATGTTCAGAATGCATTGTTGTGTAGCACTAGCAAAACATCATTTTTTGCACTTTGCAGAAGATATTTCCAGTAACAAAGAGGCCAAAGTTTAAAAAAATCCATATATTAAATATACATATAATATCCATACATATGATTATATATGGATATATTTTAATACATGGATATTATATATTAACAATTAGTTGACAAGTAATTTTAGTGAAGAAATATTTTTATTAATATTCTCTCCCTTTGAAGTTACCAAAAAGGTATAGATGTCACAATGCTTAAGTTACATACACGTGGAGGGCAATTCTGTCTCAAATACCTTCTAAATTTTTCAAAATGATACCTTAAGAACAAACAGCAGGCAAAAAGTCTAAAAATCAAAGATTTAAAACATTATTAGAAGGTGTTGCATGTTAACAGTACCAAGGAATTTCAGGTTACCATAAAGGTATTCATCATCAGAAAGGGTGACCTTTGGACAGTTTGCCAAAAACCAGGGCTTCCGAAATACGGGCATTTCGACAGAAGTCGATTTTAAGAGGAAAGACAGGTTTTCTGAAAACGGCACGCAATTTTTGTCAGTTGCACACGGGTTCTTCCAATATGGGAATGCGTCAAATGTACGTGTCCAGGTGACACTGGGACTCGGTTTCGTTTCGTTTATGTGTCCCCCTCCTCCCCGTCAGGGTGGGCCCAGGGACAGCACAAGTCGGTCTGAACCCACCCCGAAGATCTGCTATTCGACTGTGGAAAAGCCATTCCACATCACTGTGAAACCCTTGACCAAGGGCCGGTTTGGAGGAGCTGGTGACGGTGGAAAAAAGATAAAAGCCATCCGCGAGGGAGTGAAACAAACCGACACGCGGCTCCCTGCGGCAGCTGAACCTCATCTCCCTTCCTCCACCTCCCTCTTCCCTATATGGACCCTGCCAGCTGCAACCGAGGTTTTTAACCCCAATTCACGTGCAAAGCAAGCTTCTTGCAAATACAGATGGAGGTACAAACAGCAGAGTGAAGGCGGGAGGAATATGGGGTACCAGGGAAAGTAGAAGGTGGTGAAAGGCAGGGTGGGGTGTTGGGGGGGGATGAAGCGAAGCAGGCGGCATTGTTGTGCCCCGGGAAGGGGACGGAAGGGGAGGATGGGCCCGGCAGAAAAGCTCTAAATCAAAGTAGGGGCTGGGGGAGTAAAAGAGGCACAAAAAAGCAGGGAGAGGGGCGAGGGAAAAGCCAAGTGGGTCTCTGTGATGGGCTCCCCACGCCCCGGGGCCTACCCAGGGCACTGGCAGCCCCTCGGCCCCTAACGGCGAAGGGGACCGCGCCGCCGCCCTCGCGGCTCGTCCCCTCCTTCACTCCCCGGCCCACACAAAGAAAGAGCCGGAGGAGCAGAGCCTCCGACTCTGCCGCTTCCTGGTTCAAGTGAGGCGAATGCAAACGCAGGCGCGGCCCAGGGACGGAGAAGGCAAGCGCGCTCCTTCGCCCCCTCCCGGATTGGGGCCGGGTCCTCACCTGCTTCGCGGCGCCGCCGCTCCTCCACCTCGGGACGCGCGGAAGACTGGGAGTCCCCCAACAAGAAGAAGCCGCACTCCCCGGCGATTCTGCCCCTTCTTTAAACGTCGCTCCAGTCTGGGTCGACGTCGACGCGGCCGCCGCCTCCTGCCGCCAACGCTGCTACAGCTGCCCCACGCCGCCGACAGAGGGCACAGCGCGGGGGCGAAGCGCTCAAGTCAAAGGCGCCCTCCTCTTCCGAGCGCAGGCCGGGGTGGTCCGGAAGGGCCCGAGCTTGAGGCGGCTCCACCTCGGAGCCGTGCTCTGCCTTCGGCTCTTTCCGCAAGGGGGCGGAGGAAGACTGGGAAGCTCTTGTGTGTTCGGCTATTTCCGGAGGGCGAAAGGGTGGGAAAAAAGGAAAGGGAAAGATCTGTAAGGCAGTCGCAAGCAATTGGATGGAAGGCACGCGAGTCGTTTTCATCGAAATTCAATGTGAACTTCTAGGGCCTACAAACTTTTAGAGACTATACAGGTTTCATTTCTTTTGCAAATTTGAATCTGCTCTATTAGACTGTTTGCTAGATGATAACCCATCTTGAAATAGAATACATACAATCAAATATGAATTAACAACTTCTTATGGTAATTCAAGTTCTGGGATAACAAGACAGCAACTACATTACAGTAACTACTTTTAAGAAAGAAATTTAGTGTTTGGACAACTGTCTTCTTAATTGAATACTAAATGATGCAGTACTGTGTTAATTCCCTCATTTCAACTAGCATTTACTAACCCCTTGCTTGATCTGTAGCAAAAACCCTATGTTAGGCTCTCGAGAATACAAAAATGAATAACCCAAAGGTCTCTACCTCTTTAGGGAGCTCAGTAGGTAGGTACACAAACATGGACAAAAATATTTGTACAAGGTGTAGAAGCAGAGAAGAGAATAGCAAATCGAGTGCTGTCATTTGACCTGTATCTTGAAAGATTAATAATATTAACACTTGCATTTTTAATTTTTTATTATTACTATTTTAATTTTTTATTATTACTATTTCCATAGCATTTCATCTTCAGAGGGCTTTAGTGTCTGACACATAGTAAGTGTTCAGTGATTAATGACTGAAAAAATACATTGTGAGTTACATAATTTTTTAAAATCCTCTGCTAATACCCTTCCAACTGAGTACCATAATGAATGAAACAACAGGATGGGTGTTTGGAGAGCAAAATATTTCCCTTTTAGGCTGGTTATTGATCATATCTTCAACCAAGGAACCAAATAGTAACTTTTTTCTGCCATAATTAAGGCCATTCACTACCTTCCTTATCTTTTTAAAAAGATATTTATAGGATAATACTGCATTCATTTCCAAAAATCTTAAATTTGTACCTATTAATACCTTGCAGTAGAATTCCTGTGCTTCTTTCCTAAAAAAAAAATTTTGCTGAAAATGTCCATCAGGATATTAGACTGAAAACAGATCTAACTATATCTAATTTTCTCTGACAGGAAATCAGACATGGATGTCATCATCTACCCATCCCTAATCTATTCTTCATCCTCCTCAATAAAGTAAAGCCACATGGTATAATAAAACATCAAAGTGGTATAATATAGCTGTATTTCACATGGAAATATGCAATTCCTTAAGCTCTTCTCCAAGATTTTGTATTGTGGGAAAGCAAACTATGTGGGAATTATTGCATTATTGATTTTTTATTAGGACTTAACATTATGAAAGTTTCATTATTTACTATAAAGATATTTCACGGCAAATAGAGGTATGCTGTTGTAAAGTAAACTAAGGCAGATTAGTATTTTTCCTGGCAACTGAGTACTTAATAACCATTTTTTCTGAGTTATCCTCCCCAAAACTTAGTAGTAAAAAAAAAAAATCTTAGTAATTAGAACCAGGTATTTCTTGAAAGTTTAGGATCTATTTATCTTTCAGGGGCTTCATTGATGAAAACTAAAATAAGACGTATCTTTGAAATACAGATTACAGTGGCAATAGATGCCACTCTAGATGTCATGTTTGTTGGTCACCTGTCAGTAAATTGGAAGGCACAATACAATTTATTTTGCACCAGCATTTACATCACTGAGGCTGGCAACAGAATTACCTTGCCTTTGTCACTTTCCTGAAAGTGTTTTAAAAGTTTGGAAGACCAACTGACATATGATGAAACCTGTTCATTCAAAGCACAGCAAACCTTCTCTTCCCTTCTTGCTGTATCTCTCACCCCCTAACCAAGCTAAAACTAAACAAGTTTAAAAGCTACCTATAATGAAAGAGGATCCAATGGTCAGGAAAGGAATTTTATTTGTAGGAAAGCAGAACAGACCAAGAAGCCTGAGTGGCCTTAATAATCATCTTTGGGACAGGATCACCGGAAAGTTTAATTAATTTTCTGTTTCTCAACTAGTTATTTTACTTTTACTTTTGTTTCTAATCTGGAGGGCTTAACCCTACTTCAAACAACTCAGTAGTTTGAACCCTACTTCAAACAACAACAACTCATTTTGGGAGGCTTAGGTGGGAGGATCACCTGAGGTCAGAGAACAACCTATATCAAATGGATTTGGAGGTATCAATTGTTTCACATTCTAGAAAGGTTTTATTGGCTGAAAATGGAATGAGTTAGGTTTTATAGCCATATTGTCAGTGTTTGCTTGCCTTTTGAACTTGATTATGAATTCCACGAGGGTAGTAACTGTCCACTCCTGTGTTAAAATGCCAACAATCTTGTGGGTGCTTAATATGTATTAATTGATGACAAAAGAAAAAGTGACACTCATTCAGTCTTAGAGCCCTTCCTATATGTTATGCTTATGGATACAGATTTGGTAAGGTCACTCCATGGGATCTGCAGAAACCCTAGTAAGGTAGAGTGGAAGAAACAAAATCTTAAGGAGAAGATGTGAGTGGATTGGAATTCTGATACTGCCACTTACTAGCTCTTTGATCTTGAGCCTGATTCTTCATCTGTAAAATAGGGATAATAATACCTTCCCACAGAGTCACTTTGAGGATTAAATGAATTAACTACACATAGTGTCAAACTGCTCACAGTTTCCAGAATATGCCATGCAATTTACTGCCTTCAAGTCTGAGCCTGGAGCCCTGAGCTTGGAATAGTCATTTCCTTCATAGCTACATCTCGCTTAACATGTTGTCTGGTTAATTCCTGGTAAGTGCCTGGTCTTCCATAAAAACCCATCTCAAGTATTAACTTATTTGTGAAGCATCCCTTGGCCCAACAAATTGTAGATGGAGATGGTTGCTTAATGCTGAATGAATGAGTGTCTGGAACCCAATAAGTGCCAAATATATGTTGCTTTTTCACCACTATCCCCTTTTCTGTTTCATCCCAACAACTCTCTCTTTAAGTGACCTGTCTAATACTGCCTATTGCCCTTTTTTCTTAAAACTTTCCAAAGTCAATTGGATAGGGATATATAACTCTCCTACTGGAAAAGGAAGAGTTGATAATTGCTAACAATAATACAATCTACCAAAAAAAGCAACAGACGGCTTATTCCAAACTTGAACAAAATTGAGGGAATATACTACCCATGAGTCATTTGTGAAAAATTACTTGGCAATATATGAAGTCAAATCAAATAAGAAATGAGTCCAAATAAAGAATTAAGAATGGAGATTTTGCAGTAAGCCAATTTATTTAAGTGGAAGACTAAGCCCAAACAACAGATTGATTATGACTATGTAACAATGAAACTTATAAACCCCAACACTGTAAACCTCATTCATTTTTTCAATACATATTAAATATATATCATTTGGTGCTTACTTTGTGCCAGGCAATGTTGTAGGCACTGTGGATATAATTATTATCAAGTTGAAATATTGGTCTTCATGGAACTTACATTATAATGGAAGAGACATACAATCAACATTTGTGTATATATAATCTAAATATATAATACAATATCAGAGAGTAGTAAGTGCTATGAAGAAAAATAGAGTAAAGGGATAGAGGATGATGAGGGTGTTATTGTAAATTGTGTGGTCAGGGACAGCCTCTCTGAAAAGATGATGTATGGGCAAAGAATGGAATGAACTAAGGTAAAGGGCCATATAAATATCTGGGGAAGAACATTTTAGGCAGTGGAATGTGTCAATGCCCTTCAACCACAGACTACCAGAAACATACCCATAGTTGACAAATTGGATTTATTACTCTTAGTCCAGGGAGGGACAACACACACTATAGGTAACTATGATGTGTTTTAGTAAGAAGTTGTTAGAACGAACCTATTATAGAATTTGGACAATTTGGGGGAAGGTCTAGGAAGCAGGAGTTCCATCTCAGATCCATCAGAAAGCAGGGGCAATTGTATGATTGCACATTTCAATAAATCTTATTTATAGGGAGGGCAGACTAGAGGGAGGATAAAGATGTACATTAACTGGCTAAGTAGCAGTGACCTATCTTGGCCAAGAGGGGGTGTTTGGTGTTTTCTGGGTGTCACAGTGAACTTGTTTTTGTCTGTGCTTGCACAAGCTTATGAAGTGGTCTTGTTTTGTCTCACTCCCAGTGGCTCAGGCTCCCAGTGATCTTGTCTTGGGTTGGCGTTTTGTGAGTTTATGTTCAACAAGAGAAGAACATGCCTAATTGTAAGTGCGAGGTCAGTTTGTGGATATCAGGAGCTGCTCCCACTTCCCTTTCTCAAACAGCAAGCAAAAAGCCTTAGAATATAAGGAACAAGGCTGGGGGCAGTGGCTCATGCATGTAATCCCAGCACTTTGGGAGGCTGAGGTGGGAGGATCACCTGAGGTCAGGAGTTCGAGACCAGCTGGGCCAACGTGATGAAACCCCATCTCTACTAAAAATACACAAATTAGCCGAGTTTGGTGGCGGGCACCTGTAATCCCAGCGACTTGGGAGGCTGAGGCAGGAGAATCACTTGAACCCAGGAGGTGGAGGTTGCAGTGAGCTGAGATCGCACCATTGCATTCCAGCCTGGGTGACAGAGTGAGACTCCGTCTCAAAACAAAACAAAACAAGCAAACAAAAAAGAATATAAGAAACAAATTTTAGAAGTAGTGGGAGAGGAAGGAAGAAGTACAACATTGGCTATCACCTCATCTTTAATAGAAAGTAGTCACTTTCTATTGTATTATTGTATGGAGCATACTTATACTAAAACATTATTCTTTATTTGAAATTCAAAGATAAGTGGGCCTACTGTATATTTCTTTTTGCTATTAATAAATCTGACAACACTGAAATAAACACACTTTAAGTTGTGTACGAAATACTTTGAATACTTTGTCCCTTTTCTTCCCATGTCAGATTTTTCTTTTAATTCAAATAGACTGAAAAAATATGTGAATCTGTTTGAGCCAGTCCTATTTATTATATATGTACATATATACACACATAACCAAATGTACATAATTTATACACACGACACAGAGTGCGCCCAATGTTATAGAGCATGTAATACACACACTCACGGAAAGCACCTATACACGAACAGAATTGACTATGTTGTTGATATGACCATTCTGTGAAATGTCTCCAGTGGCCTGTCGTCCTGCCCTTCAGTTTTTTCAAGTAGGAGCCTAAGGAAGACGTGGTCTCCATGCGGATTTAGACCCTGGCGAGCCTCAACGCGGAACCAAAGAATGAGCGAAATCGGTTGCAGTGGAGGTTTATTTACACCAAGACACACACCTCTTCACCTTGGCCACACAGACCTGGGGAAATGTTTTGCCAACGTACTCGCAATAGTTCCCATGGTTTCCTTTGCTCCCAGCGGTTGCGCGGGCTTGGTTTTTGGAGCAAAGACAACGGATACTGCTGAGGCTCCTGAGAATGTGCCGTTTTCGAAGCTGCAGTAGCTCCAGTGTCCTGTTCTGTAGTGCCAAGAGGGAGGCCTCGGGCTCTGGGGAGGATGTGTTGCAGTTCGTCCAAGAGCCCCAAGGCCAGCAAAGCCTCCCATTCCCCGCTGGGGAGCAGCTCTCGCTGGAACGCTTGCTCTCTGACTGGGGAATGGAATGGGCTCAGTCAAGGCTCCCAAAACCAGCCCTGCTGCTCCCACTTGTGGTCCCATTCTCAAGAGCGGCTCTCTGCGCCGCGGGGCATGACTTTCGCTTCTGCCTCCTCGTGCGCCTATTGCGGCAACTACTCACGCTCCTGCGGGACGAGAACAGGGAGGTGAGCCCGTGGCAGAGGTGAGTGATATCATGGCCGCACCTTCGCTCTAAGAGGCCCGCTTGCCTTCAGCCCGCTTCTGACCATTTGCATTTCGCTCCTTCTACTTTCACTGCGCCCATTTTCATCCTTTTCCGCAATCTATCCACGGCAGCTCCTTTTTCGCCCTTCTCCTCTTTTACATTCTCACTCATCCTTGGGCCTCTTTGTAGGGTGACCCGGTCTCCCTCCACCCTCTTTCGCCTCTCATCTCAGGGCAGACACCGCTAAGGGTCACAGACCTACGTATAGCATTTGTTTTGTGTTATCATTCGTGAACATATTTTTATTCTCCACTAGACTGAGCTCGTGGAAAACCAGGACCCCTATTTTATTCATTACAGAATTTGCAATGCCTGGCACTTAGTAGGGGCTCAACCTACTGAATGTGTTGTGTGTTGAGTGAATGATCGGTTTGAGATCCTAACAGATTAAGTAAGTGGAAATTCCTTGTAGGGAGTTGGAAAGGATTGAGCTTAAGGGTTTAAATTGGAAAGGAGAATACCTTCCTCTGAGACGAGATAATTGGATGAATGTAGGCAAAGTGATGTGCTAAACTGCAGATTTACCTTGAGGAATGTCTTAAGTGGTCTCAATCTTGACCCTGAAGAATGAGAGGAGAGTGAGATGAGTTTTCCTCTAATGAGAGTGAATATTGGAGTGTGAAGTAGATGGTTTGAGAAGGAAAATAGTTATAATTATTGCTGTGTAAGTACTCGTATCAAATGTTTATTGAGTGTTTCAGGTACTATACTGAGTGCCTTACATGCACTACAGTTAAAAAATGAGAAATTTAAAAACGTTGCAGGTATTGAGGGATAGATTGAAATTCCAGCAGTTGGGAGATGTCTTGATTAGTCTTTTTCTTCCATTAGTGGGATATAATGAAGCATAGTGATGAGAAGGACTGCTTCTGGATTGAGACTTTCTGAGTTTGTAAGCCTTACTTTGCCACTTAATACCTGTGTGACCTTGGTAACCTCTCCAAGCTTCATTTTTTTTTTCAGCTGTAAAAGGGGGATACAAATAGTACTGACGTTTTTAGGGTTATTGTAATGATTTAGTGCCTTGAACATAATAAACATTTCACAGGTGTTGGCTATTAGGGTTTCATGCCTGGGAGCAGAAGCAGTAAAAACAGTCCTGAGTTAGGTTAGAGATACACATTTTTTGCCCATGTGGGAGAGGTGAGTGAAACTACTGCACTTTTCCTCTGAGGAACCCTCCTGCCTTTGGGATAGAAAGGTCCTCCCAGTTTGTGTCAATCAAAAAAACTTATTATTTTAGAATCCTAACCAAAAGATGTAAGAACAACTTGGGTAAAATTTGCATTTGTGCACATAGAAGATAAATAATTTATCTTAAGGCACAGATAAAACCAGGTAGCAGCAGGGACTGTTACAATCATCTGCTCTTCACCAGGTTGATGAGGGAAGGATTCCCACCCTTTGTGTTATGGAGTAGCTGAACACAGGACAGATGAGATCAACAGTGGTTTATTAATCACATATATTCACAGCTGGAATGGGAGAGAACACAGTGTGCCACGAAGGGCCACACCTAGGTTGCTGTTGGTAAGACAGTGAATAATCAGGGGCTGTGGGAGGTAGACTTTGTGGTATCAAGAAATTGAGGTAATACCTGCTTCCCCTTGGAAGGATATAATTGGCTTGTTTGAATAATTCCACAGGCTGACAGTGTACTAAAATCTGCTACCCAGAGATAAGATGGAACTGCGTCTGGTCTCTTTGAGAAGCGGGGTCATTTGGCTAGGGGACCTTATTTGCAGGAGCAGAATGGAGAGGGGAATTCGCAGTTAGGCTATTGGGAGCCCTCCTGGTTTCCCCAATTGCCAAGGTAGTCCACAATATTGGGCCTTAATTTTGTGCCTCACACCACAAAGACTGTGTGTCTTTATAGTCTGACAGGCATCCTTGGTCCCTATACTCATATTCCAAGAACCATTAGACGTATGTTTACTTTTAGATTGCCTGCTCTTGAAATGGGAAACCCTCTGAGTCTAACTCTGTATACTTATAATACCTTTTCCCTGAATAAAGAAGTAAAAACAATTTATTCAAGCAATGAAATCAAATATATCTCTTTTATAAGGATTTTTATAGATGAAAGCAGCTAAACTTTGGGGAAATTGAACCTCTCTTAGTTTTCTTTTTTTAGTTTATGAGTAACGGCAAAAATTAAAACAATAAATGACAAACGTTATAATACAAAAAAAAATTAATGTCCTCCAAAGAACAGATAGGTAAGGTACTTTTTTTTTTAGAAGGAACTAAAGGGAGTCTAACATACCTAAGAATTAAAACATTTTGCTCATGGATTTTAGCATGCTAATTGTTTTCTTTAAATTTTATTCATGGGGTGCTAATTTCCTATTAATAGAAGAGTTCAGTGTTAAAACAGATAATACATTTATATTTTGATTTTTTTCCTCAACCCAGGAGCAGATTGCATTCCAGATAATAGTATTACACAGCGATTTTTAAAAAATGAAGATGCCAGTGTAGTTTGGTTTAGTTAATTTTTCTGTATCCAATACTATGTGAAATATTAATGCTTTTTTTTTTTTTCTTATTTCTTTTCTCTTTGGTGTTGCTCATAAGTTTCTTCTTCCCTCTCATCTATTTCTGTGTTTAGGTTGAGTTGAGGCAATGTGCTTCACAGGTAAACCTGTAATTTGTGACAAGGTGATAAAGCATTATTATCTGAAGTGTATTCTTATAGATACCCTTGGGAAATGCTTAAAGGACTGGAACTCATAGAATTAGAGTCAGAAGGAACACTAAAAATAATTTTCTAGGCAATACCTAAATTATTGCAGATGTGATCTTCAAAGGGAAAGATTATATAATATAGAAGGTCCCTTTCTAAAGTATTATAGAACTTTATTTATTGATTTATTTGCTTTCTTTCTCTCTTTCTTTCTTTCTGATGTGGGGTCTCACTCTGTCACCCAGGCTAGAGTGCAGTGGCATGATCATGGCTCACTGCAGCCTTGACCTTCCCGGCTCAAGTGATCCTCCTGCCCCAGCCTCTCGAGTAACTGGGACTACAGGTGCACACCACCACACCTCGCTAATTTTTAAATTTTTTGTACAGAAGGGTCTCACTGTGTTGCCCAGACTGGTCTTGAATTCCTGGGCTCAAGCTGTTCTTGTGCTTTGGCCTCCCAAAATGCTGAGATTATAAGTATGAGCCACCATGTCAAGCCTACTGTAAAACTTTAATAATACTTATTTTCAGAATTATCTGCAATAAAACAAATATATAAACATAATATATAATATTATATAATATTATATATTTATATGTTATATAAATATAATATATAATATTATATAATATTATATATTTATATGTTATATAAATATAATATATTATATATTATATATATGTTTATATATATATACACACACACACGCACACACACACACACACAAATTTTTTACCATGACGTAGCCTCGGTCCTGAGAACATGTGTCCCCCAAATCTCTTTAGATTGTAGCTTCTTAGGGTCTTCTTGCTCTGAGGAGACAGAACAGTTGCTGCTCTACCATTTCTTTTTCACATGCTTAGAATAAAATTATGATATCTTCCTCAGACTTCTTATATACAGTTTCTTTCATCTTTCCTTCTGATTCTGATTTCTCGATTTTTGCCCTGTGGTTTCTTCTGAAAATATAAATCCTCCATGCTGCTTTCAGTTTGAATAGTGTTTGCAATCTATAAAGCATTGTGCAAATGTAAATTATTTTATTATTATGAAGGTGGCAGACCCTTGAACTGTGATTTTTTCTTTTTTTTCTTTTTTTTTTTTTTTTGGCAGTCTTGCTCTGTCACCCAGGCTGGAGTGCAATGGCATGATCATGGCTCACTGCAGCCTTGACATCCCAGGCTCAAGTGATCCTCCCACCTCAGCCTCCTGAGTAACTGGGACTACAGGCAAGCACCACCATACCTGGCTAATGTTTTAAATGTTTTGTATAGATGGGGTCTTGCTATTTTGCGTAGGCTGGTCTTGAACTCTGGGACTCAAGTGATCCTCCCACCTTGGCTTCCCAAAGTGCTGGGATTACAGACATGAACTGTATTCTTATGAAAGCAATCCAATGCTTGTTTTTAATGGTTCTTGGACAATTGTCATTGTTGCTGAAAAGTTTTAAGTCTATGTTTTTATACTCTATGGTCCATATTTCATCACTTTTCTAATTCTTATAACCATTTTCTTTAAATTCAGCTCTGCTGCACATATGCAAGTAGAGAATGAAGAGCCAAAGAAATGTACTACTTCAGTTTCTACATCAGAAGGTATTTTTAAGATACAGACCTTTCTTGAGAAGTTAAAAAATGTTTATAAATAGTTGAACATTAGACTTTACTTTTATTCAGATTGCCTATCATCTATTCCTTTTCAGTATTTCAAATGTAGTAAGATTGATAATCAGAAATGCTTTTTTAGAAGTTACTTTTTTATTTGTATTTTTTATAGAAAAAAAGTAGTCTAGTCATTCAAGTGAAAGGTCCAAGAAAGGAAGAAAAAAAAATTATCGAAAAGAAAACACAAGAAGTATTCTGAAGATAGCGACAGTGACTCTGATTCTGAAACAGACTCTAGTGGTAAGAAAGCCAACAGCGTCCTGCAAGCCTTGCTTCAAAACTAGTTTTATTTCTTAAAACTTATTTTAGAAGAAGGTTCCTGAAAACAATAATAATACTGAAGAGTTTTTGAACACTTGCTAACCTTGTGCTAGGCATCCCCATAAGTGCTTTATATTCATTTATTGCCATCTAATCCATAAATAACTGTAGGGTACTTCTTATAGATGAAGAAATGGCGACAGAGCAGGTTATAAGTACTATCCCCAAGGTCACACAGTTGGGATTCAAACCTAAGCAATTTGACTCCAGATTAGTTGTGCATAGTTGTACAAAGCACGTGGCACCAGACCACGTCAGGGGATTGGGCTGTACCAAAGTAAGCCTTACAGGGCTGCATCAGCCCAGTGGAAGGGCTTTTTGGTGTAAATCTCATGCCCAGTGGGCACTGCTGTACAGTTTCCAAAAAGGCACTCCCTTTAGACTGGCTGCCAATTTGTGGAAGGCACCCCATCTGGGATAGTGCATCACAAAAAGCCACCTTTTTTATGCCCTCTCCTGGCTAATAATTGACCAGAGGGTTCTTCTTCTTGGTTGGCATATTCCACAAAGGCCCTGCTTCCTCTGATATTGCCCCAGTTTCCTGGTCCCCAATGTCACTTTACTTCCTTGCTGCTGGAAAACCAAACTTTCTTAAAGCACACATCTAAGCATGTCAGTCTCATACTCAAAATCCTTCAATAGTTCTCCATAGCCCTCAGGGTAAAGTTCAGACCCTGACTGATCCTTCTCTAATCACATATACCCTGTCACTCTTTCTTGCACCATACTCTGTAGCCTGAAAACTAACTTCCTTGCTTCCTTCCTTCCTTCCTTCCTTCCTTCCTTCCTTTCTTTTCAGGGCCTCCCTCTTTCACCCAGGCTGAAGGGCAGTGGCTCGAACTCTGCTCACTGCAACCTCCACCTCCAGGGTTCAAGTGATTCTCCTGCCTCAGCCTTCCGAGTAGCTGTGACCACAGGCGGGCGCCACCATGCCCAGCTATTTTTTTAAAAAAAATTGTAGAGGTGGGGTCATGCTGTGTTGCCCAGGCTAGAACTGCTTTCTGTTTCCTCAGTATTCTATGTTCTTTCTATTGACTCTATTACTTGGTAGAGAGGCCCTCTGCCTACAATACCAGTCTCTTTTTCCAACAAGCTTGGCTTACTCATTGCCACAATGGGCATGCAGTACTTTTGTAATCAAATAACTACTCTAAGAGCCACCTTTCCTGGTCAACCATTCCTCAACCACCCTCCTCCAATCAGTCTGATTTTGAGACTCCTCTGTGTGTCCAGAGCAACCCAAGCTTCCTTCTGTCACTCTGGATTGTATCAATCTCTTTACCTATTTGTCTCCTCCATTAGACTGAGCTCCTAGAAAGCGTTCTCCTTCCCCACTCCAACACACACGTAGTTTTCTTTCCCTTTTTATCATGAAAATCTTCAAATGTTCAGAAAAGTAAAGGGAATAGTGTAATTAATACTATATACTTTAGTACTCAGGTTTAACATTTGTTAGCATTGTGATATGTTTGCTTCAAATATAGATTTTTCACTAAGGTATTCAAAGTAAATTACAAATGTCATCACACTTCAATACAAAATATTTCTATGCATCTCTTTAAAATGATATTTCTTAACCATAATACCATTAACTTATGAAAAAATTAACATTAATTTCTCATATCATCTAATACCTAATGTGACTTTAATAATGTATATATCCCCAGTGCCTAGCACAGTTCCTGACAATAGTAATAAATGTTTGAATGAATAAATTTCTGTGTAACAACAAATGAGAGACAGCAAAAGCATATATATTTACTCAAAAGTATTGAGGTTTTAAAGGTAACTTTTTCAAAATTATAATGTGTTTTAATTTGCAGATGAAGACACAAAAATGAGAGCAAAGACAGCTAAGAAAAAGGAAAAGAAACACAGATGGCCAGATTTTTTTCTTTAATTTTTATTATGAAAAAGGTCAAATGTGTATAAACATACATAGAATGGTATAATGATCCCTCAGGCACCTAGCACCCAGCTTGAACAATTAACAACTTGTGGGAAATTGCCACTGCCCCCTAATTAATTTGAAACCAATCCCAGGTATAATGTCATTTATAAACAATTCAGCATGTTTCTCTAAAAGACAGTGTATTAGTCTGTTTTCACACTGCTATAAAGACATACTTGAGACTGGGTAATTTATAAAGAAAAGAGGTGTAATTGGTTCATAGTTCTGCATGGCGTGGGAGGCCTCAGGAAATTTACAATCATGGCGGAAGCCAAAGGGGAAGCAAGGCACATCTGACATGGGAGCAGGAGAGAGAGTGAGATGGGGAAGCACCAGACACTTAACAGACAACCAAATCTCATGAAAACTCACTCAGTATCATGACAACAGCATGGGAGAAACCCATCCATTCAATTACCTCCCAACAGACCCCTCCACTTGTATTGACATGTGGGGATTACAATACAAGATGAGATTTGGGTGGGGACAGAGGCATATCATATCAGATGCACATTCTTTTTCTAAAAACATAACTACAATACCATTATCATGCCTAAAAAAATTAACAATAACTCCTCAACTCTCATCACACTCCATTTTTAAATTTTTGTTGTTTTCTAGCCTAGCAGTTTCACATGAGGAAGACAGCATAAAGAAAGCCAAGGTCTGACTGCTTCTTTTTGATGAGAATATGAATCAGGGAACTACCTCCTCCCTCTTGCTTCTCCTAGCAGTAAACAAAAGGTTCCCTTTTTGTGTTTTTATCATCAGGAACCAGGGTCCAGGAGGTTGAATGAGACAAAATACATTTGAATGCATGATTGTCAGCTTCTGAGCTGGAGAATATGCAACAATATGCCTTCTGGGCTGGGGATGGAAGAGAAAAGGGAGAACGGCCTCATTCTGGCTTTGGTGGAGTCTCCTCTTGTGTTCCATTTGATGCAGAGGACCTTTGGGCCAGAATGGTTCCTATTTCCCTATGTCCTCCACAGAAAGGGAGGACAGTGAACAGAATTTGGAATATACTAGATAGATGTTTGGCTGCCACCTTCCCATAGAGCCCTATGAGTAGCTTCTTAGGAAGATTCCTTTAGACTACAGGGTTATGTCTGAGCTCTTCAGCACAAATGGAGACGGGCCCTGTCTTGAAACACTGTTCTTTTACTAGGGACTTTCCCCACCGCCATTTTGCATATGTATGTATGTGAGATGTACAGGGCCTATTGGTGATTGAGGAATGTCAGCTCATAAAATGGGGCTTCCTTGTAATTCTGTTTAAATGACTTTTCCTTTGAAATTCTTATCCATATTTTATTTGGCACACAAAATAGATATACAGTTGACCCTTGAACAATGCAGGTTAGAGCTGCATTTGTCCACTTACATGTGGATTTTTTTCAATAGAGTTGCCCCCGCGTCCCCCCCCCCCCCCGCCATATCCATAGGTTTCACACCCGCAACCAAATGCAGATCAAAAATACCATATTCGTGGGATGCAAAACCTGCAGATAGGTAAGGCCAACTTTTTGTATACTTGGATTCTGCAGGGCCAAATGTGGGGCTTGAGTATGCATGGATTTTGGTATCTGCAGGGGTCCTGGGAACCAATGTTTACAAGGAATTCACAGCTTTGTTTTAATATAAAATGTGCCTTATAAAAAATGGTGCACTGACTTTTTTGTTTAGTCAATTCATTTAACAGACATTTGGTGAACTGCACTTGAGGATGTGCCATGCAGAATTTGAATCTGGCAGAAAAATATTTTGGAAAAATTTATAAAAAACAGGCCTAAGAAAATGGAGACTACAAATGAATGCTGATGACAGGGGCCTATACCAGGCCAAACAAAGTCAGGGCAAAGCAAGGCATAGACAGAGGAGGCAAGGACAGCATGGGAAGCCTGGATATTCTAGGCTACAGTGGCACTACAAGAACCCAACTCCAATTGGGCTCCTGAACAAGGATGGCATTATAGGGCCCATCCAAGATTTCGATGACAGGGAGATCGATGGCAATCGGTGACATATATCTAAAATCTAAAGCCTTCTGATATCTTCTCTACTTGACCTTCCTAATCTTAAACCAAACCTTCAAGGGGAGAAAGAGAATTGGTTCAGTATATTTAACAGTTCATATCTTAATAGAAAAATATAACATGCAGATCTATGTGCTATTGAAATTTTAAACCACAATGGGAGAGACTATTATGTTATTACTAAAATATCTTAGGAAAGTTAACACTGCAAGCCTTCCCTTCAGCTCACCCTTAGTGAGCATAGACTATTTGCCAAGCTCTGGACTAGGCCTCTGGCTTTGTTTTGTAAACCAAAAAGTATCTGAGACAGGTCTCAATCAATTTAGAAAATTTATCTTGCCAAGGTTAAGTATGCACCTGTGACACAGCCTCAGGAGGTCCTCACGACATATACCCAAGGTAGTCGGGGCACAGCTTGGTTTTATACCTTTTAGGGAGACATGAGACCAATCAATATATGTAAGATACACATTGGTTCAGTCCAAAAAGGCAGGACAACTGGAAGTGGGGAGGGGACTTCCAGGTCATAGGTAGAGACAAATGGTTGCATTCTTTTGAGTTTCTGATTATTCTTTCACTGAATACACAATTTACAGGAATATTCACTTATCCCTTAGTCTGGCTTAGTCAAACAATAGGGCAAAGGAAGCAATCAGATATCCTTTAGTCTCACGTGAGGAGAGGAATAACTTTGAGTTCTGTGTGTTCACAAGGAATTTCCTTGTGAGCAAATTGTGAGGGAGGTACATAGCTTTTAAAGAAATCTTTGTAGTTATCTTATTTAGGAATAGAACAGTAGGCAGGTTTGTCCTGTCCAGCTTGACTTTTCCCAGCTTGACTTTTCCCTTTGGCTTAGTGATTTTGGGGTCCCGAGATATATTTTGTTTTTATATTCCCCCCCCCTTTTAAAAATCTTTCAGAGAAAGCATTTTAGAAGAAAATGAGTCCTCCTGGTCTTAGGTTTGTCTGATCTCTCATGGCTAGGATGCTTTATTCCTAGATGAGTAGGTCCCATGTTATTGGAAAAGCTCATGTTTAGCAGGTTGTGAAGTCTCATGTCCTATGAAGAGAAAACAGGGGGAGGAAGGGAGAAAAGCAACAACAAACAAGCAAGAACAATCCTGGAAAATCTATATAGGCCATATTACTCTGAAGTCCATGCATCAGTAGGCAGGTATGAAAGTGGTTTGTGTATGTAAATAGGTTGCTGTTATTTTCTTCTGAAGTTGTCTAGCTTCAGTTTGCAGGGCTTGAAGAAAGCACAGCTTAATATTTAGTGATTTTAAATGAGGAAAAATGGGGAAGAAGGGAAAGGAAAGAAGGACAATTTGAAAACATCATTTTGGAGACTTGTAGCCAGGAAAAATTTTAGAATTCAGTCTAAACTATAGAAAATAGTAAAAATTGAAAAACACTAGGCAAGACTGGAATCTAACAGGTATACTATAGTTTATTTTGAAACTTTTTTTTTCTCTTTCCAGTCCTGTTTTCACTAAAGACAAATCAAAGGACAAATTCATTTGCAAAATAAGTTTTAGTCTATGGCTAGAGTATTTGCATAAAGTCAGCAAGAATAATTATTTGTCATATAGTCTTCTCTTTTTTTAAAATTGACTTTGCTGGAACTTTATTCCACAAGGAATCTTAGATTCAACTTTAATGCCTTAAGCCCAACCTGTGCCTGCAAATACTTGTATTAATTGGGTGAATTCCTCACCTCGAGGTCCCAAGAAAACTTAGGTCTCCTGGGCCTGTCAGAAAGTGACATTCTTTACTTACCACACGTTAGGAGACTGTACAGGGACTGTGTAGATAAGGTACGAGAATAGCTTTTACAAGGGGCTTTTATTGGCCCTGTAAGTCAACTTCGATTTCTTAAAGGAATCTGTATCCGAAAGTATGTTATTCTTGTCAATACCTTGGTAAAATAACCAGTTTTTCCAGTTATGTCCTGTTACAAAAGAAAATAGATTCTTATTGCACTTATGCAAATAACTATATTGCTGTAAGTTAAGAATACACACAACTAGTTTCCAAATTTTGGAGAGATCAGGTAGAGAGAAATATGCTCTAAATTTTGTTTATACGAGTATACTTAAGTGTTAAAAGCTGTAAATAGCTCTAAAGAAAAGTTTTCTTGGCTCTGAAAAACAAAGGATGAGCAACATTTTGAGCAAAAGTCATAATTATTTCAGTTTTCTATTAGTTCAGTCTATGCAATTAACTCCTGTTCTGCTTGATAATCATGAACATTTCAGCTCTCCATGGGAGTCTTGGAAGTTTTTCCTCTATTCTAGTGTCACAGTCTCCAAAGTTATCAGAAATGTGCATTCAAGAGCACCTGTCAGAGTCCTATGCTGATTATAAAACCACCTTTTGAAAAGGATGAAAGTGGCCGGGCACAGTGGCTCACACCTGTGATCCCAGCACTTTGAGAGGCCGAGGCAGGTGGATCACAAGGTCAGGAGATTGAGACCATCCTGGCTAACATGGTGAAACCCCATCTGTACTAAAAATACAAAAAAAAAAAAAAGCCAGGTGTTGTGGTGGGCACCTGTAGTCCCAGCTACTTGGGAGGCTGAGGCAGGCAGGGGAATGGCGTGAACTCGGGAGGCAGACCTTGCAGTGAGCCAAGATCGCGCCACTGCACTCCAGCCTGGGCAGCAGAGCGAGACTCCATCTAACAAAAAAAAAAAAGATGAAAGTAAAATAACTGTGGGTGAAAAAATCTTAGAACAGTCATAGTTAAAGAGACAATTGACAAAGAAATTTGGTTACTTCTGTGGCATACAACAATTTAAGATAATAATCACAATTACCACTGATAACATGCTAAGACACATCAGAATCACAGGAATTTCATACAATTCTGGAACACATACTAATAACACATTTATATAAATATAATCCAAAGAAAGTTAAACACTTTCATATTTAACAATACTTCTGTATGATTTTATTATACCAAATAAACTAAAGATGTCTGTTTTGGACTTCAGGAGACTAATATCAAAAAATTAATGAGGTCCGAAGTTAAAATTTTATTTTGAAAAGTTTGTCAAACATAAATAGTTTAAAACACATTATATTACAAAATAGGATCACGGGTCATTGTAAAATAAGTCATTTAGCCAAAGTAATAACTCGATTTTTTAAAAAAGGTAAAAGCCTTTATTTGAGACAGGAGACTTAATTTCCAAAACAATCAGTCCTAATAAAGATGGCATGAGGCCCAATTAAATTTGTTTTTCAAAATTTTATAAACAACCTATAAAATTTTAATCATCTTGACCATAAGATATAATTTTCATAAGTCTTTTTTATAACCTTTATAACCTTTTATTAAGGAGTGGGTTAATGCTTCAAGAAAACCTTGTTAATCTAACACAGGAACCCATATGCTAGTCTTACATCATTGTGCCTTTGACATTAATGGTTAATTTGTAGAGAAACTGAACTTGTCTGTCAAAATTGGCCCTTACAATCTCACACATCCACCTCTCTCATGATAGTCCCTGGGCCTTCAGGAGTTGAATAGTTTCTGGCCTGTGTCTCATGAATGCAGTTTATTTTGATTGGCATCTTCTATCGGCTCTGAAGATGAGGCTTTAACTGCTGTTAGTGTTTAAGATTTAGCAGGACTTGGTCCTTTTTAGACCCAGGAGTCAAAGCCCTGTAACTTAATGGCACAAGGACTTTAAAAGCACATACAGAAAGTTTCATGGATGTAATACCCTCAATTACATTTTTTTAAAAATCTCAGTGTTATTTCCAAGCAAACCAAAACTTAGTAATGACAGGAATTATTTTGATAAAGCATAAAATCTGTTTATTAGGCCAGTTACCCAAAGGCAAAAGAAAAGATCTGCAGTGTGACTGCTGTTCCCTATGGGGAGTCCATTTAGATAACCTGCCACTCAAAGCTAATGAAAAGGGTACTTGAATTAGTTGGACATAGAAAGAGTGTTTCCTGGGTCATAAATGCAAATTTTCTGGTTCATAGAACAATTTAAAGCCAAGAGCACAGAATATTATGTTGGAAGGAAACGTTTTCTTTAGACCTTTACAATAAAACATTTTTAGCATCAGGCCACAACAATTAGAACCTGAAGGGGAAAAAATACAGGAGCTGAAAAGGAGTTGAAGGATAGAGTTATTATTTCAGGACTTTTAAAAGGGGAGAGAAAGGTAAAAACAGCGAGACACAAAAATTAAACTTTGCATTAAAAAATTAAAATGTCTTGTAATTTTAAGAGTAAAGCAATACCTTAAGAAAATTTCATTGTCCTAACCAATTCTTTAGTATATAATTCTTTTTTAATATCAAAACTCAATCTCTAGAAAGACATTATAAATCATTTCCCTTTAATTATAGCCAATTAGATCATATAAAAGATTTTTTCCATAAATCTTATGACTTATACAGACCATTCATGACATGCTTGGACTTTCTGGTTTGTCCTGAATATCCCTCTTTCTTAAACAACCAGTCATTTTATTCTAGGACAACAAAATTTATAATATACGATTCTTTTTTTTTCTTTCTTTTTTTTTTTTTTTTTGAGACAGAGTCTTGTCTGTTGCCCAGGCTGGTGTGCAGTGGCACCATCACGGCTCACTGCAGCCTCCACCTCCCAGACTTAAGCAATCTGATCCTCCTGCCTCAGCCTACCCAAGTAGCTGGGACTGCAGGCATGCAGCACCATGCCTACCTAATTTTTGTATTTTTTTTGTGGAGATGGTGTTTTGTACTTTTGCCTAGGCTGGTCTTGAACTCCTGGGTTCAAGCAATCCACCCACCTCAGCCTCCCAAAGTGCTGGGATTACAGGCATGAGCTACTGTAGCTGGCCTAATATTCTTTCTCATATAAAATTATTTTTCTTTAAGCTTTTTTTTTTTTTAACCAAAAATACCTCTTATTTCCTGGTTTCTTTTACCTTGTTTTACATATAACCTTTAAATAAGCTTTTAGTTAGACAAATGTAATTCACATTTAAATAAGAGCACACTTTCTTTTTTTAGAAAGAATGTTTTCCTATTATATTTTTTATTGGAAAATACCCATTTAATGAAATATCTATTATTTAGTTTAATATAAATTTAGATTCTAAATTATGACAAATTTGTCTATAAGTATCCCATTATATTTACCTAATTTATTTTAATTGTTTACCTAGATTATTTATGAAAACTGTGATAGTCATCATTTAAAATTATTTCCCTGTCAAGCATTTTATAGCCTGTGAATTTGAGGTGTTTATCTAAGTAAGAACCTTAAGATTAAATATATGGTTATCTTACTAAATAATCCAAAATTTAGCTGTTTACATTAAAGCAGTATTAACATCTTATTTATCAAGAATTACACAAGCAAATATCATTCTGTTTTGGACTGGGTTTATAGTTTAACCCTTATGCCAAATTTTGACACCTTATAGTGTTTGGCAGGGATAAGTATGAAATCTCTTGATTTGTAAGTGCAAACAAAAATGTATGCTGACAATTCTTAAGACATTTCTGATATTATTTTACCAATAATTGTAAAGCTAGCTTATTAAAGATTTTAAGTCACATGAACTTGAAAAGCATTTGGGCTTATTTAATTTATGAGTACTACTTAGCTTTAAGCCAATTTGGTACCTTGTGACCAAAAATACATAATAAAATGCATGCATGTACACATAAACACACACATACACACCCATACAAAGATCCTATAGCTTTTAATTCAGAACTCTAGCCATGAAATAGTAATACAAACTCACCAGTTTGCAAACAATAGCAAAAAAAAAAAATGGTTGGATGCAAACAGTGAATTTTATTTCAGTAGAAAAGTAACAGCAGACTTAAAGCAGGTAGAAAAGAAAGCTCCCACTCATCACCCAGGGGTGCCTTTCAGCTGGGAGGAGCAAAATACCCTTTCATTTCGGTGCTGAGGAAACTCAGTCTCTCATTTATCTATGAAAACAACAGTTCAGTTCCTCATGCAAATGTGCAGACAAGTCAGTTGAGATTAATTTCAGGATGAAAGGCAACTAAGAAGACACTTTAGAATGAACCTCTGAACTAGAATTATGATGCTAAACAGTTTCCTAGGAGGAAAAAAACTCAGCTGAGAACAGTTCCCATAAACTGTCCTCAGCCACTCTTAACTTTGTAGCTCTCATTTGCCATTACATATGCCAAGGTCAAATCCTCTTACAGTACAAGGTAATCTCTAGTACTGCCAAAAGCCAAAGAGGTCGGGTAATGTAATACAGGAGAACAGAGCTTTAGACCTACAAAGAATCTGCCCATGACTCTTGAAACTCTACAAAGAAAACAGAACACTCCAAAGAGGCATGAATAGTGCCTTTGTTTTGAGTTCCTTGAGGGGTTTGACTCATTAGAAGCCTTCTCTAGATTTTTTCTTGGTCGACGATGGCAAAGGGGATGGAGGAATAGGGTGAAAGAAAAGTAAGACAGGAAGTAGACACAGAAACTAAACACATTTTTTTTCTTTTCTTTTCTTTTTCTTTTTCTTTTTGCAACTGCAAGGAATTTTAGCCAATTCAGAGGCCTTGTTCCCCACAATTTGGAATTCTCATTCAGATTTGACCAAATTGGGTACAGTTGGTCAAATCCAATGGGAGAAAGACTGAAACAATAACAAAAAAACCACAACAGTATGATCACTGAGTATTCTAATGGTAAAGAGAATTAAGACCAGCTGGTTGTCAATTTTAACCTTTAGTTATTAAGGAGAATTTCCAAGACAAAAAAAAAAATTCAGTTATTTACGTAGAAATGGGTCTCAGACTGAAGACTGCTCTCTACCATCCTAGAAGTGGGAAGAAACTCAAACTTGCCGTCCTTGTTGGAAGCAAGCTCAAACTCCAGAAAGGAGTTGCCTGCCTTCCATCGTCATGGAAGCAGGAAAACTTGCCTGTCTTGTTGGAAGCAAGTAAAACTCCAGAAAAGGAGTTGTACAGCAAAATATACTTCAGATCTCAATGAAATTTTGGGAGATCAGGGATTCTCTGGAGGGAGGGGAGCTCCCAGGCCTCAGGAAATTGTCCTATTGGTTTGAGCTATAAAGATAGCTCAAGTTGGTACCAAGTACCAACAGGAGATTTGCCAAAGGTCAGGGCCACCTCCACTGAGTCCCTTTGTGGTCACCAATTTGTAAACTAAAAAGTATCTGAGACAAGTCTCAATCAATTGAGAAAATTTATTTTGCCAAGTGTCAGGTCCAGGGGCAGGTTCCGGCCCATGCTGAGGTCGAAAGGAAGTGGGTGGATGGGTGGCAGATAGCTGAAAGAACACTCGGGTCAAGGGAGTGGGGGGCGTAGGCAGGTGAAAGATGGTTTTATTCAGCAGCTCTCTTACACTGTCTCTGTCTTCGCTAATTGCTGCAGCTACTCCCATACACAGCCGCACGGCCAGCTCTCCCTTCAGGGTCAGCAGCTTAACTCTTTCCCTCTGGGTGCAAGCAAGCCAAACTGTGTCCTGGCTTCCCACTGTCCATCTGCAAGACAGACAGCTCTGGCTCTCTCTCTTTCTCTGGGTGCACCTGTACAGCGTCAGCAGGGTAGTTGTACCTTTTGCAGACAATAGTGGCTCTGAGCTGAGTGATGAGCCTTCCCATGTTATGGCTACATGGCTGTGATTATATAACAAGTGGAGTTATGTGCCTAAACTTGTTGAGTCATGCAGGATGTTTACCTCAGCCTATGTCTGCCTGGCTTCAGTGCAGCCATGTTCCTTACACCAAGGTTAAGGATGCGCCTGTGACACAGCCTCAGTATGTCCTGACAACATGTGCTCAAGGTGGTTGGGATACAGCTTGGTTTTATATGTTTTAGGGAGACATGAGACATCGATTAATATATGTAAGATGTACATTGGTTCGGTCCAGAAAGGTGGGACAACTCGAAGCAGGGAGGGGGCATCCAGGTCATAGGTAAATAAGAGACAAATGGTTGCCTTCTTTTGAGTTTCTGATTAGCCTTTCACTGAATGCACAATTTACAGGAATAGTCACTTATGCCTTAGTCTGGCTTAGTGAAACAATAGGGCAAAGGAAGCAATCAGATATGCATTTGTTGCACAGGAACAGAGGGATGACTTTGAGTTCTGTCTGTCCTTTGTCCATGATTTTCCTGATGGGCAAATTATGAGAGAGGTATGTAGCTTTTGAACAAATCTTTGTAACTATCTTATTTAGGAATAGAATGAGAGGCAAGTTTGTCTGATACAGTTTCCAGCTTGACTTTTCCCTTTGGCTTAGTGATTTGGCGGTTCCGAGATTTATTTTCCTTTCAAAGTTTCTACCCACTTTTAATACCCTTTCATTTTTTTCCAAGTCTTGGATGCAAACCTAGCTAATGAATTGCACTGTGTCCTTTCCGTTAATGCTATGCTTGGTAACAGAATAAAGAAATATTAGTGTCCTGACAACTATCAGCTGTCCAGCTGTTCTGCCCCTCCTTACTACAAATAGTGTCACTCTGGTCATGGGAGAAGCTAAGCATCATAAAAACTGAATCTTTTTAAAGTCATATTGAGGGAAATAGTCCTGTGATATTATAATATATTAGGTCTTTGTCCCTGGTTCCCATCACAAAGCTCCTAAAACCCTTGAAATTTCCTGACAAATAGGATTATCTTCTTATTTATAATGTGTCCCTTTGGATTACATCTGAGTTTATGCTAATGATATAACTCAGAGTGTGACTCCTAGGTAGCCCAGGATAGGGCCAGTCACCTGAAAAAACAGGTAATAGAGGATTAGAGGATTGGCAAGTTGGAACTTTCAGCCTCACCCACCAACATCCAGGAAAGGCGGGAAGGCAGGGCTAAGGGATGAGTTCTATAAAAACTTTAATAAATTTTTTTTCTAGGCATAGTGGCTCATGCCTGTAATTCCAGCACTTTGGAAAGCTGAGGTAGAAGTATTGCTTGAGGGCAGGATTTCAAGTTCAGCCTGGGTAACATAGCAAGACCCCATCTCTACAAAAAAAAAAAAAAAAAAAATTTTAAATTATCGATGCATGATGATGCATACCTGTAGTCCTAGCTACTCGGGAGGCTGAGGTGGGAGGATCGCTTGACCCCAGGAGTTCACAGCTGCAGTGAACTATGATCAGGTCACTGCACTGAAGCCTGGGTCACAGAGTGATACCCTGTCTCTAAAAATAATAATAAAAACATAAAATGAAGTATTTTTCATTGACATGATTTTGTACACATTTATGGGGTATAATGTGATGTGTGTGTGTTTGGGAGATAGGGTCTCCACTCTGTTGCCCTCACTGGAGTACAGTCGCTTGATTATAACTCACAGCAGCCTTGGACTCCTGAGCTCAAGGGATTCTCCTGCCCCAGCCTTCGAAGTAGTTAGGACTACAGGTACACACCACCATGCCCAACTAATTTTTAAAAATGTTTTGTAGAGATAGGGTATCACTATGATGCCTAGGCTTGTCGCAAACTCCTGGCCTCAAGCAATCCTCCTGCCTTGATCTCACAAAGTGTCAGGACTACAGGTATGAGCCACTGCACCCAGCCTAATGTAATTTTGTTTTGATACATGTATACATTGTGTAATGATCAAATGATCAGAGTAATTAGCATATCCATCACCTCAAACATGTATTATTTCTTTGTGATAGGAACATATAAATCCTCTCTTCTAACTATTTTGAGAACTACAACACCTTGTTGTTTACTATAGTCACCCTACTGTGCCATAGGACACCAGAACTATAAAAACTCTTGAACAATGAGATTTGATGAGCTTCCAGATTGCTGAACACACAGAGGTGCCTGGAAGGTTATACACCTAGAGAGAGTGTAGAAGCTCTGCACCCTTCTCCTGATAGCTTGCCCTATGCATCTTTTCCATTTTGCTGTTATTCTGTATCCTTTATAATAAGCTAGTAAATGTAAGTAAGTGTTTCTGAGTCTTGTGAGCCACTCTAACAAATTAATTGAACCTGAGGAGGGGATTGTAGGACCCTGCAATTTATACCCAGGGAGTCAGAAGTGGCAATCTAGTGCTTGTGACTGGCATCTGAAATGGGAGTCGCAATCTCATTGGACTGAGCCATTAACCCATAGGATCTGACACTATCTCCAGGTAGACAGTGTCAGAATTGAATTAAATCATAAGATACCCAGTTGGTGTTCACTGGAGAATCTGATGCCAAAAGTGTTTTGTGCTGAGTATTAACTGTGTGTGAAAGTAGAGGGAAAAAACCCAGTTTGCTTTTTTTTTTTTTTTCCTTGACACAGGATCTTGCTCTGTCGTCTGGGCTGCAGTGCAGTGGTACAGTCATGGCTCACTGCAGCCCTGATCTACCTCAGCCTCCAGAGTAGCTGGGAATACAGGTGCACGCCGTTAATTTTAAAATTTTTTTGTAGAGACAGGGACTCACTATGCTGCCCAGACGTCTTGAACTCCTGGGCTCAAGAGAGCCTCTTGCCTCAGCCTCCCAAAGTGCTGGGATTACAGGCATAAACCACCACAGCCAGCCATTTTTTTTAAGGCAGCTGGCTGACTAGTTACCTAGCTGGCTATCTCTCTCTAATCTATTTATTACTCATTTATTTATTTATCATTCTATCAATTTGTCTATGTATTTACTTATCTACCTGTGTATTTATTTATTTAGAGATGGGAGTCACTGTGTTGCTCAGGCTGGTGTCAAACTCCTGGTCTCAAGCAATTATTTCACCTCAGCCTCCTAAGCGTCTGAGATCACAGGCTCCAGTCACCATGCCTGGCCACATTGGATTTTTAGACAGAAGGTTTGCTTCAAGTATGATTAAGGGGTAATTCATTCTCTGCAACCTCTTGAGAATTAAAAAGATTTTATGGCAATGGAGGCCTGATAATGGGGCCAAGGGTATTTGTGGCTTGTCTTACTGGGACACAAGAGTTGCTGAAGCCCTGGATACTGCCTTGATATTTTAGCCTTTAATGCTAAGGAAAGGTGCTAAGGAAAGGTTAGCCTAACTGAGTTCAAATTCATTAGAACTCAAGATTTCTGCCCAGCCAGTAGTTTGGAGAGGAGGTATACCATTGTCAATCCTGCATACTCCAATCTAACCCCACCCTCCCAACCTTCTTGGGTTCAGGACACTGTCAGCTAACCCTGTTCTAGCTTACAGGTTCAGGATTCTGGACAGAGGCTGATGTTGTCAAGTGGTGGGGCACCCGAGGCCCCTGTTAGCCCCAGTCCAAAACTAGGAGATCTCATTCCCATTGAAACAGGAATTAAAAGAAATTAAAGAGTGTGTAAGCAGAAATTCAGTTGTATGTAAGAAAACCCAATTCCCTCTGAGAAAGAGAAAGAGCTGGAGTCCTTTAAAAACTAACTGCCTATTTTTCTGTGGCTAGTGAGCTTTATCTCTCCTCCCTTCCCAAGCATTGTGAATACCCTGATTCCCTAGCTGTGCAGCTGCAAGGTCACTAGACAGATAAATAAACTCAAGTCACAAAACATGTTTTTCCTTAAAAAGTAAGAAATGATATAATGCATGTCTCAGTTGAATAACTGCCTTTGTTTCTCACTTCCATCTGCACAGATCTCCCCCCCACCCCACAAAATGCTTTAAAAGGTAACTTAACTCTTTGTTCGGGGCTCAGTCCTTTGGATGTTAATCCGACTGGGCTGGTATACCTAAATAATTAATAAATATCCCCCTGAACCCCATCAGTCTCTCTGATTCCTTAAAATTCCTGCTACACCATCACCAATTTCTAAGGCAGGAAAGTAGAACTGATGGCAGCGGCTGCCACCATCATGCTGGCTGCAGCAGGGAGGCGTGGCTGGGGCTGCACACTCCATGGACCTGGTGGGAGCCCCACCCCTTCCAAGTTGGGGAGGGAACTTCCCGGGTGCCACTGCAGTCACCCAAACTTCAGCTATAGACCTGGGCCTCCAGCTCCAGGGATCAGGCAGGAGCCCCCACCCTACTGGGCTGCAGATCTGATTGTCCCTGTGTTCTTCGAGGGAGTCAGGAGCAGGCAGGATCCCTGTCCTCCTGAGTGCAACTATAACTGCCCAATCCATGGCTGCAGACCCAGGCCTCTGGCTCCACGGAGTGGGCAGGAGCCAGGGACAAGTGGGAGCCCCACCCCTTCCTAGTTGGTGGGGTAGGAGGTCCTCAGGTGCATCTGTAGCCGCCCTCCCAGGTGCAGGACACGGGCATCTCTGCAGCTTGCATTCTCGGGGGCCAGGAAGTCCCCCCACCACAGGCTCAGGGGTGTCTGCTCCCACTGCCCGGTCTCTTTTGCCTCAGGCACCAGCTCTGATCTCATTTCAGAGAGGGGTTGGGGCCGAGCCGGAGGTGCTGTCACAGCTCAGAGGATATGTATTGGCTCAGGGCAGCGCTGACACACCAGTGCCCTGCCGCCTTGGCCCCCTCCAGAATTTGAGTGCCCATGAACATGAGAGAGGAAGCTGAGGGGGGCTGAGGGCAGCTCGACTCTGGCCTGCAAGTGCCCCTTGGTGCAAGCAGCCTGGGCGCCGTGGACTGCTGCGGGAGGCAGACAGGCTCCTGGGTGGAAGAGGGCAGGTCCCCAGTAAGACCCCACCTTCAGGCCAGGCAGCCAGTCCTGCCACATGGAGTGAGGACCTGTGGTGCCTTTTCTGGGCCCACCCATGTCTGCCCATGGACCAATCAGCACACACTTCCTTCCCCTCTGAGGTCCATAGAAGCCCTAGGCTCAGCCACAGCAGGGCAGAGGATGGAGAGATGGGATGACCTGCTTACAGAGAGGAGCTACTCACTATGGTTCTCCTCTGAGCTGTTGTAACACTTAATAAAACTCCTCTTCCTCCTTGTTCACCCTTCACTTGTTTGCATACCTCATTCTTCCTGGATGCAGGACAAGAACTCAGGTGCCTCTTCATCTTGTTCACTCTTCACTTGTCTGCATACCTCATTCTTCCTGGACACAGGATAAGAACTAGGGCAAAGATGTCACCAGCCACAGAGGTTTCTGGCCAGAAAACTGACACCCCAAAGATTCCATAACAGAACTAGCCATTTTAATGCAAGGTCAACATCAATGTGGATGTGGGGGTCACAGAAAAGGCTTTTTCTTAAGTGCCTGGCAACTACTAAAAAACAGAACAAAACAACCATGTCAGTTAGGCTTTACTGTCCACTCAGCATCCTAGTTAATGGAGTTAACATTGTATTTAATCCTTTTGGAAGTTCTCAGTCTGCAGATTGTGACACTATAGGCCTTTTCTCCCTGCCTGACTCCTCACTTTCACTCTCCTATTTTAGGATTTAGGATCCTTTCTCTGCATGAATATAGTCTAAAGAAGGCTAGTGTAATAGAGCTCATTTTGGGCATGTTCAAGTCTATTATCAAATCTCCCTAAATAGTCAAACCCCAAAGTGGGCTAACTGTTGTATGGGCCAATATTAGTTCCCTATTCCCAGTACTGATGACATAAAACAGTTCTATTGTATTTGCAAATAAGAGAAAGGGAGAAAACGTCTACAAAGAATTTCTTGGGGGAAGTTCTTGCCTTAGAATTTGGAAATAGATGAGAACATTTTCTTTCTCTTGTTTCTTGTGGCTCCTTTTCCTTTTCAGAATTCCATTAAGAGACCACTATGTAAACCAGAAAAGCAACTCACCAAACCTTGTCTTTCATTTCCTCTGAGCTTTCCTTGCCTCCTGAGACAGTGAAGGTTTCTTTCATCCTTCCAACCTGATTGTGGGAGTCAGCCAAGACTGACTGTGAGCCCTACCTGTGGTGTTAGGATGACAGCACTCAGGGGCTGCTTTTTTTGGACAACCCACCATCAGATCTGAGCATGTTTCCATTACTGTGTGCTCTCGCTCGCGCTCTCTCTCTCTCTCCCCCTGCAGCAAAACTAACAATAAATTCATCTTGATGTTTTTTCCCTGACAATAGTTCTTCGACACAACTTTAGGTTTTTCATGGTCTCAAGTAGTCAACTTTTGATCTCATTACCTGCAAATAAGTCTTCACTGCTGAAGAAAATGGAAGAGTATTTCAAATTAACAGAGGTTCGAATCAACCCTGAATTGACAGCCATCCTACCACCACTAAACAAATTCTGCAAAACCCACCTCTTCATAAATTGTACCACCAAAAGGGAAAAAACAATTCCTTAGATATTAGAAATTCCTCAAGAGAGTGTTCATTTATGCATTTGATACTTTCATAATGTTGAGTTTGTATGGCAGCTGCAAGGCATATTTTGACTGTATATAATTCTCTAATATTTCCATCCTCTTTCTGTCTAGAATTTTATTTAAGTTCTGGGATACGTGTGCATGGAATTTTATTTGTAACTGTTCTTTGTTTATTTTTAGACAAATCTAAAGATGCCACTCCCTATGCTGCTTTACCAAATGCTTAAGAACAACAGCAGGAGGACTTGGCTTTCATCTCCCCGCTTCAGTCTCATTGTAACTAAATGTACGTTAGTTTGTTTTGGGGGTGAATTACTTCCTCAAACCACTGCCTAAATATTTACAAAATCACTCATTTTAGCTCAGGTGTGTTTTTTTTTTTTTTTTTTTTTTGGAGACGGAGTCTCACTCTGTCGCCCGGGCTGGAGTGCAGTGGCCGGATCTCAGCTCACTGCAAGCTCCGCCTCCCGGGTTCCCGCCATTCTCCTGCCTCAGCCTCCCGAGTAGCTGGGACCACAGGCGCCCGCCACCTCGCCCGGCTAGTTTTTGTTTTTTGTATTTTTTAGCAGAGACGGGGTTTCACCGTGTTAGCCAGGATGGTCTCGATCTCCTGACCTCGTGATCCGCCCGTCTCGGCCTCCCAAAGTGCTGGGATTACAGGCGTGAGCCACCGCGCCCGGCCGGTGGTTTTAAATACTTCAAATAGTTAAGTACAATTGAGCCCTATTTATTTATTTATTTAGAGACAGAGTCTTGCTCTGTTGCCGAGGCTGGAGTGCAGTGGCATGATCTCAGCTCGCTATAACCTCTGCCTCCCACGTTCAAGTAATTCTCCTGCCTTAGCCTCCCAAGTAGCTGGGATTATAGGTGCATGCCACCATGCCTGGCTAATTTTTGTATAATCCAGCTCCTCAGTACATTAATTCGAATACTTCCAGCTCAGACTGAGTCCCAACATGAAGGTACACAGAAGACAGTAGTATTCTCCCTTAAGGAGGGCTAACAGCCTCTGTATTTACTTTTCCCATTTCTACTCCTTAAAGCCCCTAGAGTTCAAAACTTATTTTCCAGTCATGGAAAAGTCAATAAAAACACTACCGCCCTCCAGGTTCCCATCCAGGAGCTCCTGTATCACTGTGGGTACTGCTGCTACCTCATCCTCCCACTCCTCCCTGCTTCTCCTCTTCTTTCCCCTCTCAGAACTATCTTCCTGAATTGAATTCTTTTTTTTTTTATAGACTATCTTTGGAGACAGGGTCTTACTCTGTCACTTTGGCTGGAGTGCAGTGGCACCATCTCAGCTCACTGCAGCCTCCACTTCCTGGGCTAGAGCGATTCTTGTGCCTAAGCCTCCTGAATAGCTGGGACTACAGGTGTGCACCACCATGCCCAGCTAATTTTTATATTTTTAGTAGAGCTGGGGTTTCGCCATATTGGCCAGGCTGGTCTTGAATCTTGATCTCAAGTGATCCATCTGCCTTGGCCTCCCAAAGTACTGGGATTACAGGTGTGAGCCACCACACCTGGCCAAAATTGAATTCTTGTTCCCCACTGAAGTGTCAAATAAACAAGAGCCAGGCTAGGTTGAAGGCACTGTAGTTCTTTAAGAAGTGTTTTACGGGTACCCTGGAATGTGTTAATATTCTGAATATTAATCGCTCTTAACCATGGGTCCTATGCTTGACACTGTACATGAGTTTTTATCTGCACAACAACCACAATTGTCATCATCCCCATTTTAAAAGAAATTAAACCAGAGTGGAATAACTACCTCATACATAAACAAGCCATGTCCCGCCTTGATGAATGAAGTGATTCTACTCACTGGACTTAACAGGATATGGCCCCTCGTCTACTGGCAAGTTGGAATAGAAAAGGGCAAAGAGGCCGGGCCTGTTATATCAGGAAATGCTCTTTGAGGGTATAAGGACATTTGATCAAACTGTCTCTTAGTTCCCTTTATCCTGGAGGATATTGATCATTTTTGTCATTAACAGTGCCTGGCACAGTAATTAAGAACTTGATTCATGTGAGCTATTACTATTATATGCATTGTTACTCCCATGTTATTGATAAAAACTATTTCTAACTCAAGAGACTCTTATCCAAGTCATCAGCTAGGAGTGAAAACTGAAACTGGATAGGGAGTATGGTTAGACATTCAGTATAGTACATAACTCAAACAGAAAAGGTTTGAGCCAAGCCCCTGGGCCAGGAGCATGCAGATATATCCAGAAGATGGGGGAGTGCTGAGGGAGATCCACAGACTGTGTATGTGATGAAAGGGACATTGGAGTATAGTAGGACGTAGAGTTGAAAAGGAAGAAATCAAAATGTGGCTATGCTGTATAAAACTGGCAGATATGTATTCTATATGCCACTGGGAACCAGGAGATATTTTGAACAAAGAATTTATATAAGCCTATTCATGTTTTAGGAAGGAAACACAAGCTTTAGGGGGTAGAAAAAGAGGTGGAAGCTAAAGTTAGGAGTCTGATTAGAGGGAAAAGTATTGAATAACTCAAGTTTTTAATTAATATATAACAGTTGTACATATATTTCTGGGGGTACATATATTTTGATACATGCATACAATGTATAATAATCAAATAAGGGTCATTGGGGTATCCATCACCTCAAATATTTATCATTTACTTGTGTTGAAAACATTCCAAATCTTCTCTTGTAGCTATTTTGAGATACACAATAAATTATTCTTAACTATAGTCACTCTACTGTGCTATCAAATGCTAGAACTTTTTGCTTCTAACTGTAGTTTTGTACCCATTAGCCAACTTCTCTTCATCCTCCCTTCCCCTACCCTTCCCAGCCTCTGGTAATCACTATTTTACTCTATACCTCCATGAGATCCTTTGTTTGTTTGTTTTCATATATGAGTGAGAACATGCAATATTTGTCTTTCTGTGCCTGGCTTATTTCACATAACACAATGCCCTTCAGTTCTATCCATGTTTCTGCAAATGAAAGTATTTCTTTCATTTTTATGGCTGAATAATATTTCACTGTATATACATACCACATTTTATTCATTTCTTGCTGGACACTTAGGTTGAATCCATATCTTGTCTATTATGAATAGTGCTGCAATAAATATGACAGTACAAATATCTCTTCAATATATTGATTTTCTTTCATGTGAATATATACACAACAGTGGGATTGTTGGATCATATGGTAGTTCTATTTTTTGTTTTTTAAGGAAACTTCATACTATTTTCATTAATGGCTATACTAATTTAAATTTCCATCTGCAGTGGATAAGTGTTCTCCTTTCTCTGCGTCCTTACCAGTATTTGTTATTTTTGTCTTATAATAGCCATTTTTATCAGTTTTCTCAGGTTGAATATAATAGCCATTTAAATTGGGGTGAGATGATATCTTATTGTGGTTTTGATTTGCATTTCTCTGATTAGTGATGTTGAGCATTTTTCATATACCTGTTGGCCACTTGTATGTTTTCTTTTAAGAAATGTATATTCATTGTTAATGGCAAATCTAAAGAAACAGAAATGTCTGTTTAGATCATTTGCCCATTTTTAATCAGATTTTTTTTTTTTGCTATTGAGTTATTTGAGTTGCTTTTATATTTTGCATATTAACTCTTTATTGAATATATGGTTTGAAAATAATTTCTCTCACTCCATAGGTTGTCTCTTCACTCTATTGATTGTTTCCCTTGCTGTGCAGAAGCTTTTTACCTGGATGTAATCCCATTTGTCTATTTTTGCTTTCGTTGCCTGTGCTTTAGAGGTCTTACACAAAATACCTCTGCCAAGACCAATGTCTTGAATCATTTCTCAGCATTTTCTTCCAGTAGTTTTATAGTTTCAGGTCTTACATTTAAATCTTTATTTAAGAGATAGGGGTCTCACCATGTTGCCCAGGCTGGACTTGAACTTCTGGGCTCAAGCAATCAGTCCTTCTGCCTCAGCCTCCCAAGTAGTGGGACTACAAGCACACACCACCATGCCTGGCTTTCTTTAATCCGTTTTGATTTGATTTTTGTATATAGTGAGAGTCAGGAGTCTAGTTTTATTCTTCTGCATATGGCTATCCAGTTTTCCCAGCATCATTTATTGAAGAAACTGTTCTTTCCCAATATACGTTCTTGGCATCTTTGTCAAAAATGAGTTGGCCGTAAATGTGTGGATTTATTTCTGGGTTCTTTATTCTGTTCCATTGGTCTGTGTGCCTGCATTTATGCCAGTATTATGCTGTTTTGGGTTACTATGGCTTTATAGCATATTTTGAAGTCAGGTAGTGTGATGCTTCCAGCTTTGTTCTTTTTTTCTCAGGATTGTTGTGGCTATTTGGGGTCTTTTGTGGTTTCATATGAATTTTAGGATTGTTTTTTCTATTTCCATCAAGAATGTTGCTGGCACTTTGGTAGGGATTGCAATCTGTAGATCACTTTGTATCATATTATATAGGTAGCAAGGCAAACAATCAATAGAGTGAAGAGACCACTGTAGATCACTTTGGATAGTATGGATATTTTAACAGTATTAATTCTTCCAATCCATGAGCATGAGATGTCTATTTTTTTTTGTATCCTCTTCAATTTATTTCATCAGTGTTTCATAGTTTTCTTTGTAAGAGATCTTTCACTTCTGTGGTTAAATTTATTCCTAGGGGTTTTTTTTTTTTTTTTCGGTAGCAATTATAAATGGGATCGCTTTTTTGATTTATTTTTCTAATTCTTTGCTGTTGGCATATACAAATGCTACTGAGTTTTGTATGTCGATTATGTATCTTGCAACTTTACTGAATTTGATTATCAGTTCTAATAATTTTTGGTAGAGTCTTTAGGATTTTCCAGATATAAGATCATGTCATCAATGAACAAGGATAATTTAAGTTCATCCTTTCCAAATTGGATGCCCTTTAAGTCTTTCTCTTGCCCGATTACTTTGGCTAGGACTTTCAGGACTATGTTTAATAAAAATAGTAAAATTGGTCATCCTTATCTTCTTTCAGTTCTTAGAGGAAAGACTGCCAATTTTTCCCCAGAAAGACTACCAATTTTTCCCCATTCAGCATGATGTTAGCTGTGGGTTTGTCACATATGGCCTTTATTGTTTTGAGATATGTTCCTTCTATACCCAGTTTGTTGAGTTTTTGTCATGAAAAGATACTGAATTTTACTGAATGCTTTTTTCAGCATCTGTTGAAATCATCATGGACAAAAATGTCCTTAGTTTTGTTAATGTGATATAACACATTTATTGATTTGTGTATGGTGAACCATTTTACATCCTTGCAGCAAATCCCGCTTGATCATGGTGAATGATCTCTTTAATGTGATGCTGAACTTGGTTTGCTAGTATTTTATTGGGAATTTTTACATCTATGTTCATCAGGAATATTGGCCTGTAGTTTTGTTGTTGTTGTTGTTGTTGTTATTGTTGTTGTATCTTTGTCTGGTTTTCCTGTCAGGGTAATGCTGGCCACATATAATGAATTTGGAAGTATTCCCTACTGTTCAAATTTTTTGGAATAATTTGAATAGAATTTATATTTGTTCTTAAAATGTTTGGTAGAATTCATTGTGGAAGCCATCTGCTCCTGGGTTTTTCTTTGATCAGAGACTTTTTATTACTGCTTTGATCTCATTACTTGTTACTGGTCTGTTCAGGCTTTCTATTTCTTATAGGTCATATGTGTCCAAGAATTTAACCATCTTATAGGTTTTCCAGTTTGCTGGTATGTAGTTGGTCATAATGGTCTCCCGTGATCCTTTACATTTCTGTGGTATTTCTGTGGTATTAGTTTTAATGTCTCCTTTTCCTTTCTGATTTTATTTATTTGGGTCTTCTCTCTTTTTTCTTACTTGGTCTACCTAAAGATTTGTCAATTTTGCTTGTTTATCCCTTTGGAAAACTATTTGTTTCATTGATCTTTTGTATTTTTTTATAATCTCAATTTCATTTATTTCTGTGCTGATCTTATTTTCTCCCTTCCTTCCTTCCTTCCTTCCTTCCTCTCTTTCTCTCTTTCTCTCTTTCTTTTTGAGACAGAATCTTGCTCTGCTCCCCAGGCTGGAGTGCAGTGGTGCGATCATGGCTCACTGCAGCCTCAACCTCCTGGGCTTAAACACTCCTCCTGCCTCAGCTGCCTAAGTAGCTGGGACTACAGGCACATGCCATCATTCCTGGCTAATTTTCAAACTTTTTTTGTAGACACAGTCTCACTTTGTTGCCCAGGTGGGTCTCAGACAATCATCCTGCCTCAGTCTCCCAAGGTGCTGTGATTAAAATGTTATTAAAACACCCAGCCTTGTTACATTCTTTCTACTAATTTAGGGTTTGATTTGTTCTTGCTTTTCTAGTTCCTGGAGGTGCATCATTAGGTTATTTGAAGTCTTACTACTTTTAAAAAAAATTTTATTTTTCATTCTTGTGGGTATATAGTAGGTACATATATTTATGGGTACATGAGATGTGTGGATACAGGCATGCAATGTATAATAATCACATCATGGAACATGGGGTATCCCTCCCCTCAAGTGATTATTCTTTGTATTACAAACAATCCAATTATACTCTTTTAGTTATTTTAAAATGTACAATTAAATTATTATTAACTAGAGACATCCTGTTGTGCTATCAAATAGTAGGTGTCATTCATTCTAACTAGTTTTTGGTACCCATTAATCATCCCTGACTCCCCTACCACCCTTCCCAGCCTCTGGTAATCAACCTTCTACTACGTCCATGAGTTCAACTGTTTTGATCTTTAGATCCCACAAATAAGTAAGAAAATACAATGTTTGTCTTTCTGTGCCTAGTGCCCCCCAAAGCACTAGGATTACAGGTGTGGGCCTCTATGCCCAGCCCAAATGACTTTATTATTGCACGTTCATATCCTTTTCTTTCAGATTGAATAACTCTCTCTAGCATTTTCTTGCAAGACAGGTCTGGTGATGATGAATTCATTCACCTTTTGTTTGTCTCAGAAAGTCTTTATCTCTCCTACATGTTTGAAGGATAGCTTTGTTGGGTGTATTATTCTCAGTTTTTGCCTTCAGCACTTTGAATATATCATCTCACTCTCTCCTGTCCTGTACCATTTCTGCTGACAGTCTGCTGCCAGACAAATCAAAGTCCTTTATATGTTATTTGCTTTTATTTCTCTTGCTGCTTTTAGGATCTTGTCTTTGTCCTTGACCTCTGAGAGCTTAATATATATTTTGGTGTAGTCCTATTTGGGTTTAATCTGCTTGGTAATCTTTGACTTTCCTGTATCTGGATATTTATATGTTTCTCTAGGTTTGGGAAGTTTTCTGTTATTTCTTTGAATAAGCTATTGACCCCCTTTTCTTTCTCAACTTCCTCTTGAGGGCCAATGACTCAGATTTGCTCTTTTGAAGTTATTTTCTAGTTCTTGTAGGTATTCTTCATTCCTTTCCCTTCTTTTTTCTTTTTTTCTTCTCTGACTGTGTATTTTCAAATAGACTATCTTTGAGCTCACTCTTTCTTTCTTCTGCTTGATCAGTTCTGCTGTTGATACCTCTGTGATGAGTTTTTCAGTTCAGCCAATGTATTTCTCAGTTCCAGGTATCTGTTTGATTTTTTTCTCATCATTTCCATTTCTTCATTAAATTTCTCTGATACATTTCTAAATTGCGTTTCTGTATTAACTTGGAGATTGCGAGTATCTTCAAAACTGCTATTTTGAATTTTTTTTTTTTTTTTTTTTTTTTGAGATGGAGTCTCGCTCTGTCACCCAGGCTGGAGTGCAGTGGCCGGATCTCAGCTCACTGCAAGCTCCGCCTCCCGGGTTTACGCCATTCTCCTGCCTCAGCCTCCCAAGTAACTGGGACTACAGGCGCCCGCCACATCGCCCGGCTAGTTTTTTTGTATTTTTTTAGTAGAGACGGGGTTTCACCGTGTTAGCCAGGATGGTCTCGATCTCCTGACCTCGTGATCCACCCGTCTCGGCCTCCCAAAGTGCTGGGATTACAGGCTTGAGCCACTGCGCCCGGCCTATTTTGAATTCTTGATCTGACTCCTGTTACTTTGCTATCTGAGAGCTCACATGTTGCTCTCTCATTGGGGTTGATCACTGGTTCCTTGCTTTGTCCATTTGGAGAGGTCATCGTTCACTGTTTGCTGTTATTTCTTATGTATGTAGATCTATGTCTTCGCGTTAAAGAATTGGTTATTTTTTCAAGTCTTTCCTGTCTGAGTTGGTTTGTGTGTTTAGAGGTTCTGTGCGATTTGCCCGTTGATTCCCTTAGCCCTAGATTGCTGCCTTCTCTTGAGCACTAGATGGCGCCCTAAGCACAGCTTTTCTGTAGCTCTCCAAGTGCTGCCCATTGCAGATAAAGGGAGATTCCAAAGGGGACTCCTCAGCTGTGTGGGGAAGCTGGCTATGGCTTCGTGCTCAGAGGTTCCCTGCAGGGTGCCTCCTACAGTGTGGTGCTGCTAAACTACCTCTCTAATTTGGTGTCCCCTTTTTCTATAGTGGAGAGCAGACCCCGAGTTTCTAGTGCTGGGCCATGCGGCCCCACCTCCAAGGTTTGTCTCCACCTGTCCTTAGGTGGAGGCACTTGTGATGCTTCCTGTGAGTTGAGGCAGGAACAACTTTCTTGCATAGGAACCCAAGATGATGGGGAAGCTGGCTGTCCACTTTGATCTCACTTTTTCCAATGTAGAAACCATGAGTCTTGGAGGATTCTTCCATGTGGTGTCTAGTACTTTGGGGGAGGGGCATTGTGGATAGAGAAGTCCATTTCTCTCACTTTCAGCTCATAGTTTTTCACTTCTCTGTGGCCTCAGGGATTGTCACAGCTTTGGCTTTGAGTTCTTGTGATAAATGTGGCACTGAATAGTTGTTTTTGGTTTTCAGTGGGCAGGGGGAGTGAATCCAGATTGCTTCTACTCTGTCTTTCGTGACATTACTCCCCAACTCTGAAGTTTTGAGAATGAGTGACTGAAGAATTGTAATGCCATTATCCAAGCTAGGGGACATGGAACATGTCATGGTAAATAAATAGGTCAGGTTGCGCTTGTTGAATTTGAGAGTCATCTGCAACTAAATGGACTATAAGAATCTTGACCTTGGCATTCAGGAGAGAGAGCTGAGATAAAAGCATAGATCTATAAATCATGAGTGTGAAGGGATGGTGGTTGAATCCTTTAGAGTGGAGGGGATCATAAAGGTAGAGAGGGTAGAGTGAGAATTCAAAAGTGCCAAGAACTGGACTTTGAGCAACCAACTCCTACACCTTGAGGAATGGGTAGAAGAGAAGTGAGCATACTAAGACAGGGAGCAGCAGTTGGAGAGATAGGAGAAAATTCCAAAAAGTGCTGGTCATAGAAACCAAGGGAAGAGAGACATTCAGAAAAGAGAAAGTAGCTTTTTTGCAATGGGTTTGCCACTAGAACATAGGTTGTCTTGAAAACCACCCCTAAAAACCAAAATGGGAAAGGAAAAGACTCATATCAATATTGTCATCATGGACATGTAGATTCAGGCAAGTCCACTACTACTGGCCATCTGATCTACAAATGCAGTGGCATCAACAAAAGAACCACTGAAAAATTCAGAAGAAGGTTGCTAAGATAGGAAAGGGCTCCTTCAAGTATGCCTGGGTCTTGGATAAACTGAAAGCTGAATGGTATCACCACTGATATTTCCCTGTGGAAATTTGAGACCAGTAAGTACTACATGATTATCATTGATGCCCCAGGATACAGAGTCTTCATCAAAAACACAATTACGGGCCGAGCACAGTGGCTCACGCCTGTAATCTGGGCACTTTGGGAGGCCGAGGTGGGCAGATCACTTGAGGTCAAGAGTTCGAGATCAGCCTGGCCAACATGGTGAAACCCCATCTTTACTGAAAATACAAAAATTAGCTGGGTGTGGTGGCATGCATCTGTAATCCCAGCTACTCGGGAGGTTGAGGCAGGAGAATCACTGGAACCCGGGAGGTGGAGATTGTAGTGAGCCGAGATCATACCACTGCACTCTGGACTGGGGAACAGAGCATGACCCTGCCTCAAAAACAAACAAAACAAAACAAAACAAAAAACGACTACAGGCACATCTCAAGCTGACTGTGCTCTCTTGATAATTGCTGCTGGTGTTGGTGAATTTGAAGTTGGTATCTCCAAGAATGGGCAGACCCATGAGCATGCCCTTCTGGCTTACATGCTGGCTGTGAAACAACTACTTGTTAGTGTTAACAAAATGGATTCCACTTAGTCACCCTACCACCAGACGAGATACAAGGAAATCAGCACTTACATTAAGAAAATTGGCTACAACCCTGACACAGTAGCATTTGTGCCAATTTCTGGTTGGCATGTTAACAACATGCTGGAGCCAAGTGCTAACATGCCTTGGTTCTAGGAATGGAAAGTCACCTGTAAAGATAGCAATGCCAGTGGAACCATGCTGCTTGAAGCTCTGGACTTTATTCTACCATCAGGTCATCCAACTTATGAGCCCTTGTGTCTGTGTCTCCAGGATGTCTACAAGATTGTTGGTATTGGTACTGTACCTGTGGGCCGAGCAGAGACTGGTGTTCTCAAACCTGGCATGGTGGTCAACTTTGCTCCAGTCAATGTTAGAACTGAAGTAAAGTCTATTGAAATGCACCATGAAGCTTTGAGTGAATCTCTTCCTGGGGACAATGTGGGCCTCAATGTGAACAAGGTGTTTGCCCACTTAATAAAATCGGATATAAAGAACAAGAAGGCTAAGTTGTTATAAACGTCAGTTAGCATGCCTTACAGTTCTTGGTGGCTTAGATCACCACTTTATATTTCAAAGTATCTGAATAAAGACAGCTTCACAGTTGCTCCCAAGTCTTCATATCTGAAAGAATCCTTTTACAAATCTGAAATGGAACAATTTGATATTTATTACAGAATCATCGTGGTCTTGAAAGAAATAAGTGATTTACATTTGTAACCATATTTCCAAAGAGAATGTCTTTTGTATGAAATGGGGGAATGTAAGAGGTACATAGATTATTTACAACTGTCTCTGTCAAGCATTTGCCCTTTATTTGTGTCCATTGCTGGATTCAACACTCTATTGGCATATCCATACTTAATTTTTTTGTTGTTGCTGTTGTTGTTCTGATTAAAAACATGCATTACATTCTTTCTAAGAAAAAAAAAAAGAATGTGTCTGCCAAAGATGTTCATCATGGCAGTGTTGCTGGTGACAGCAAAAATGACCCACCAATGGAAGCATCTGGGTTCACTGCTCAGGTGATTATCCTGAACCATCTAGGCCAAATCAGTGCTGGCTATGCCCTGTACTAGATTGTCACACATCTCACATTCCTTGCAAGTGTTCTGAGCTGAAAGAAAAGATGACCATTCTGGTAAGAAGCTAGAATATGGCCCTAAATTCTTGAAATCTGATGATGCTGCCATGATTGATGTAGTTCCTAGCAAGACCATGTGTGTTAAGAGCTTCTCTGAATATTCTGACTATCTGACTATTCTTCTCTGGGTCATTTTGTGGGGAAATATACCTTTATACCAAGTATAGAGCCAAGTATGAACTTACACAACAGGTTATATAGGTTATATAACAAGTGGAGGTGTGCACCTGCATGCCAAACTTGCTGAGACAGACAGTTGCCATGGGTGCAGAGGACAAGAAGGTGGCTAGAGCTGGTAAGGTCACCAAGTCTGTCCAGAAAGCTCAGAAGTCTAAATGAATATTATCCCTAAAACATGCCACCCCCGTCTTTTTTGTTGTTGTTGTTTGTTTTTTTGTTTGTGTTTGTTTGTTTGTTTTGAGACAGGTTCTCACTCTGTTGCCCTGGCTGGAGCACGGTGGCATGATCTCTGCTCACTACAACCTCTGCCTCCTGGGTTCAAGCAGTCCTCCTGCCTTAGACTCCCAAGTAGCTGGGACTACAGGCATGTGCCACCATGCCTGACTAGGTCTCATTATATTGCCCGGACTGGTCTCAAACTCCTGGGCTCAAGTGATCTACCCATCTCAGCCTTCCAAAATGTTGGGAGTACAGGCATGAGCCACGGTGCCTGGCCTGAGTCTTAATCAGTGATGGAAGAGTCTCAGAACTGTTTGTTTCAATTGGCCACTTAAATTTAGTCGTAAAAGATTGGTTAATGATAACAATGCATTGTAAAACCTTCGGAAGAAAGGAGAATGTTTTGTGAACTTTTTTTTTTTTTGGCATCTGGTAGTTTTAAGTTATTTAGTTTTTAAAATCAGCACTTTTTAGCGGAAACAACTTGACCAAATACCTGTCACAGAAATTTGAGACCCATTAAAACCAAATTTAATGAGGAAAAAAGAGAGAGTAGTCAACAGTGTTAAGAGTACAAAGAAATAAAGTAGACTAAGATCTGGATGTGATGTTTTATAAGTTTCTGACGAATTAAAATAGTGTTTTAAAAGCCAGAGTCATATTCAAAGAACTACAGAGAAAATGGGAGGAAGAAAAATGCTTTTGCAATAAACTTAGGGTGCCATTTAAAGAAGTTTGACATCAAAAAGAAAGCAAGGGTAATAGATGGGTTACTTAAGTGTCATGTACAAATCTCTTCCTTTTTTTTTCAAAATTGAATTTTTTTTTGTAATGTCTATAATCCTGTGTCTGATTTGCAAATTTGGATGTAAAATAAGAATCACTTGAACACAGTTGCAGAGTTTGATCAGAGAAGCAGAGTGAAAAGCAATAAGGGATGATTACAGTAATTAGACCATATGCAATTGTGGAAGCAGGGTGTCAGGTCCTGGGGTCTGGGTCCAACACATGCTGAAGTCCAGAAGGAGTGGGTGGATGAGCAGAAAGAACATTCAGGGGGCTGTAGGCAGGTGAATATGGTTTTATTCAGCAGCAGCTTTTATTAACAGCTTTCTCACACTAGCTCTCTCACACTGGCCACCCTGTCTTGGCTGCTTGAGCCGCGGCTCCCACACACAGCTGTGCAGCCAGCTCTCCTTTGCCTTCAGGGTCAGCAGTTTAACTCTTTTTCTCTCTGGGGGCACGAGCAAGCCAAGCTGTGTCCTGACTCTCTCCCGTCCATCTGCAAGACTGACAGTTTTCGCTCTCTCTCTTTCTCTGAGCACCAGCGCACCCACCACCATGTTGAGCCAAGCTGAGCCCCAACAGCCCTGTACAGCATTAGCAGGGCAAATATACCTTTATACCAAGTATAGAGCCAAGTATGAACTTACACAAACAGGTTATGTAACAAGTGGAGGTGTGCACCTGCATGCCAAACTTGCTGAGTCATGCAGGCCTGGATATCCACTTCGGCTTATTCCTTGACCAAAGCACATCCGTGTACCTTACACTCCACCCCTTAAGCTGAGGGAGACTTAGGTCTTGGGCACACAGGTTTGATACTCAGGTTTTGCACACAGGCCTGACATATAAACTTTGGGCATGCAGGCCTGATACATACACAGGCTTGACACATAAGCCTGACACACAAGCTTTGGGCATGCAGGCCCAATACATACATAAGCTTTTGGGCACTCAAGCCCATTATATACATAAGCTTTGATGAACTGCCCAGCTATTGGCGCAGATCACCATAGGTTGTCACATCCTTGGTGATTACCAGTCACACTGCCCTGAGTTTAGCTTATTAGCTGCCTTGCCCACACCTGGTTTCAAACCACATGGTGTTAGTACTAGGCTGGACTGCACCCCAGCTAGATCTAGCTGTGTGCCATGCCCTATCAGGAATGAGGGGATACCCTTCCTAATGGTGAAGTCTCAGGGATTAGGAGTGCCTCAGGCCCCATGGCCTTATCTTGCATTAGGACTACAGGTCCCAAGACCTCTTGCAACTTTGCTGCTAAGGTTTTTGTACTTAGCATACTTCACCATTTCAAGTAGGCACCGCACTTCGCTAAAGTGGATGTCTGTGCTGTCTCTGTCCAGGGGGTCATTACCCATGAATGCACCCATCCCACTATTAATAACTGCTTCTCTATTAGTAAGCACCAGAGCTCAGCTCCCGTCCACAGTTGGGACTAACAGCCCACTGGTGCTTCCAAGTGCTCCATGCACTGCTATAGGCCCTAGCCAAAATTATCTGTGGTTACATGCACATTCAGTGTAAATGAGCACCCTAGTTTACTACCCAGAAAGGCTGTCTCAGCCTCATCACCCCAATCCCAGGCAAGAGGGACACTGCCACTTTTAAACCTGCAAGAGAATCAGAGGTTAACAAAACATTATTAACAAAACCACAACATATGGTGGGGCCTATACAGTAGCCCTGCAGCAACACTGTGAAAGTCCATTGTCACTGTCCCATGAAGGCAAATTGTTACTTGCTCTCTGGAGCATTGTCAGTTGACAAGAATGCATTAGCCAAGTCCACCACACAATGGCACTGCCAAGTTCCGTTGTCAAGTGGTCTATTAAGTCTGTGATAGATGACACAGCTGCCAAGGCATACAAAACATCCACCCAGAATGTCTTCGGGTATGGATGCGAGAGACATACACAGCGCATAAGCGGAAAGCCAAGCAGCTGATGCCAAGATGCAGAGATACAGGTTTCACTTTCACTGACCAGTCTTCACAGTTGTCAATAAATGCAGCTCTGCCCAGAAACTTATCCGGGGGTCAGGGACCAGTGGATTGCCAAGTCCAAATGTGGCTCCTGTTGTCCGGTGCCCTCCAAGCTGGGCATCTCGGCCAGTTCTCTTATCAAACAGAAAAGGCTTTACACTTCCACCAACTGTAGCAGGTACTCTTTGAACTGGAATGCTTGAGCGGGACTGGGTTGCGCAGCAAGGTCCTTCTCCCAAATGACTTGCACTAAGTCTGTGCACGACTACCGACATTATTTGCTTAACTCCCTCAACTCAGCAGGGGCACAGGCACCAAAGGAAGGGTGCTCCACCACAGCAGGGGGTCTCTGGGCCTACTCGTGGGGCCCAGTAGCTGCTCATGATCTATTTTGTGGTGGATCATTGGGCAAGCCTGCCATGGAGGTTCTTCCTCCTCCCTGCACTGAGTCCCACAAGAACTGGGCATGAACTTCCCACAGCACAATTACAAACACTCATCTGACTCTGCCAGCAAAGGCATGCTTCTTCTCAGTGCTGTGCACTTCCAGGTGCTTCAGTGCCTTCTCCATACTCACAGGAGACCCACCCACTGCCTCCCATGTTTCCACTGGAGCCCATCTTCACAGCACAGCCACCACCGGGTATCACAGCCCATGCTGCGGCCACAAAGCCAACCCGGGAGCCCTCAGGGACTGGGGCCCACTCACCTCATCCCATTCTCATCACCAGTTGTCAGGTCCCGGGATCCAGGTCCAGCCCATGCTGAAGTCCAGAGGGAGTTGGTGGATGAGCAGAAAGAACACTTGGGGGGCCGTAGGCAGGTGAATATGGTTTTATTCAGCAGCAGCTTTTATTAACAGCTTTCTCACACTAGCTCTCACACTGTTCGCCCTGTCTCAGCTGCGTGAGCCAGTGGCTCCCAAAGACAGTTGTGTATCTGGCTCTCCCTTGCCTTCAGGGTCAGCAGCAGCTTAACTCTTTCTCTCTGGGCATGAGCAAGCCAAGCTGTGTGCTGGCTCCCTCCTGTCCGTCTGCAAGACGGACAGCTTTGGCTCTCTCTCTTTCTCTGGGCACCAGCGTGTCCGCCATGGTAAGCCATGTTGAGCCGAGTGGAGTCCCAAGAGCCCCTGTAGGACGTTAGCAGGGCAGTTATACCTTTTACAGACAATAGTGGCTTAGAGTGAAGTATAAACTTACATAAACAGGTTATATAACAAGTGGAGGTGTGCGCCTGCATGCCAAACTCACTGAGTCATGCAGGCCTGGATATTCACCTTGGCCTATTTCTTGACCAAAGAACATCCATGTACCTTACACAGGGGAAGAAATCTATGGAAGGCTATTGTCTCTGCACTTATGGCAGTCTGAAATCACTGTAGATATTCAGGGCCCACAGTTGGGAAGAAGAGGTGTATGTGGTGTGGGGGAAAGCAAGGACAAACTGGAACCTGCAAGGATTAACTTGAATATCTAGGACAAAGTAAATCCCGTGAAGACTTACTGGAACCTGCGTCTGTCTCTTATTGCCTCCAACCTAGAGAAAGAGCTGACATCCATAGTGATGGAAATGCACACACAACTGACCTAGGACTTGGAGAAGTTGAAGAAGGAGATCTTGTCAGAGTTGGAGTTGCTGCAGGTCCTGCTGCTGCCCCACACCAACAAGGTGTGCCAGTGGATCAGTGCCAGTGTACGCCAGTGGCAACAGTGCCTGGTCCTACCAAACTTCAGAATATAGTATCTGTTGCTTTACTCCCACTTCCCAAGCCCTGCCCAAATTTTCCTCCTGGTCCAGTCTCAGAACCATATTGGGAAGGCAATTCCAGGAAACTATGTTTCTAGCTTAGCTAAGTTGGCAAAGCCACTTCAACAACTGTGAGACAAATACAGACCAGTAGAATGTGACTGGTCACTATTAGAGAAAAGGATAACACACAGTAGAGAAAAAAGAAAGAATCCCAAACCAAAAAACGTATGGGTCATTCTGCGCATCAGTTATGGACAAGGACTTCTCAGTGTTTGGTGCTCACATTCAACAAAAGCTGTGTCCAAGAAGGACTCATTTAACCAGTATCATCTACCCCAACAATCCTGAGTGTCTATGTCCATAATGTTCAGCAGAGCAGAAGAGGAAGAAACAGTAAGCATGGAGTTACTGGCAGAATTTTGGAATGCTTCTGGTCACCATGAATTTTGGTCACTGACCTCTGACTTCTGAAATAAGCCATCCAACACTGAACCTTCCACCCAGCTTTTCAAAGAGGGTGAGTGTTCCCTTATTTTTAAAGCAACCATTGGTGAAATAAAGGTGACACATAAATTAGATTCACTGTATAGGCTTTGGCAAAAGTTGTGATTTGTTTCCAAAGCTTCAGATAGAAATGAATCCCAGTGTGACACATGGATATCTTTTCAGTTTAAAAGCAAAGTTTCAGAGGTGAAAACTTCGGCTTCTGTGCTCTCACCCACCCCTCTGAGGAATACGAAATAGCTGGGGGCCCATGGATAAAACAGAAAAGCAGTAGAGAATAGCTTGAAGGCACCAGGAGGCTAGACAGATGGCTGTAAAGATATTCTGCTTATTTTATGGGGTAAGCCATGCTTTGAGCATTTTCCAAAGGGGAAAGAAAGGTGAGCAACTTTATTTATCACAAAACAGTTGATTTTTTACTTACTTTACTTACAAATGACTATGGTTTGAATATTTGTCCCCTCCAAAACTCATGTTGAAATTTAATCCCAGTGTGGCAGTATCGAGAGGTGGAGACTTGGGGCTTTTAAGAGGTGATGGGTCATAAGGGCTCTGCCCTCATGAATGGACTAATACATCCATGGATTAATGGGTCAATAGATTTAATGAGTTATCATGGTAGTGGCTTCATAAGAAGAGGAAGAGAGACCCAAGCTAGGATACTCAGCCCCCTCACCTTGTGATGCTCTGTGCTGTCTAGGAAGTTTACAGAGAATCCCCACCAGCTAGAGGGTCCTCACCAGATGCAGTCACTTGACCTTGGGCTTTTCAGCCTCCATAACCATATGAAATAAATTCCTTTTCTTTATAAATTACGCAGTTTTAGATATTCTATTATAAGCAACAGAAAACAGACTAAGACAAGAACGTTTGATGAAAAGCTATGCCTTTTAAATTTTGACTGGCATTAAGTTATATAGATAGAACATAGTAACCTAGCTCAACAGACCACACATAATTTAAATTTATTACTTTTCTTCTCCATAGATTAAGTTAGAAAAAAGGAAATATTAATTTAGCTACTGAAGTTTTGCATCTAAAACCTTCTCTGTGAAATTCTGGCTAGTCTCTTTTAAAGAGTAATAGAAAATCATGGGCTTTATTTTGAAGAGCCAGTTTTCTTCAGCATTGTGGTAATAATAATAACTAATATTATTTAGGATTTGCTACATGCTAGGTATTAACCAACTATTTTACATATATTATTGAATCCTTTTAACACTTCTAGGCTATCAGTATGATTATTCCCACTTAAAGATGAAGAAACTGGAGCACAGAAAGGTTATGACTTGTGTAAAGACACACAGTAAGTTTCAGAGCCACAGTTCAAACCTAGTCTACATCACTGCATTCTTACAAAGTTCACACTGATCAGTAGGTAGAAATCACTTCAGCAAAAGATGTCTGAACAGGAATAGTTAGTGCAGCATCTTTTATAAGGGTTTAACATTTGAAAAAGCTTATCTGTCTATCTATTAATAAGGGACTGGTTAAACTGATGAAGTTAATCTATTCAGTGGACTAGTTTTGCATCTGTTAGGAGTTATATTACAGAGATGTACAGACAGTGTGATCCAATTTTAGTAAACATATTTACCAGTATTCATATACATTAAAAAGTCTGGAAAATTATACAGCAAAAATACTAACAATGATCATTGTGAAGTGGTAGGATTCTAGGTAATTTAAAATTTGTCCCAATTTTTCCTACAATAATCATGTAATAAAGAATAGAATAAAATCTTTAAAACTCACACCACTGTTCTTTTACTGAGAAACACTGCTTCTCTTTTGAGTTGCAGACTGGAAATCAGCCCTGACTGCACTCAAGTGCTCTGTGACCTTGGACAAGTCACTTACCCTCTCTGGGTCTCCTGTTTCACATATATAACAAGAACGTGATTTAATTTTGCAGGTTCCTTTGTGTTCTAACATTCTTTGACTTAATGGAGCTGATTCTTAGCAAAGTTCTTTTTAAAAAAGAACAAATAGTGTGTGGAGGTTTAAATGTTGATAAATGGTTTCTTCACACTTTATCTGTTTTCTTCAGCATGCGAAGTTATTATTTCCATTATTCCCTTCCCATGAGTCCTTTAAGAAGGGAAAGCTGGCTTTTTGCTCTCGCTGGGGATGGCGGAGGGAGGTACCCTGCTGAGGGGAAGGGGGATGCCTGAGACCTGGACTTCCTTGGGAGTCTGCTATGGAGTCGAAGGAAAACCAAGATTTCATTTTCAAGATGGAAAGTCCATCAGACTCAGCTGTGGTTTTACCTAGCACTCCTCAGACCTCTGCAAATCCATCATCTCCCTATACAAATAGTTCACGAAAACAACCTATGAGTGCAACACTTAGAGAAAGATTAAGGAAAGCAAGGTCTTCATTTAATTCCTGTTATAATGTGGTGAAACTTCTTAAAGTAGAGAATGAAGAAAACGATCAGATCTTTTCAGAGAAACCAGCATCTTCCACAGAGGAAAACTGGAATTTCAAGAAAGTTTTAAACACATAGACAGTGAATTTGAAGAAAATACAAATTTGAAAAATACTTTAAAGAATTTCAATGTCTGTGAATCTCAGTCACGTGACTTGGGGTCATGTGGTGCTCTCCAAAATGAGTTTGTGGATGAGAATCTTTCTACACAAAGATTAAACGATGAAAAAGGCAAATTGGTGAAGCAGGTTCAGGAGAAAGAAGACCTCTTCAGAGGCTAAAACTATTCAAACTGTATGACAAAGAATGATCTATCTCCATTACAATTGTTAATAAAGAAGTGGAGAAGCGGTAGCCAGCTGTTGCTTTGAGTTGCAGTCACCTGTGTCTGAAGAGAACAAGAAACTAAGGCTTACTCAATTTATAGACTACTATGGGTTAGAAGATAAATTGCTACACTGTAACAGAAGTGAAGAATAATTTATAGATGTTTAATTCCTGATTTTTGCTCCAGAATATCTTTGAGAATGATAACTTAATTAAAAGATACTTACTCATTTTAAAGGGAAGATAGAAACCATTAGGGTTCAGAGGAAGGTATCCCAGTGAACATCAATTAAGGGCACTCTAATATATAAATTATAAACTAAGTTCTAAAAGGAAAATTAGTATTTTGGATAGATTTGACAAAGAAAACTTGACATTTAAATCATGTTTAAAAAGTCATTTGGGCAGTTCTGGAAACTAGTTTTAATACAATCGTTTTATTGTGGCCAAAAGTTTTATTTTAAATGTTAAAAAAAAAATTGTCCAATCTAGTGAATGTCTAAACCTAAAGTTTAAAAATTTCTGCCTCTCTCCTAAGTTTATGCACCTTGTTTACATCCATCTACCACATATTTCCATCTGATAATCTAGCAGGTAATTAAACCCATATGTCCAAAACTAAAAAAAAAAAAAAAAAAAAAAAAGGAACGTTAATGTTAACGCATTTCACCAGAAATGTGTCAAATCACTCTGGGAAAATAAGTGCCTTTTCCCAGAAAGACACTTTGTGACCAATACATTAACAGAGTGTGTTTGTTTGTTTGTTTTTGCCATATGTTGAAACAACACACGTCACAACCCAAGCAAAATAAGAAACAAAAGCAAACTATTCAAACACAATCCCCATTAGCTGTCCTTACTCCAGATTCTTGGCTTTGTTCCTAGGATCGCCTTTTACCTATATATCTGATTAATGATAATAATAATGATAACTACTAGCCTTTGTTTTACAGATATCCATAGGGCCATTTAAAATATTCGAGGCATAGTGAACGATGCTGAGCAGAGGAGGGCAACGAGAAAGAGTAGATTTTTTTTTAGAAAGTGGGTGGCTGGCTCGGTTGGCTCACTACCTGTCTAGGAATTAACCCAGGCATGGAGGCTGTACTTACAGGAGCGCGTGTCCTTGCATGGCCTTTGCCAAGAGGCTCTCAGGCGCCTTCTGTCGAGTTGGCCCTCACGCCGTCTCTGCCTGAGGGTTCTGGCTTTGCACCCAGCTCTCCTGACCAGCGCCTTCCAAATTCACTTTTCACAAATGGCTGTTTCTCACCATTTGTGGGGTGATGTGATTCTAGGAGGTAATGTGAAGTCTGAGGGGTGATGTGGGGTAAAGTGGAGCTTGGAGAGGAGGACTGGCGTGGGGCATGTGTAGAGCCTGAGAGGTAATATACAGATTAGGGAATTGTGAAGGGGAGTCTGTGGGATAGGGGTGGAATGATGTGCAGTTTGCTGGGGTGAGGGGTGGGTGGGAATGTGCAGCCTGTGAGCTGCTGTGTCCCCAAGACCTACTCTCCACTATATGAGCATAGTCCCGGCACGACCCAAACCTTGGTGTCTCCTGCACCCCAGGAGACCTTAGCTCCAGTCAGGGGAATGGCAGAAAGCTTTCGTGCAGTTTCCTAGTCACGTTTTTAACTTGCCTCCTTTAATAAACTGAAAAAATCTGCCCTCAGCGAAGAAATGCCGTATTTTCTGTTATCCTTATCAACCAGAATAGTCTTTCAGCAATATATATTTATTATGAAATCAGAAGCTATTTTTCAACAAATGTGAATATTGAATATGTACTCCGCCCGCCAAAACACACCCCAGAGAAAGATCTCCCTAGAATCAATGGTCTGGAATCTTTTCACCTGTCTCACACTCCATGCCCTCTTCCATTTTTCACCCCCTAGCAGCCTCTTAGATTATGTATTCACCTTGGAACTATGATTCTGGGATCTTGCCCATTTATGTCTGCTTGCTAGCTGTGTGGCAGCAAGTAAATCACCAAACTACTCTGAACTAAAAACATCAACCTCATAGAGTCTATTCATTTATTCACTCACTCAACGCATGTTTACTGAGTCCCTACTCCTGTTGAACCCTAGGCTGGGTGCTGGTAATAACGTCAGTGAACAAGGCAGATGCTTCCCTTCCTCTAATGAAATTGGTCACCCAACTGGGGAGCCAGACAATATACCAATAAATACAAAACTGGTGGTATGTATGTCAATGTAAAGAACATGGTGAAACTAGAAAGAATACAAAGTCTTCTAATTTAGGATGTAGGTCATGGGAGGCCACTCCAAGGAAGGGACATGAAAGCTGAACCTGAAGGATAAATAAGAATGAGCCAGGTGAAAGATGATGGGCAGTGATTCCAAGCTGGGATATTTTCATATATTCCAAAAGAGGCCATGTGACTAGATGGTGAGGAGTGAGGAGAAGAGAGGCTCCAGTAGTTTGAAGAGTTAAAGCAGGAGATAGATTAGGCAAAGCTTTGAAAGCCATGCTTAGAATTTTAAATCAAGTCCTTGAATTTTAAATCAAGTGGAAAGCCACTGTATTATTTTTTATCACTAACATGATCTGATGTAGGTTTGGGGAAGACTAATTTGGCTAATATGAAGATAACAGATGGGAGGGAATCAGGCATGAGTGCAGGAGCCTAGTAAGGAGCTATTGCAGGTGTTTAGGGAAAAGCTGATGATAGCAGTTTGGTTATGGGTGGCAACAGTGGAAGTGGTAAGTAACCAGATTCAGAGCATATTTTGAAGGAAGGGCACACAGGATATGCTGACATATTATATGTGGGGCTGAGAAAGAAGAAGGTATCAAGAACGGCGTCTTAGTCTGTTTGGGCTGCTACAACAAAATATCATAGACTGGCTGGCTTAAACAACACAGATTTATTTTCTTACAGCTCTAGAGGCTGGAAGTCTAAGGTCAGGATGCCAGTGTGCTCAGATTCTGGTGAGAGTCATCTTCCTTGCTTGCAGTTGGCTGCCTTCTCTCTGTGTACTCACTGGCCTTTCCTTTCACATTCCAGTGGAAAGAAAGAGTGGGGAGGGAGAGAAGGAAGGGGAGAGAGAGAGAAAATCTTGTTTTTTTTTTTTTGTTTTTTGTTTTTTTTTTTTTGAGATAGAATCTTGCTCTGTCTCCCAGGCTGGAGTGCAGTGGCATGATCTCGGCTTACTAATGCAACCTCCGCCTCCCAGATTCAAGTGATTCTCCTACCTCAGCCTGCTGAGTAGCTGAGAAGATTACAGGGGTGTGCCAACATGCCCAGCTAATTTTTGTATTTTTAGTAGAGACAGGGTTTCACCATGTTGGTTGGCCAGGCTGGCCTCAAACTCCTGACCTCAGGTGATCCACCCGCCTTAGCCTCCAAAAGTGCTAGGATTACAGGCATGAGCCACCATGCCTGGTCAATCTTCCTCTTCTTATAAGATTATAAGGCAACCAGTTCTATTGGATTAGGACCCTACCCTGTGACCTCTTTTAACCTTAATTATCGCCTAAAAGCTGAATCTACAAATGCAGTCACATTGAGGATTACAACTTCAACATAGGAATTTGAGGCAGGGCACAATTAAGTCCATTGCAGATGGCAACTAGGTCTCTGGCTGTGAGAGTGAGGATTCAGGGAGGAGCAGTTTTAAGAAATTCCTCTGTATTAGTTTGTTCTTGCACTGCTATAAAGAAATACCTGAGACTGGGTAATTTATAAAGAAAAGAGGTTTAATTGACTCAGCTACACAGGCTGTAGAGGAAGCATGACTTGGAGGTTTCAGGAAACTTACAATTATGGTAGAAGGGGAAGCAGGTACATCTTCACACAGCCAGAGCAGGAGGAAGACAGGAGAGGTGCTACACTTCTTTTTTTTTTTTTTTTTTTTTTTTTTTTGAGATGGAATCTCACTCTGTCGCCCAGGCTGGAGTGCAGTGGCACCATCTTGGCTCACTGCAACCTCCGCCTCCCAGGTTCAAGCAATTCTCCTGCCTCAGCCTCCTGAGTAGCTGGGATTACAGGCACACACCACCATGCCCAGCTAATTTTTGTATTTGTAGTAGAGATAGGGTTTCACCATGTTGGTCAGGCTGTTCTCGAACTCCTGACCTCATGATCTGCCTGCTTTGGCCTCCCAAAGTGCTGGGATTACAGGCGTGAGCCACCATGCCCAGCCAATGCTACACTTTTAAACAGCCAGATCTCATGATTACTCACTATCATTAGAACAAAACCAAAAGGGAAATCTGCCCCTATGATCTAATCACCTCCCACCAGGCCCCATCTCCAACACTAGGGACTACAATTTGATATGCGTTTGCAATATCAATTGCTGCATACCAAGTTCTCTCTGTTTTGGGCCTTTGTAATAGTCACAATGTCAGGTACTACTGGTGCTAAATGTGGTATTATGCACTGAGCTGCCTACAATCAATGGTAAGTCTCCATGAAACCAAGGTCTTGTGCACAGGCCAGATGGGGTTATTGAATGGAGAAATAGTCTCATGAAACACTTTGGCTTCCTTAAGCTCAGCAATGATGGCAATTTTTTTTTTTTTTTTTTTTTTTTTTTGTCCCCTAGGCAGCTGATATTGTTTTTTGGGAAACAACAGTATTAGGTGTTGGTCATCAGGTGGTCCATGGTCTTCTATATTTCCCACTAAGATGGCCATAACAATTGCAATTCCTGTCAGGGCTTGGGGGCAAAGGCAAGTGGGGGTACACATGGAAAACACATCAGTACCAATATTTCATTCAGTAGTGGGGCCATGACAATGGAGGTTAGTAGGAGCCCAAAATCGGAGAATATGATCTGTTTTCTCCTCATCTTGATGCAAGGGTTTGTGGGGATCACAGTCACCTGTGTACTGGTATCTAAAAGGGCTAAGAAGTGCAATTCCTCTCCACTTTTCAATTGAACTCTAACCTTGGCATAGGGCCTCTGGGTCCCCTGGGTACAGAAGGGTCTTGTTTATAACCCCTAATCTTTGGATCTTTGTTTGTAACCCCTAATCTTATTTATATTTGAAAGCTGAGTGTCAGAGCAAAAGTTGCTCAGGATCTCTGATTTGTCTCCAAATCCACCAGGAGAGGTGGAAGGCCATCACTGTGCAGACCCTAGCGGGACCACTTATCAAATTCCCATGGTCTGGTACTTGGCCTTGAGTTTCTTAGTGGGGAGCCCATCAATCTGCTTTCGTGGTTCCATTATTGAGTAATCAGACTCAGAGATCTCTTTGGGAAGGCCCTTGCCCAGATAGTCCAGAAGAGGGCACTCAAGTACTACTTTTATGCTCCTTTTTTGGAGGGGAGGGGTCAAATTTTGCTATTTTATCAGAAGCCACTTTTTCTGTGCCTGAGAATTTCTGTTAAGATCTGGATCACATAGCAGATTGATGGACTTGACCTCAGGAGGTGGCTTAATTGGGCTTGACAACAAGCAGGAGCAGCACAAACAAACCTATAAATCTAAGTCTGGTTAATCTTCTCATCTACTGTTCCCACTCCCTCATACTATACCCAAGAAACCACCAGGAGGGCTGCAGGACCTCCATAGCCTCTGCGAAGGTGGTTGAGACACGTATTTCAGTAACTAGGTACTCATGATGTGTGGACCAAATCTGTCAGAGACCAAATAGTACCCAGCTGAGGATGAGATGGTCGTTGGTATACATACAGTCTCATCTCCCCACCTTGCTCCTCCTCCTCAGAGAAAGTGGCCACTATCAAGGCACTATGGAGGAGGGGGTCTGTAGTGATGTACCCCTCAAGGAGCCACTTTCCTTTATGAAGTTTATTTAACAAGATTATCTTTTTCGTAATAGAAGCAAACTAGCCAAGTCTCTATGGTTTCTTCCTCTGAGCAAGTCTTCCTTCTGGCTTGGCTGCTGGGCACTGACCCTATCTAGTGAGATCACTGGACAAAGTGATTCTAAAGAGCTCTACATTATTTTTATTAGAAGCATGAGTCTCAGTAACATGCTGCATGGCATGTTGTCCATCAGCCCCAGGGAATTGCTTAGATCTAGGAATAGTTTTGGGGTACAAGTCAGTTTGCAGGGTCTCCAATGATTTCTGGACCCATCATCAGAGAACAGTGTCCAGGGAATTGTTTCTGTGGCTTCTTAGAGCCCCTCTGCTGGATCTCTAATTTGATCCACTAGTTTATCTCAGCCGAGGTGATGGGGATAAACAGGAGGACCGATGGTTACCTTGGAACCAAAAGCTTTTATGAACCATTTTCTGTCATCCTCCAAGTATACCCTGTGACTTACAATAGCAATTCCTGAGACCCATTGGCATGGCTGGTAAAGTGCTACGTGAGGTCTGCTAGCACTTCCCAGGACTCACTGGCAGAGTGCCCAGTCAGACCCTCTGACTCTAGCAAATGATCCATTAGCATCCTCCAGGAGTGCCCTGCAAGGTCTGCTTACACCCATCATTGGTGAATTGCCTCACGAAATTTTCAGGCTCTTTGCTCTTCAAAAACGGCATTATTCATAATCAACTACCCAGCTTGCCATTCCAATTTTTCAATAGCTCCGCTGAACTAGAGAGAGCTGAGCTGCTGGGTGTCAGAGTAGTTGATTAAGACAAGTCAAAATAAAAGTTACAGTCAGGCTTTAATCACTTCCTTTGATAGTATAAGGAAGGGACTGAACCAGAAAAAGTACCAACTCCTCCATTATTCCATTTTTCCACATGGAATGGCTCCAACAGGGGTCTGATGGATTAGCACAGATGCAGGGCATCATCATCTCACTGTTAAGGGAGCCCTGAACAAAAGGCTTCTGCCATTTTATGAACCCAGGGGCAGGAGGAGGTGACGGGGAAGGGCTAGGAGTAGAAAAGTACTGAGTACTGAGTCAGCGTGGAGAAAAAAATATTTTTAGGCACCCCCCAACTCCCACCATGGCAAAAAGAGGTATTAGCCAAGGTGCTTGAGAAAGGCCTCTGCCAAAGGCTCCTGATAAGGTGGACTCCAAATGGAGGCATCTGGTCTAGGAATGCAGACGTGTGAGAGCATGATCAATTAGGGATGTCTGAGTCCTTGACTGCAACTCCATTCACAGCCTGCAATGCACTGGCTGTGCATCAAGTCTGATGTGGGGAGGGCACATCCCCCCATGACCCCTGCCAGGTAAAGCTTTCGTAATTGCCTATAGCGAGGCCTGAAAGATCACCCATAGGTTTTTGGCCAAGAGTTGAATTCACTCTCTCCAGTGGTCCTAGCACTTCCTATGAGAGGTCTTGCTGTCATTGTCTCTAAAAGCATGAAACAAAGGAAGTCGGAGCTCCGCCCCTTTGGAATGCAGCTACTGTGGGGCTGGGTATTTCTAGTTTCCATTACAGAAATACTGAATCCACCCTTGCCCCCACCACACCCACACAGGGCACTCAGGAGAAGGGGAGACAGGGCTGTGGTTTCTGGCCTGCTGTGGCACTAGAAGGTTCATAGCAGTGAGTCTGATGGGCTTTCTGGGTGTCAGACCAGACAGAAGAACCAAAGCCAGTAACCATCATCAGTATTCTAGCTCTGGAGCTTACGTGTCCACCAGTGACAGTGTCTGCCCAAATCTTCCTTCTGGCTCAGCTGCTGGGCATTGACCCTACCTAGTGAAAGCTTAGGACACACCTATCCCTGGAATACTGGGCAAATTCTCCCAGCTCAGGAGAGTGGTGGGCTCTTTTTGGTTCCTCTGCTTTTTCAATTCTATCTGTTATGGTTAGTGTCAGGCCTCTGAGCCCAAGCTAAGCCATCGTGTTCCCTGTGATCTGTATGTATATATATGTCCAGATGGCCTGAAGCAAGTGAAGAATCACAAAAGAAGTGAAAATGGCCAGTTCCTGCCTTAACTGATGACATTCCACCATTGTGATTTGTTCCTGCCCCACTTTAACTGAGTGATTAACCTTGTGAAATTCTTTCTCCTGGCTCAAAACCTCCTCCACTGAGCACCTTGTGACTCCTGCCCCTGTCCATAAGAGAAAAACCCCCTTGGATTGTAATTTTCCACTACCTACCCAAATCCTATAAAACAGTCCCACCCCTGTCTCCCTTCGCTGACTCTCTTTTTGGACTCAGCCTGCCTGCACCCAGGTGAAATAAACAACAAAGCCTGTTTAATGGTCTCTTCACACGAACGCGTGTGACATTTGGTGCCAAAGACCCGAGTCAGAGGGACTCCTTCGGGAGACCACTCCCTTGTCCTCACCCTCACTCTGTGAAGAGATCCACCTATGACCTCAGGTCCTCAGACCAACCAGCATAAGGAACATCTCACCAATTTCAAATTGGGTAAGCGGTCTTTTCACTCTCTTCTCCAGCCTCTCTCACTACCCTTCAATCTCCCTGTCCTTCCAATTCCAGTTCTTTTTCCTCTCTAGTAGAGACAAAAGAGACACATTTTATCCATGGACCCAAAACTCTGGCACTGGTCACGGACTCGGGAAGATAGTCTTCCCTTGGTGTTTAATCACTGCAGGGGCACCTGCCTGATTATTCACCCACATTCCATTGGTGTCTGATCACTGCAGGGATGCCTGCCTTGGTCATTCACCCACATTCCCTTGGTGGCAAGTCCGTTGTGGGGACACCTGCTTTGGCTGCTTACTCGCATTGCAGCCCAGGGCTGCCCCCCACCCCCTTCTCCGTATCTCTACCCTTCTCTTTAAAGTTGCCTCCTTCACTATGGGCAACCTTCCACCCTCCATTCCTCCTTCTTCTCCCTTAGCCTGCGTTCTCAAGAACTTAAAACCTCTTCAACTCTTGCCTTACCTAAAATCTAAGCGTCTTATTTTCTTCTGCAATACCATTTGGCCCCAATACAAACTCAACCATGGTTCTAAATGGCCAGAAAACTGCACTTTTGATTTCTCCATCCTACACGATTTAGATAATTTTTGTCAAAAAATGGGCAAATGGTCTGAAGTGCCTTATGTCTAGGCATTTTTCATACTTCGTTCCCTCTCTAGTCTCTGTTCCCAATGTGACTTGTCCCAAATCCTCCTTCTTTCCCTACCGCCTGTCCCTTCAGTCCCAACCCCAAGCGTCGCTAAGTCTTGTGAATCTTCCTTTTCTATTGACCCATCTGACCTCTCACCTCCTCCCCACACTGCTCCTCCTCAGGTCGCTCCCCGCCAGGCTGAATCAGGCTCCAACTCTTCTTCAGCCTCTGCTCCCCCACCCTATAACCCTTCTATTACCTCCCCTCCCCACACCTGATCTGGTTTACAGTTTCATTCTGTGACTGCCTCTCCCACCTGCCCAACAATTTCCTCTTAGAGAGGTGGCTGGAGCTGAAAGCATGGTCAGGTTACATGTGCCTTTTTCTCTCTCAGACTTTTCCCAAATCAGCCAGCATTTAGGCTCTTTCTCATCAGACCCCACTAAATATATACAGGAATTCCAATACCTAACTGTGTCCTACAATTTAACCTGGAGTGACTTAAATGTCATCCTAACTTCTACCCTCTCCCCAGATGAATGGGAAAGAGTTTTCTCTAGCCCAATCTCATGCTGACAACCGCTGGCTCCATGAGCCAGACCTCCAGGAAGGCATTAGAGCAGTTCCCCGAGAGGATCCCCAATGGAACTATCAGGCAGATTCCCCAGGTATAGCTAGGTGAGATTACATGGTTTCCTGCCTAGTTGAAGGGCTTTAAAAGGCAGCTTACAAAGCTGTTAATTATGACAAGCTTAAAAAAACTACCTAAGGTAAAGATGAAAACCCAGCCCAGTTCATGGCCCGCTTAGCAGCAACCCTTAGATGCTTTATCACCCTAGACCCAGAGGGGCCAGAGGCCACCTTATTCTTAATATGCATTTTATCACCCAATCTGCTCCTGACATTAGGAAAAAACTCCAAAAGTTAGATTTCAGCCCTCAAACCCCACAACAGGACTTAATTAACCTCGCCTTCAAGGTGTACAATAATAGAGAAGAGGCAGCCAAGCGACAATGCATCTCTGAGTTACAGCTACTTGCCTCTGCTGTAAGACAGCCCACAACCACATCTCCAGCATACAAAAACTTCAGAACATCCAAGCCACAGCTCCCAGGGGCTCCTTCAAAACATCCCCATGGACCTTGCTTCAAATACCTAAAGCCTGGCCACTGGGCCTCAGAATGCCCGCAGCCTGGGATTCCTCCTAAGCCATGCCCTGTCTGTGCGGGTCCCCACTGGAGGTCCAACTCACATCGCCACCGCTCCTAAAGCCCCTGGAGCCCAAACCCAGCGTTCCTTGGCCGGCTCCTTCCCAGATCTCCTAAGCTTAGCAGTTGAAGACTGACACTGCCCGATCGCCTCAGAAGCCCCCTGGATTATCATGGACGCTGAGCTTTGGGTAACTCTTACAGTGGAGGGTAAGTCTGTCCCCTGTTTAATCAACATGGGGACTACCCACTCCACATTACCTTCTTTTCAAGGGCCTGTTTCCCTTGCCCCCATAACTGTTGTGGGTATTGACGGCCAAGCTTCAAAACCCCTTAAAACTCCCCCACTCTGGTGCCAACTTGGACAACATCCTTTTATGCACTCCTTTTTAGTTATCCCCACCTGCCCAGTTCCCTTATTAGGCTGAGACATTTTAACCAAAGTATCTGCTTCCCAGATTATTCCTGGACTACAGCCACATCTCATTGCCACCCTTCTTCCCAAACCAAAGCCTCCTTCACGTCTTCCTCTCGTATCCCCCCACCTTAACCCACAAGTATGGGACACCTCCACTCCCTCCCTGGCAGCTGATCAAATGCCCATTAAAACCTAATAACCCTTGCCCCACTCAATGCCAGTATCCCATCCCACAACAGGCTTTAAGGGGATTAAAGCCTGTTATCACTTGCCTGTTACAGCATGAGCTTCTAAAACCTATAAACTCTCCTTACAATTCTCCCATTTTATCTGTTCAAAAACCGGACAAGTCTTACAGGTTAGTTCAGGACCTGCGCCTTATCAACCAAATTGTTTTGCCAATCCACCCTGTGGTGCCCAACCCATATACTCGTTTGTCCTCAATACCTTCCTCCACAACTCACTATTCCATTCTTGATCTTAAAGATGCTTTTTTCACTATTCCCCTACACCCCTCGTCCCAGCCTCTCTGTGCTTTTACCTGGACTGACCCTGACACCCATCAGTCCTAGCAACTTACCTGAGCTGTATTGCTGCAAGGCTTCAGGGACAGCCCTCATTACTTCAGCCAAGCTCTTTCTCATGATTTACTTTCTTTCCACCCCTCCACTTCTCACCTTATTCAATATATTGATGACCTTCTACTTTGTAGCACTTCCTTCAAATCTTCTCAACAAGACACCCTCCTACTCCTTCAACATTTATTCTCCAAGGGTTATCAGGTATCCCCCTCCAAAGCTCAAATTTCTTCTCCATCTGTTACCTACCTCAGTATAATTCTTCATAAAAACACACATGCTCTCCCTGCCAACCATGTCCGACTGATCTCTCAAACCCCAACCCCTTCTACAAAACAACAACTCCTTTCCTTCCTGGGCATGGTTGGATACGTTTGCCTTTGGATACCTGGTTTTGCCATCCTAACAAAACCATTATATAAACTCACAAAAGAAAACCTAGCTGACCCCATAGATCCTAAATCCTTTCCCCACTCCTCTTTCCAATCCTTGAAGACAGCTTTAGAGACTGTTCCCATGCTAGCTCTCCCTGATTCATCCCAACCCTTTTCATTACACACAGCCAAAGTGCAGGGCTGTGCAGTCAGAATTCTTACACAAGGACTGGGACCGCGCCCCCCTGTAGCCATTTTGTCCAAACAACTTGACCTTACTGTTTTAGGTTGGCCATCATGTCTCTGTGCAGTGGCTTGCTGCCGCCCTAATACTTTTAGAGGCCCTAAAAATCACAAACTATGCTCAACTCACTCTACAGTTCTCATAACTTGTAAAATCTATTTTCTTCCTCCCACCTGACACATACACTTTCTGCTCCCCAGCTCCTTCAGCTATACTCACTCTTTGTTGAAGTCTCCCACAATTACCATTGTTCCTGGACCAGACTTCCATCTGGCCTCCCACATTATTCCAGATACCACACCTGACCCCCATGACTGTATCTCTCTGATCCACCTGACATTCACTCCATTTCCCCATATTACTTTCTTTCCTGTTCCTCACCCTGATCACACTTGGTTTATTGATGGCAGTTCCACCAGGCCTAATCGCCCCTCACCAGCAAAGGCAGGCTATGCTATAGTATCTTCCACATCTATAATTGAGGCTACCGCTCTGCCCCCCTCCGCTACCTCTCAGCAAGCCGAACTCATTGCCTTAACTTGAGCCCTCACTCTTACAAAAGCACTATGCATCAATATTTATACTAACTCTAAATATGCCTTCCATATCCTGCACCACCATGCTGTTATATGGGCAGAAAGAGGTTTCCTCACTACGCAAGGGTCCTCCATCATTAATGCCTCCTTAATAAAAACTCTTCTCAAGGCCACTTTACTTCCCAAGGAAGCTGGAGTCATTCACAGCAAGGGCCATCAAAAGGCATCAGATCCCATTGCTCAGGGCAACACTTATGCTGATAAGGTAGCTAAAGAAGCAGCTAGCATTCCAACTTCTGTCCCTCACAGCCAGTTTTTCTCCCTTTCATCGGTCACTCCCACCTACTCCCCTACTGAAACTTCCACCTATCAGTCTCTTCCCACACAAGGCAAATGGTTCTTAGACCAGGGAAAATATCTCCTTCCAGCCTCACAGGCCCATTCTATTCTGTTGTCGTTTCATAACCTCTTCCATGTAGGTCACAAGCCGCTAGCCCGCCTCTTAGAACCTCTCATTTCCTTTCCATTGTGGAAATCTATCCTCAAGGAAATCACTTCTCAGTGTTCCATCTGCTATTCTACTACTCAGGGATTGTTCAAGCCTCCTCCCTTCCCTACACATCAAGCTTGGGGATTCGCCCCTGCCCAGGACTGGCAAATTGATTTTACTCACATGCCCTGAGTCAGGAAACTAAAATACCTCTTAGTCTGGGTAGACACTTTCACTGGATGGGTAGAGGCCTTTCCCACAGGGTCTGAAAAGGCCACCGTGGTTATTTCTTCCCTTCTGTAAAATGTAATTCCTCAGTTTGGCTTTCCCACCTCTATACAGTCCAATAACGGACCAGCCTTTACTAGTCAAATCACCCAAGCAGTTTCTCAGGCTCTTGGTATTCAGTGAAACCTTCATACCCCTTACCGTCCTCAATCTTCAGGAAAGGTAGAACGGACTAATAGTCTTTTAAACACACCTCACAAAGCTCAGCCTCCAACTTAAAAAGGAGGACTCTGTCAAGCATAGAGCCCCAACACTCACCAACCAAGCAAGTAATTATGCTGAACCTCCTTGAGCACTCTCTAATTGGATGTCCTGGGTCCTCCCAATTCTTAGTCATTTAATACCTGTTTTTCTCCTTCTCTTAATTCAGACCTTGTGTCTTCCACTTAGTTTCTCAATTCATACAAAACCGCATCCAGGCCATCACCAATCGTTCTATATGACAAATGCTCCTTTTAACAGCCCCACAATATCGCCCCTTACCACAAAATCTTCCTTCAGCTTAATCTCTCCCACTCTAGGTTCCCACGCCGCCCCTAATCCCGCTCAAAGCAGCCCTGAGAAACATTGCCCATTATCTCTCCACGCCACCCCGCCAAACATTTTCGCTGCCCCAACACTTCAATATTATTTTATGTTATTTTTCTTATTAACATAAGAAGGCAAGAATGTCAGGCTTCTGAGCCCAGGCTAAGCCATCATATCCCCTGTGACCTGCATGTATATGTCCAGATGGCCTGAAGCAAGTGAAGAATCACAAAAGAAGTGAAAATGGCCAGTTCCTGCCTTAACTGATGACATTCCACCATTGTGATTTGTTCCTGCCCCGCCTTAACTGAGCCGTTAACCTTGTGAAATTCCTTCTCCTGGCTCAGAAGCTTCCCCACCGAACACCTTGTGACCCCCGCCCCTGCCCACAAGAGAACAACCACCTTTGACTGTAATTTTCCACTACCTACCCAAATCCTATAAAACAGCCCCACCCCTATCTCCCTTTGCTGACTCTCTTTCAGACTCAGCCCACCTACATCAGGTGAAATAAACAGCCTTGTTGCTCACACAAAGCCTGTTTGGTGGTCTCTTCACATGGACACGCATGAAATTTAGTCCCTTAATCATCATCATTGTGGAAGATAATGTTTATTAAACACCTACAGCATGGCAGGCCTTGTTCTGAGTGTTCTACTTGAATCTTTTCATTTCATCTTCTTTTCAGCCCTATGAACTAACTACCATGAAAATTCCATTGTACAGATGAGGCTCAGAAAGCTAAAACAACCTGCCTAAAGTCACAAATCCAGTAAGTGACAGATCTGTGATTTGAAACCCTCTGTCTGCATTGAGAGTCTCTGTTCCTCCTGTTAAGCCACACTGCGTCCTATACTTCTGAAACCGCCTTTGCAAAATTATGACTAAGACAGTGAAAGAGATTTAACTTAACCAACTCCATTTTGCTTCTAACCTCCAAACTGTCCTTGTTCATTCCTGGGCGTAGGCCCAACTAACCTTGGAAAAAACTTAGTTTATAGTTTAAACAAAGATGGTAATAGCCTTTCCCAAAGCAGACTTCCTTCTTGCCTGGGGACTAGATTGCCTTTGCAGGACTAACATTGGCCACAAGATTCGACATTATAGTTTAGGAGTCATGCAGCTGGAGGCTACACGATTCTAACCCTTCCTAAACTGCTCCTAAGATCAGTGCTTGAGATATTTTGCAAACCCTGCACTTGATGGATCAGCTGGCACCACCCAAATGGATAAACTGGTTCATCTGATCTTGTGGCCCCCACTTAGGAACTGACTCAGCGCAAGAAGACAGCTTCAACTTGCTATGATTTCATCTCTGACCAATCAGCACTCCTGGCTCACTGGCTTCCCCCCAACCACCAAGTTATCCTTAAAAACTCTGCTCCCTGAATGCTCAGGAAGACTGATTTAAGCAATAATAAAACTCCAGTCTCCTGCACAGTCGGCTCTACATGAATTACTCTTTCTCTATTGCGATTCCCCTGTCTTTATAAAATCAGCTCTGCCTAGGCAATGGGCAAGGTAAACCCCTTGGGCAGTTATACTTCTTCCTCCCACCCCAGTGCCCTTACCCCTCCATGCCATCTCAGCAGCATCATCTTTACATATGGGTCCTAGATTTGTGTAGTGTTTTCCAGGCAGCAAGCTTAGTATTTCTTCCTGGATAGAGAGGACATTTAATGAAGCACTTCCCTTTCTGTGTTGCAATTGAGACCAATTGTCTTAAGGTGGGAAACTACTCCATATACAAAGTATAGTGGTTAAAGGCAGGGCTTCTGATACTTGGAGATGTCAGGGACTAATAAAGTTAATAAAATTGGGTCCTGACATAGGTTATTATCTTTTTTATTTCACTAATTAAGGACATTTAAAACAACACCATTTATACTACTATTAAAATAATAGTAGACTGAACATGGTGGCTCACACCTGTAATCCCAGCACTTTGGGAGGCCGAGGCAGGAGGATCACTTGAGGTCAGGAGTTTGAGACCAGCCTGGACAACATAGGAAGAACCAGTATCTATAAATAATAAAAAAAAATTAGCTGGGTGTGGTGGTGTGTGCCTGTGGTCCCAGCTACTTGGGAGGCTAAGGCAGGAGGAGTACTTGAGCCCAGGAGGTTGAGGCTGCAGTGAGCTGTGATTGCACCACTGCACTCCAGCCTGGGTGACAGTGTTACCAGGGAGCCCTTGCTCCCAGAGCTCCCAAGATGGTGGTGGGCTGCTTCCAAAATGGCGGCAGGCCACTTCCAAGATGGTGGCAAGCCTCGTGTTCTCTGACCTGGGGTCCTTGGCCTCACAGATTCCAAGGAATGTAATCTTGGGCCATGCAGTGAGTGTTATAGCTCTATTAGAAGCCGTGGGTTATGAAAGGGAACCGTGGAATCCAGTGACTAGTGTTCAGCTCGATTAGGATGAACCCAGGCACTTAGCCATGCAGGAACAATGGCAAGCCTTTAGCCCAATCGGGAGTGGCAATGGGTGCCTTGCTAGATCAGGAGCACAGCAGACACCCTGCTGGATCCAGAGGGATGGAAGTCAGTGGCGGGTCTGCGATGGAGGCAAACAGCAGTGGTGGACTGCGAGCAAAAGCTCAGCTCCAGCGGTAACAAAACACAGACCAGAAGAGTGCAGTTGCAAGATTTAATAGAGTGAAATAGAGTGAAAACAGAGCTCCCATATAAGGGGAGGGGACCCAAAGGGTGTTGCCGTTGCTGGCTCGAATGCCTGGGTTTATATCCTGATCCTTGTCCCTCCCACTGTGCTCTCAGGCAACAGATGATTGGTTATTTCTTTACCTCCTGTTGTTGCCTAATTAGCATTTTAGTGAGCTCTCCTTACTATCTGATTGGCCATTTGTGAGCTAAGTTGCAAGTCCCGTGTTTAAAGGTGGAAGCGGTCACCTTCCCAGCTAGCTTAGGGATTCTTAGTCCACCTAGGAAATCCAGCTAGTCCTCTCTCTCAACAGAGTGAGGCTGAAACGGCCTTTGCAAAAATTATAACAGTGAGAAAATTACAGCAGTGAAAGAGATCTGATCACGCCAAAGTCCCATCTTGCCTTTGGCCTTCAAGCTGCCCCTGATTACTCCTGGGTTAGGCCAAGCTAACCTTGAGAGACATTTAGTTTATACTTTAAATGATAATAGCCCTTTCCCAAATTCAACTGCCTTTTAAAGCTAATGAGAGACCAGCAGGCTAGGAGGATAAATTCTGCTAAGGTATACACATAAACGATTGCCAGCTATTGTTCTGGAGATCACAGGACTTCCCCAATTACTCCTCCAGATAACATTACTATTGTAGAACCTAAGACTGGCCTTTTGAGATATCTTTTCAGATTTTTTTTTGCCTGTCTGACACCAATGGCTTTACCTGGACCTGCCAGCCACTCCTGTGGCCCCACCCAGAAGATATTCAGTGGGCAGAAGGACCATTCCTGCACCCTTATGATTGCACCCCCAGCCAATCAGCAGCAAGCACCCACTGCTTAGCCACCCTGACCCCCTCCCTAAAACTGCCTGTGAAAAACCCTAGCCCCCAAATGCTCAAGAAGATTGATTTGAGTAACAATTCTATCTCCCACGTGGCGTGGCCAGCCTTGCATCAATTAAATTCTTTTCTTTACTACCATGCCATGATCTTTTTTTTTTTTTTTTTTTTTTTTTTTTTTTTTTTTTTTTGAGACGGAGTCTTGCTCTATCACCCAGGCTGGAGTGCAGTGGCGCGATCTCGGCTCACTGCAAACTCTGCCTCCTGGATTCACGCCATTCTCCTGCCTCAGCCTCCTGAGTAGCTTGGACTACAGGTGCCCGCCACCAAGCCCGGCTAATTTTTTGTATTTTTAGTAGAGACGGAGTTTCACCGTGTTAGCCAGGATGGTCTTGATCTCCTGACCTCGTGATCCGCCCGCCTCGGCCTCCCAAAGTGCTGGGATTACAGGCGTGAGCTACCATGCCATGATCTTTATTTGTGCATCAGGCAGGAAGAACCCATCAGGTGGTTACAATCCTGTCTCAAAATATTTAATAACGGAAATAATATCTAAACCTTGTAAACAGAGATTACAATGTGGCAGATTCTGTTCTCAGTCTTTCAGTGAAATATCTGATTCAATCCTCATAAAAATCCTGTTCAGTAAGCTTGTTATCCCCATTTTATAGGCAAGGAAATTGAAGAAAAAGAAACAATATGTAAATTGCTCCTGACTCTGCTGATAACCATTATAGTTAGTATACTATAATATACTGTCTCTCTCTTTCATAAAAGACATTAAGAGAAACCTTCAGGCCCATAGGGAGGCCCTGATCTCAGAATTTAGGAATAACCAAGTAAAACACAGACATCTCTGAGTTTGAGTCTTGGGCAAATGAGCATTGTGTCTGTTTCCTGAAATTTAATATGAAAACACTAATATCTGTTGTGAGGAGTAAATAACAACATATACTGAGCATTTACACAGTAACTGGCACATAATAAGAACCTCTAGGCCGGGCGCGATGGCTCAAGCCTATAATCCCAGCACTTTGGGAGGCCGAGACGGGCGGATCGCGAGATCAGAAGATCGAGACCATCCTGGCTAACACGGTGAAACCCTGTCTCTACTAAAAAAATACAAAAAACTAGCCGGGCAAGGTGGCGGGCACCTGTAGTCCAACTACTTGGGAGGCTGAGGCAGGAGAATGGCGTAAACCCGGGAGGTGGAGCTTGCAGTGAGCTGAGATCCGGCCACTGCACTCCAGCCTGGGCGACAGAGCGAGACTCCCTCTCAAAAACAAACAACAACAACAACAACTTACACATAAAGCACCACCCCTAGCTTCCATTAAGGAAACAAGAAGAGTAGGAGACCCAGTCTGAAAATACAAGTGCTTACCATGCAGGTAGGGAACATAAGAATTACACCCACAAAACAGTTATGTTTCAGTGAAAGGCCGTAAGTCATGACTGTTGCCTCTTAATTAGTGATTGATACTTCAGGTCTACAGGGGTTCTGGAAGGGGAGACAATTGGGCAGGTGAGGTTGAGAAACAGAAGGAAAAAGAAGATGGGTGAAAGGAGGCAGAAAATGTGAGAGGAAAACAGACATGAATGATTTGGCTAGATGAGGAAAGGAGAATAGGAACAGCACAAGCAAAGATAGTCAGAAATGAGCATGGTATATTCCAGAGATTCACTGTGAGTTTGTAGTGTCTAATATGGTTTGGCTGTGTCCCCATCCAAAATCTTATCTTGAATTGTAATCCCCATAATCCCCATGTGTCAAGGACAGGACCAGGTGGAGGTAATTGGATCATGGGGGTGGTTCCCCCATTCTGTCCTCATGATCGTGAATGAGTCTCACAAGATCTGATGGTTTTATGAACACCTGGCATTTCCCCTGCTTGCACTCCCTCCATCCTGCTGCCCTGTGAAGAAACTGCCTGCTTCTCCATTGCCGTCTGCCATTATTGTAAGTTTCCTGAGGCCTCCCCAGTCATGCAGAACAGTGAGTCAATTAAACCTCTTTCCTTATAAATTACCTGGGCTTGGGCATTTCTTCATAGCAGTGTGAGAACAGACTGATACAGTGTCTAAGAGCCATCACTCCAGAGAGCAAACTTTATTGCCATGGCATTAGCTGAAAAACACTTAGGCTATTAGATTGAATGTGTGCTGATCCCTGAGACTTTCTCTAAATGGTTATATAAAGCAACGCATATGGAAACAGCTAAACAAAGAAAAAGATTCGGCAGAGGAAAAGTGGCTTTCTTGGTTATTTATCTTTTCCTGCAATAAGTATGCAATCACGATTAATTAAAGTTCCCTCCTAGTGTTATTCTATTTAACTGAGATATTGATGTACAATATTAGAATGCTACCAGTTGTGAGAGAGAACAAGCCAGTTTGTGCATGGTGCCTAAATATCAGGAGGGTGTTAAAAGAGTTATTCAAAGTATCATTTTTATTTTGCCTGTGGATTGAGTCTTTCCTATGGCTCATAGGGGAAAGAATGGTGAGAAGGAGCAGAGTGAGATGAATGAAATTTGATCTCTGTCATTAGCTGTGGTTGCTACTCTTGGACAGTAACTCAACGACCATGAAGACTTCCTCATTTCATCACATCCTGCATGTTGACTAGGATCACAGCTGGCACCTAGTCCCCTTCCTTCCAGTTCAGAATGAATGGACTAAACATTTACTTAGTGGAGAGTTATGCAAAACTTTGATACTATAGAATGTGTTCACCTAACGGGCTGAGCCAAGAAGAGGCTCCTAAATCTAAGTCTCTATGTTAAATAAATAGAAGAGCCAATTTAGCATCTTACAATATTTCTGTCGCACTCAATTTTGGAGTTGACCTTTTTGATGTGGTGGGTAGGCCTGTGGAATTTGTGAGAAATCCTTGGAAATTCCTTGTGCTTAAAATGAATAGAATCATATTTTGTGCTTGAGGTGCTGGGGTTGGGGACCTGGGCCAGGGAAAATGAGATTGTGAAACCTCCACTCAGTCTTGACTTTCCTGTCTTCCTTGTAAATAATTTCAATCCCATTGAAACCCCTTAAGGTGACCAGATGAGTTAAAGGGAGGATAGGGATCAGAGGGAAAGAGAAATTGCAGTCTTATTGCTTGGCCTCGTGATGAGGGCTATGGAAGGACATGTTAGGGACTGATTTATATAGGAACCCGAGTTCTATTTTTCTTTTCTTTTTTTTTTTTTATGGTAAAGCCCAGCTGGCTAGAGCTACCTCCTTGTGCCCCACTGGCTACCTTCCAGAGGCAGTACCCAGCTGCTAGCCGCTGTTTATCATCAAGCTCCCCACACCTCAACAACAGCTCCAGGCTCAGCCATTGCCATGGATTTCCTTCCTCCTATGTTTCCAAGGACTCTTTCACCTTTTGATTTTAAAACATCCTTTGTTTAATTTTTTTTGTCTCTCTTGTTCAAAGGGAATGGACAGAGACTCTTCCTTGTTCTCTGCCTTCCCTCCATTATTTTGCCTAAACCAAGATTCTTTGGCTTGAAATAAAAAATCATAATCCAACTCTGCAGTTCTCATAGAGGTCCTAGTTTTGTTTGTGGCCTGTGCTTTGGACGGGTCCAAATGTATCAGTTATGACGCTCACACCTGAATGCTACCTCTGAAATCACCTTTGTCCCCCTGCTTGTGTAACACAACAGAATGTGCTTTTAGAAGGGGTCTTTTGTGTTACTAGATTCTAAAATATTGACAGGACAATTTCCAACCTATTAGCCTGCTTTCTTAAAAAAGTTAATTCAACACCAAGCATCAAGCTAGTTATTGTTCATGTGTTGTGCTTCCAGCTTCAGGCACAGATTTGCAAGAAGATTGGGGGAAATGAGAGTTGTGAGGAGAGTACAAGTTATATCACTCCCTCAAGGGCCTGTAAGAATGGACACCAAGATACTGAATGCCTTTAGGGGAAGTTGTTTACTATTCCTAGAGGTAAAATGTCCCAGTGCCATGATTGGGGAAGGGACTTGAATCTTCAACCCTTTAAGTGAAATAGTTCTGGGCTAGATAATGTGTGCTGAAGAGCTGAACTTGGGCTGCTGTGTGTTTCTCTTAATTGAATGATCCCTGGCCCAGGGGAGGGCATGGCCATCCATAGGCTGGCCTCCTCTAAGCTGAGCTCTGTGTGTTCTCTTATGCAGACTACTCCATTGCTCTGGGCCTGCAGAAAGCCCTCTACAGTGCTGCATAAAGGACATAGTCAAAAATAGGTCAGTGTAACAGAGCTCATTTTAGGGCTCATTTAGAAACTATTTTCATAAAATAGTTTTAGTATATTTGCAAAAGGGAGGAGAGCATCTGCTAAAAGTTTCTTGGAGAAATTCATGCTACAGAGTTTGGAAATAGATAAAAACATACTTTGTTTTTACTTAAAAGAAAATCTTCAGCTGGGTGCAGTAACACACATCTGTAATCCCGGCACTTTGGGAGGCAAAGGCAAGAGGATCACTTGAGCCCGGGAGTTTGAGACCAGCCTGGGCAACATGGTAAAATCCTACCTCTACAAAAAATACAGAAACTAGCTGAGTGTAGTGCTGCATGCCTGTAGTCTGAGCTACTCAGGAGGCTGAGGTGGAAGGATCACCTGAGCCCGTGAGGTCAAGGCTACAGTGAGCCAAGATTGTGCCACTGCACTCCAGCCTAAGAGATAGAGTGAGACCCTGTCTCAAAAAAAAATTTGTCTGGTTCATTTTCCCTCCAGAACTCCATAGAGAACTATATAAATTCACATAAGGGGAAAAAACAACTCACCAGACCTCAAGATGGTTTCTCAAAATTCCCAGACCCTGGTATACACACATATTCTCCCACACCAGGATATTGAATGCCTTTGGAGGAGGTTGATTACTTTTCTTTAGAGGTAAAAAGGCTCAGGCTTAGGACAGAGCCTTGAGCCTGCAGGCCTTTGAAGAAAAGCATTCTGGGCAGGATGGAGTTGGTAAGTGCTGAGGAGCTGAATCTGATATACTGAATCTGAGCACTTCCTGTATCCAGGTGACTGGGGAGCTAAGGAAGGGCACGGCCACTTAGAGGCTGGCCTTCTCCAGGGTGCAGTCTTATATATTCTCTTTTGCAGACCATTCCCTTGCTGTGGGCCTGTGTTCCTTCATCTGTAAAGTAAAAAGAGTAGGGTGGATGTTCCCTAAATACTCTCCATTGCTTAGGCAGCACATCTTCCAGGAAGGACTCTCTAGCCAACACAGGTAGGACTGGGGACGAAGTGTGGGCTTGTCCCTTCAGATATCCCACCCTCAACAGACAGATAGTACCATAAGGGCAGAAAACATGCCCGGTTCATCTTTGAGACCCCATAGTCTAGCCAGGAGCTGGGAACAGAGCAGGTATCTCCAACAGTCTGTGTAATATATAAATGAGAAACAGTTCAGGTAAGTAATCTTGACAACCCCTCTAGCAAAGTTCTGCTGTTCTTTTCAAACCTCTCCATTCACCAAATCAAGTGGTGGCTAAGATATGGTCATCAGATAACACTGAGCTCAAATCCTGGTCCTTCCAGGATTTTTGGCAGGTCATCTGTAACAGATGTTGTCTGTGTCCTACTAGATCTTAGCCATATGTACTTGGCCCAATTTCCAACAGCTTGATGCTTCCTCTTGGGTCTGAAGTCCCTCTGCCTGAACAGGGAAGGCTGGGGAAAAAATGCCCCCAGGAGCTCTCAACCAATGATTATTGGGAGTTGATAGATAAATGCCCAAGCTTCCTTGCCCCTTAGACAGGATAATTATGAAGTGATTGTTCTACACTGTGAGGAGGTGATAAGTAGTCTGTACTAGTCTGTTCTCACACTGTAAAGAACTACCTAAGACTGGGTAATTTATGAAGAAAAAAAGGTTTAATTCACTCACAGTTCCACAGGCTTAACAGGAAGCATGACTGGGAGGCTTCAGGAAACTTACAATCATGGCAAAAGGTGAAGGGGAAACAAGGCATATCTTTTCATAGTGACAGGAAAGCAAGAGAGTGAGGGGGGAAAAGTGCCACACACTTTTAAACCATCAGATATCATGAGAACTCACTTACTATCATGAGAACAGCAATGGGGAAATCCTTCTCCATGATATAATTACCCCCCACCAGGCTCCGCCTCCAATTCGACATCAGATTTGGATAGGGACACAAATCCAAACCATATCACAGTCCCTGACAGTCAGCACTGGCCTGGTACTCACAACTAGGTCTTGATGTTTTCCTGTTGAACATAAACGGTCTCACAGAGTACTACTGTCAGACAAAGTCACTGTGATCTTGATGAAGTGAGAAAAAACAATACCACTTCATAACCTTGTCTAGGCATAGAAAAAATATCACTGTGCAAATGAAAAAAGTACCAAACATGCAGTTCAACTTCCAGCATGACAGCTTGAGGAACTCTGCTGATGCACTCACAAGTGAAAGTGGTAAATATTATTTTTTAAAACCACCACTGAAAGCCCCTGGAAATGGTCCTAAGGGAAAACAGTAAATGAAGAAACATCTATCTAAGAGAACCTATAAAAATTCAGTCAGAAAAGCAAGTCTGTGGTATTTGAACCACTACAGCTTCTTCCTTTCCCCCTCCCAGATCAGTAAGGCAGAGATTCTACTTATTCTACTTCAGACTGCTGAGGCAAGAGCATAGGGCTCCCTCTCCCCTCTGGCTCCCAGCCAGAGGACTTTCTTCCCAGGAGGAGCAGCACTTCAGCATCATTCATACTGACACCAGCTACTTGTTTCTGAGGTTAAGTATCAGGTGAGTACAGCTGAGTGATGGTGGCTCATTTAATCTGCCTACTCTGTCCTCCAGTTATTTAATGGAGGCTCTACCTTAGATGCAACACACTGAGGAAACTGGGGCTCAAGATTTCCTTGCCTCGCTCATGAAGTGGTGGTTACATGCTGAAGAGGCAAGCCAAGAGCACCTTAGGCTGCTGCACCCCACTCTGCCAAGGCCTCAGCCCATAGAAAGGGGTTGCCACTCAAACAGAAGCTTGCCACTGTCCCCACCCTGTCTCTAGAGCTCTTGCTCAAAGATTTTGCCTTGGAGGAGAAACAGGCTACACAACAGGTAGCTCCTAATCTCTTTCCAAAGGAATCGACTTCATTTGCAACAGAGTGTAAAGTTCAAACCTAAGAGTGCTCTCAAGAACAGTGGAGGTTGTCATACAAGGCAGTTGAGATTTGTGGATCTAATGAAGATAAAGCGTGGCCTGTAAGCTGGATAGCTTTCAGGAGAAAACCAGGAAATAAGATGGCTGGTAAGAGCACTCCTGGTATCAGAACCAATATCAGACATGGACCTCAAAAACCATTCCTTGAAAGAAACCACAATTTAATTGGATTCGTTTGTAGAACAATTTATGTCCCAGGGCATTGCTGAAAACAATTGAATGATCAGCAGGCAATTAGTACAGTTTAATAGTTGTGCATGGTAAGGAAAAGAGAGAGAGCCCTACTAACACCACTGCCATCCTAGAGTGACAGTGTACCCACCCAAAGTCATATCTTCCTGAAGACCAACATCAGAGGCTTAAGACTATGAGGAGAACGAATAAGCTTCATTACAATAATCCAGCCAATCACTAAAAAATATACCAGCAAATAACAAGTCCCAGAGGCCAGGGTTGGGGGCAGTTGCTACAACATATTATCAAAAATTTTCTGGCCAGGCATAATGCCTCACACCTGTAATCCCAGCACTTTCAGAGGCCAAGGTGGAAGGATCACTTGAGCCCAGGAGATCAAGACCAGCCTGGGCAATATAGAGAGACCCCTGTCTCTACAAAAATAATAAAAAACAATTAGCCAGGTGTGATGGTGCACACTGATAGTCTCAGCTACTCAGGAGGCTGAAGTGGAAGGATCACTTGAACCTGGGAGGTCAAGGCTGCAGTGAGTCATGACTGCACCACTGCACTCCAGCCTGGGTGACAGAGTGGGACCCTGTCTCAAAAAATATTTCAATTCCAGCAAAAAATGTATGAGGCATGTGATATGGTTTGGCTGTGTCTCCACCCAAAATCTCATCTTGAATTGTAATCCCCTTAATCCCCATAATCCCCATGTGTCAAGGGTGGGACCAGGTGGAGGTAATTGGATCATGGGGGCGGTTTCCCCCGTGCTGTCCTCATGATAGTGAGTGAGTCCCACATGATCTGATGGTTTTATAAGCGTCTAGCATTTCTCCTTCTTGTACTTCTCCTTCCTGCTGCCTTGTGAAGAGGGTGCCTTGCTTCCCCTTCACCTTCTGCCATGATTGTATGTTTCCTGAGGCCTCCCCAGCCATGCTGAACTGTGAGTCAATTAAACCTCTTTCCTTTAAAAATTACCCACTCTCGGGTATTTCCTCACAACAATGTGAGAACAGACAAATACAGACCTGCAAAGAAATAGGAAAGTATACCCCATACACCAGAAAAAAAGCAGACAACATCAACTGCCTGTGAGAGCAACCACATGATGGATTTAACAGAAAAAGACTTCAAAATACCCATTATAAATATGTTTGCAGGCCAGGTGTGGTGGCTCATACCTGTAATCCCAGCACTCTGGAAAGCTGAAGCAGGAGGATTGCCTGAGGCCAGGAGTTTGAGACCAGCCTGGTCAGCATAGCCAGACCTCCATCTCTACAGAGGAAAAAAAAAAATTGTTTTAAAAGAGAAAGAAAAAATATGTTTACTGAACTAAAAGAAAGCATGATTCAGAAAATAAAGGTATGATAACAATGTTGCATCCAGTAGAAAATATCATTAAAGATAGAAATTATTTTAAAAGAACCAAATGGAAATTCTGAATCTGAAAAGTACAATAACTGATGTGAAAAATTCACTAGCAGAGTTCAATAGCACATTTAAACGGGCAGAAGAAAGAATTACCAGATTTGAAACAGGATCGATAGAGATTATGCAAGATGAAGACTAGAGAGAAGAAAGAATGAAGAAAAATAAATACAGATTCAGACAAATGTAGGACATCATCAGCCACACAAACCTTAGTGGGATCTACCAGAAGAAAGGAAGAGATAGAGAGGAGCAGACAAAATAGTCCAAGAAATAATGGCAGAAAATTTCCCAAATTTATTTTAAAAACAATAACCTACACACTCAGGAAGCTCCGTGAATTATAAGAAGGATATATGTAAAGAATCCACCAACAGATTATATCATAGTAAAACCGGCTAAGATCAAGGAGAAAATCTTGAAAGTGGCAAGAGAAAAATGTCTCATCACTTACCAGGGAACCCCAGTAAGATTGGTAGTTGACTTCTCAGCAGAAAGAATGAAGGCCAGGTGGCAGTAACATTAAATATTCAAACTGCTTAAAGAAAAAACTCAACCAAGAATCCTACATCCAGCAAAGCTACCTTTCAGAAATGAAGTCAAAGACATTCCCAGTTAAATAAAAATGGGAGGATTTGTTGTTAGATCCACCTCACAAGAAATAATAAAGGAAGTTCTTCAGGTTGAAAGCAAGTGCTTCAGATGTTAATTCCAACCTATGAGAACAAGCAAAGGCCCACTTTATCCACTGCCTCTGCCCCATCCAGCCTCACAAGTGTCAGAATGTCGCAGCTGCAAGTCTGACATACCAGGGTACAAACCCCACTTTATCAATTACTGAATATTTTGGGGAAGTAACAGCCACTCTGGGTGTGACAGTTAATACTGAGTGTCAACTTGATTAGATGGAAGGATACAAAGTATTGATCCTAGGTGTGTCTCTAAGGGTGTTGCCAAAAGAAATTTACATTTGAGTCAGTGGGCTGCGAAAGGCGAATCCACCCTTAATCTGGTGGGCACAGTCTAATCAGCTGCCAGTGAATATAAAGCAGGCAGAAAAACGTGAAAAGGAGAGACTGGCCTAGCCTCCCAGCCTGCATCTTTCTCCCATGCTGGACACTTCCTGCCCTTGAACATCGAACTCCAAGTTCTTCAGTTTTGAGACTCAGACCGGCTCTCTTTGCTCCTCAAGCTTGCAGACAACCTATTGTAGGACCTTGTGATCGTGTAAGTTAATACTGAATTAACTCCATATATATATATATATATATGGAGGATATATAGAGAGAGAGGATATATATATATGGAGGATATATATATGGAGGAGATATATATATGGAGGAGATATATATATATATGGACGAGATATATATACACACACACATATATATATACACACACACATATATATATATATCCTATTAGTTCTGTCCCTCTAGGGAACACTGAGTCTCAAAGTTTCTACAGTGAGACCAAATGTTTAAAGATGTCTGATGTCCCCAAGACCAGGAGAACAAGGGAGTAAGGAAAGAGAGTGCTGGAACTTGATGACTTGAGGCGGGTCACTGTCTCTCTCTGGGCCTCAATTTCTGCTTTGAAAAATGAGAATGTTTGCCCTAAGAATACCAGATCCAAAGTGCTCCGGAGCATTTCTCAAGATTATTGGAAGTGTCAAAATTAGAATCAGATCAAGTTAGGAAACATTTTAAAGTTTACTGTTACATAGTAAGAGAAAGTACAGCTCATGATCCAGGAGACTTCAAACAAAGTGGTAGAAAGCTCACTTTATGGCAGTCATAGCACACTTTATAAAGCATAAAGGAGAATATTTTGATTTTTTTTGTGGTTGGCTGTTTTACATTAACATTCTTTTTAAGGTAAACAGAGTTGTTTAAACTGATTTGCCTATAGCTGATTGGTTTAATTTCACTGAATCATGCTGACAAAGATGTAAAGGTTATGTTTGGTATTTATGATTAGAGATGGTGTTTGGGGAAATCGGGATGAATTAAATTTTGGTTGCATGGTTATGAGTGGTTGGCCTTCGGGTATACCTAAACTGTGGCTTCATTTTTATCTTTAACAGAAGATGACTGAGCTCTCACTATGTGTCAGGGCACTGGTTAAATTCTGAATCCTGCCCTCTTGTAGGAAGACAGAGATTAAACAAGAGAGCCAATAACCAAACAAAAAAGTAGAGACACTGTGGGGTTGGGGATCTTAGCTCAGGTGCTTAGGGAGGGCATTTGAGCAGAATCATGAATGCAATAAAGGAGGCAGCCATGCAAAAACCTGTAGGAAGAGCATTCCAGACAGAGAGAACAGCCAGTGCAAAGGCCCCAAGGTGGGAATGAGCTTGGTGTGTTCTGAAGACTCATGTGCTCAGCACCCAGGGGCGGAGCGGGAAGCAGGGGAAAATGTGGCTAGGAAAGGAGGCAGAGCAAGATGGCAGAATAGAAAGCTCCACTGACCGTCCTCCTGCGACTCTGTGCAAGGACACCAAGTTAACAACTACCTACACAGAAAAAAACACCTACATCAAATCCAAAAATCAGGTGAGCACTTACAGTACCTGGTTTTAATTTCATATCACTGAAAGAGGCACTGAAGAGATAGAAAAAACAATCCTGAATCACCAACGGTACCCCTCCCTGACCCTCGCAGCCATGACGTGCTGTGGAGAGTGTCTCTGGACACTGGGGAAGGGAGAACACAGTTCTTTTGCTTCACAGTTCAATTGTGAAGCATTGATCTCAGCAATGTCCTGTTACAGCAGAAAGGAAAACCAGACCAAACTCAGTTGATGCCCACTCACAGAAGGAGCATTTAAACCAGCCCTAGCCAGAGGGGAATTACTGATCCCAGCAGTCTGAACTTGAGTACCTGCAAACCTCACCGTGAAGGGCCAAAGTGCTCTCAGTCTCTAACTAAACTTGAAAGGCAGCCTAGGTCATAAGGACTTCAACTCTTAGGTGAGTCCTAGGGCTGAACTAGGTCCAGACACAGTGGACTTGGCAGGGGTGGGGGTAGGGTGGGGCACAACGTGCTGAGACACTAGCTGGGACAGCCAAGGGAGCGCTGGCATCACTTTTCCCCTAACCCCAGGATGCACAGCATGTGGCTCTAAAAGAGACCCTTCCTTCTGCTTGAGGAGAGGAGAGGGAAGAGTTGAGAGGACTTTGTCTTGCATCTTGGATACCAACTCAGTCACAGCAAGATAGGGCTCCAGTCAGAGTCATCAGGCCCCTGTTCCAGCCCTAGCTCCCAGATGACATTTCTAGACAAACCCTGGGCCAGAAGGGAACCCACTGCCTTGAAGGAAAGGACCCCATCCTGCCAGAATTCATCACCTGCTAACTGAAGAGCCCTTGAACCCTGAATACCTAGCAGCAATACGCAGGCACCATGTTGAGGGCCATCATGAGCCTCTGAGACTTGCTGGCTTCAGGTACCAACACCGCCACAGGGGCTAGAGCACCAAGCAGGTTCTTAGGGTTCTAGATTCCAGGACTTGACAGCATTTCTGGACCTGTCCCAGGCCAGAGGGGAGCCCAATGCCCTGAAGGGTGAGTCCCAGGCCACGCAGCTTTCAAGACAAGCTAATTTAAGAGATCTTGGGCCTTAACGGAACATCGGTGGTAGTCTTTCAGTACTCCTTGTGGTCAGGGGTGGCAGTGGCTATGGAGTGAGGCTCCTCTGCCTTTGGAAAGGGGAGGGAAAAGCAGGAAGGACTAGGTCTTGTGGTTTGAGTGCCAGGTCAGCTGCAATACAATAGAACACCAGGTAGACTTATATTTCTTTGACTCTAGTCCCTGACTCCTGGATGATACTTCTAGACCCACCTGGGGCCTAGGGGAACTCACTGACCTGGAGGGAAGGACACAGGCCTGGCTGGCTTTGCCACCTGCTCATTGTAGC